>NC_056730.1:532014827-532331494 GCF_019279795.1 Protopterus annectens | reverse complement strand
TGTTCATCCAAATAAAAACTCTAAATGTAGCTCTTTGGTTGATCGGATACTGATTCCATTTAGAAATCTTCTTTTCAGGGGATATGCTGCAGGTATTACAGGAGGCTGGGAAACCTGCTACAAGAAAATCTTAGGTTTTAAAGCAGAAGTGATTTTCTGTTTGGTGCCAAAAGAAGAAACTGGAAATTTATCAAACGTGTATTCCTGCCATTCTGTTTTATTTGAGTGAGTTGCTCAGTTCAGGACTGGCATATCCCTCTATTAAAGTACATCTGTCAGCAATTACTTCCTGCTTGCATTTAGATCCAGCTCTGCCTGCACATTTTTAGATCAAACACTTATTCAGTAGCTTTCTTCACATTGGTCCACCAAAGAGATCTATTCCTCCTCTGTTGTATCTGAGTTATGTCTTGAAAAATATAACCTTTCCACACTCTGAGCTTCATTTCTTTCATTTTGTTAAGTTCTGTACTTGGAAAATAGTCATAATTGTAGATTCCCAGCTGAGGCAACCCCTATATCCCATGATGCAAGGCGGAACTACCTCAGATCCTTTGTGTTCTATCCTCCTAGGATGTCAAACTCCAGATTGTGGAACCTGTGCAGAAGAAGACCCAAGTTCATCATTCCCCCGCCGGATAAATAACAGTTCCCTTTCAAAGGTGTCTCTGTGGATGCGTTTGCTGAATTACCTTTGTCACTTCACCAGGCTTTATCCTGAACTCCTCCATGCTATATCTTTATATGCGCCATGGAGCTGGGTGCAGGGCACAGGAGTTGCTCTTAGATCAAGCCTGCCAAGCCTGGATGCTATTGTGTATGTTTAATTCCTTTAGGCATCCTTCTCACTAATACCCCCTTGGATGGGTCGGCTTTTGTTCGACCTCAAGTGATACCTTGACTTGGACCAGGTGTGGCAGGCCAGGTAAGACTCTTTCTGCCGTTGAGTCCAATTTTTCTCTTCTAGACCATATCCCAAATATTAGACCTCAGCAATCTGAACAGATTTGTCAAAAGGCAAGATTCTGGATACCAATTCATTCAGAGCCAGCCTGCCCCCCTCCAGCCCCCAGAGTGTTTTACCAAAATGCATGGCATGGTCTGGTCTCCACCTCACCACAGGGCGTCTACAGGATTCCAGGTGTTTTTGGATTGACTGGCTCCTCTCCCTCACACCACCAAGTGTCAGCTTCTTCAGTCCAGAGACTACTACCACTGGCTTCTTTCACATGCGTCTCCTGCAGTGGATGCTTTTCATGCAGCAAGGTGGTATCACAATCTTCCGATGAGACGAGAATCTTAGTGACACAGTCGTGCAGGGCTCATCTGGGCTGGTGGATATCTTCCTCTTCTTCATCAGGGCCGACCCCTTTGTTCCCCCCTCCCTCAGCCACCACCTCCCCCCACGGATCTCTCCTCTGATCTGGGGGGGGGGCATTATCAGCAGCAGGATGGTCCACGGATGTGGCAACCCATAGAAGCAGTGCTTTCGCATTGCAAGCCCTCAACTCTTTTCTTCTCACGGCGGGATTGCAGTACAGTACAGAAATACGTCCGTGGTCTGGTCTACACATCAACAAACAGGCGGAAAACAGGTCCTATCCCTTATGTCGAGGTCCAACCTATTTGGCGGACAGGCTAAGCAGATCTATTCTGATGCCTCATGAGTGGTCTCTCAATCAATCTGTAGTGGATCAGATTTTTCTGAAGTGGGGCACCTTTTGTGCGATCTTTTGCTACCCCTCAAAACAACAAGTGCCCAGACTATTTCACTATTTCCCCTTCCAGGCCAACCCCTGAGAGACTCTCTAACCCAGGATTGGCCTCGGACTTCTTTATGCTTTTCCTCCCTTTCCATTGATTCCACAAGTCATTCATTAAGCCACCATTTTGAGAGCCAAATTGATCCTCATTGCTCCTTTCTGCATCGTCACCTTCTGGTGCAGCCCTGGCATCTGGATCCACCAGTCGGGTCAGCAGCACGGGCCATTCATTCTCTCAACCTCACTGCTTGGTTGCTCCACTTCCTTCCTAGCCAGGCTACCAATGATTTCTGACTCAGTCAGAGACATTATAGTGTCTTCTTTGAAGTCATCCACTGGACTATTTATGCTAGCAAGTGGCGGTATTGATCCTTTACTGCTCTGTACATTTCTGTTTAGATTTCCTAGCGGAGGTTTTTCATTCGGGATCCTCGTCATCTACAGTCAAAGTACAACTGGCTGCTATTTCCAAGTATCATGTTGGCTTGCATGACAATAACATCATGTCTCATAGATTATGCAAGGCCTTTTTGAGAGGAGTTTTCTCCTAAAGCCACCTATAAAGCATCCTCCTCCATGGGATCTAAACTTAATGTTGGCATCCTTGATACGCTTCATGTTCTTTGAAGTTATTGGCGTGGAAGACTATATTTTACTGGCTGTCACTTCTGCAAGAAGGGTTTCCAATTCAAGCTCTCTGTATTCGTTCACCTTATTTGGTTTTCATAAGGACAGGGTATCGTTAAGAACTAACCCTTCCTTTCTCCCCAAGGTTGTATCTCAAACCAATATTAACCAATCTATAGATCTACCAGTCTTTTTCCCTAACTATTCCGACAGAGCTGAACAGAAATTGCATTTTTTGGATGTCCATCGTCAGCTCAGGTACTACTTGTATAGGACTAAACAAATTAGAAAATCGGACCAATTGTTTGTCTCTTATGCAGAAAACAGGTTAGGTCTTCCAGTTTCTAAAGTGACCTTATCCAGATGGTTGACTTCCACCATTTCCTATGTGTACTCTCTCAGAGGCAAACAACTATCTTCTAAGCCAAAAGCACACTCCACCAGGAGTCTATCCACTTCTGCAGCTTTTCAGGATAGACTTCCCATTGATACCATTGTGCAGCAGCTACTTGGGCTACCTTTGTTTCTCATTACAAGTTGGATTTGGCCTAGAGATAGGGGGCCAGTTGGTGGTTCCAGTTCTCAGAGTCTGTTTCCCGTGAGCCACCCGGGATTCAGGTGCAGATTGACAACAACATTTAGAAGTTATGTACCTACCATAGCGTTCCATGTTAGTTGTCTTCCTTCCCCTGGCCTGGACAGATCTTGAAGAGTTCCTAATAGTTTGTTCCTCTGGATCTTTGTTATGAGGACTTCTTTTAGGAAACTTTGTTCCTAATTTGGTTAGGATAACCTTTAGCAGGGGTAGTTAGCTGCCAAAGCGAGATCTGAGGTAGTTCTTGCATCATGGGATATAGGGTTGCCTCGAGCTGGAAAAGGAGTTCTCGAACCCATCCCAACAAGAAGAAGGCGAGAAGACAACTAACATGGAACGTTATGGTAGGTACATAACTTCTAATTTTTATCTCAACTAAGTTAGTTTCTGAGTTGCAAGCTGTTATGGCTTCTCTCCCCTTTCTAATTTCCATAAGGTCAGGAATACTCTCCAAATGAAGCCTTTTTTATGCCTAAAGTTGTTAATGAGCTCTCCCTGAACCAATCCATTAACAGTCTAAGCAGAACAAGAGAAAGAGAATCTTGCATTCCTTGGACATCTGCTAGCAGATCAAATTCTGCCTTGACAAGACTAAGTCTATCAGAAAGTCAGATCAACTTTTCCCTTCTTTGCAAGATAACATTTTGGGTCTTTCTTTGTCTAAACAAGCAATTTCTAAATGAGTTTCATCTGTAATTTTCTTTATTTATACCTTCCATGGAAGACAGCTCCTGGGTTCAGTCAAGGCCTGTTCTACCAGAGCAATTGCCTCTAATGGAGCTTTTTTCAAAGGTCTACATTTTAAATCCATTTTGGAAGAAGCTAATTTATCTTCCACACACACATTTACTAAGCATTACAAAATTCATGTCTTTTCTAGGTCTAGAGCTGGGTTTGTTATGTTTATCCTTCAGGGAATTCTACATCCCATTTTAGCTTCTCATCGTTTTCCCTTAATATTTGGAAAACTTTGGGAATCTTCACAATTGTTAGAAATAGTACAACTTTGATCAAAAGAATGACATAGTACAGTTGTGTATGATTGTACTATAACAGTGAATGTGTAATTGCTTACCGATGAAATATTACAACTCTCTTTGTAGTGGCCATTTCTGAGGTGACCTGTTGTCTCTCTTTTTAACCTCAGCTCTTCTTTATTTTGGTCTGTAGTAAAAAAAAGTACTTCACACCTATATGTCCATATGTGCCCTTAGCCTTCATGTGTTTTGATCATAAGTCAGATGTATGGTTCGAGAGGAAAATGCCTATGATTTGATATGCTGGCTGGATGTATGGCTATCCTTGTCAGGGTATCACAATTGTTATCAGTACTGCAACAGTGATCAGTTGCACATCATGATAAGTTCTTTCACAACTCTAATGTACTTTATTGTACTGTACTGTACTCTGAGCAGATAAACTCTATAAACTATAAAGAAATATGATCAAGTCTGACTGATAACCTTTTATTGTGTGCTATTGTGGTGAATTTCCTCTTATTTCTGTATCAAATAAGTTTGTTACGATCTGAGACCTGATCATAGTCCTGTATGCTCCATCTGACAAAAGTGCAAAACAGAACACATACAAAAAAAACCATACATATGCCAATCATTAGACACACATATTCAGTTACATTTAGCTAGTCATTGCTGAAGGTACATCATGTAAAGTTGTCCACTACAATGAAAATAAGGAAAATTATTTATTTTTCTTAAAAAATATGTATTTCTGTGTTTATATTATACATACGCACACACACACACACACACATATATATATATATATATATATATATATATATATATATATATATATATATATGGATTCACTTTATATCCTCGAAATACTGAAATATCGAAATTCAGTATGCCATGGCTATAAAGTAGAAACCTGAAAAGAACGAAACCTCAAAAGCGCAGACTTCAAAACCTTGCATAGATTTTGAATTAGTGCTTCTACTTTACACAAACACAAGCTCTGTCCTACATAAAAGCAGGGGGCAAAGCCCCCCCCTTCACCCCCCTACTTAAATATTCTAACTCCAAGGTCGCACTA
The DNA here is from genome assembly GCF_019279795.1 of Protopterus annectens. Lineage (NCBI taxonomy): Eukaryota > Metazoa > Chordata > Ceratodontiformes > Protopteridae > Protopterus > Protopterus annectens. The sequence continues at coordinate 532,326,451 of NC_056730.1, read as the reverse complement.
CATACAAAAACACAGAAAACACCACCACACAAGCTACATTCTCCTTGCACACACACATCACAGCAACAAAACACACTAACACACACCACAGCCCCTACCCAAAACCCTTAACACATAAACAATTACCTGAATCCATAACCACAGCAAAACACCAGAAGTGCTAATTCAAAATCTTCGGTATGCGAGGTTTTGAATTTCACGCTTCTGAGGTTTCGTTCTTTTCAGGATTCTACTTTATGGGCTCGAAATACTGAATTTTGATATTTTAGTATTTCGAGCTTCTAAAGTGAATCAATATATATATATATATATGTATGTACATGTATGTATATATATATATATATATATATATATATATATATATATATATATATATATATATATACATACATACATACATATACATATATATATATATATATATATATATATATATATATATATATACACACACACAATTATATATGTGTGTGTGTGTGTGTGTGTGTGTGTGTGTATATATATATATATATAAAGGTGGTGCCTCTACGGACCCTGGTAATTACCGCCCCATAAGCTTAACAAGTCTAGTCTGCAAAGCTATGGAGAGGATCATAATGGAGCTCATAAACAAAGATATAGGGGACTTGCAGACATTGGACCCAACCCAGTTTGGCTTCGTCAAGGGAAGATCATGCCTTTTGAACTTGGTCGACTGCTTGAAACAGTCACCAAGGCCATTGATGAGGAAAGGCAGTCCATACAGCCTACCTTGACCTTGCAAAGGCTTCGACACAATACCCCACTCGGGTATTGTAAAAAAACTTACCAGCTTAAATGTAAACCCATATGTCACAAGATGGGTTGCAAACTGGCTTAAGGACAGAACCCACAGGGTTAGAGTTGCTGGCGCTATGTCAGACTCCAAGCCGGTCACAAGTGGTGTCCCACAGGGCTCGGTCCTTGGCCCCCTATTGTTCGGCATCTATTTCTCAGAAGTACAGGCCAACATGGGAGGTCTTTGGCTGACAAAGTTTGCAGACGACTGCAAACTGGGCCATAGTGGAAAGTGCATCGGACATGGATATCCTTCAGAAGGGACTCACGGAAACAGATAGCTGGTGCCAGAGCCATGGCCTGAAGTTAAATGCCAAAAAATGTAGAGTCATACCCTTCGGGAAAAACAAGGTAACCCCAAGCTACCATATAGGTGGCAATCCACTAAGCACAGAAGAGGTTATCAGGGACCTGGGGACCCAGGTTGACAGTGGCCTTTCTTTTGACACTCACATTGCTAAAGTGGTTAGAAAGACCTTCTACATTGCCCACCTGATCATGAAGGGATTCACATCCAGATTTAGTGAGGTCATTGTTCCCCTGTACTCTTCACTTATCGGACCAATGATCGAGTACAATGCCCCATTCAGGATGTATCTCGCCCGACATCTGCAACAATTGGAGAGACCCCAAAAGTTTCTCACCAAAAGGATAAAGGGACTCCAAAATCTGTCATATGCTGCCAGATTGAAGAAACTCCAGCTCTATTCAGTTGCATACCGTCTGCTCAGAGGTGACATGTGCCTGACATACAAGGCCATGTCCAACCCGGAATTAATGGACATGCTCCACCTCAAAAAATCCAAATCCACCAAAACCACTAGAGCAAGCAACTTAAACCTTAGCACGGATATAAATAGGACGTGCTGGAGGGATAGATTTATCACTCAGAGACTCCCTATGCTGTGGAATAGAGTCCCAGTCCATGTGAGGCAGAGCACCTCACTGGCTCTGTTCAAGAGAAATCTTGACCTGTGGATGGGAGATCGTAGGTTTACCCCGGGAATCATCTCTGTGTCACTGCTGGACAGAGGCAAAAACAAACTAATGGGTACAGTATTTTTTCTTATAAGGGGTGGCGTAAGCCACAAAAATTCGGGCTAGGCTTATAAATGCCTTGGGGCAGATAGCCTAGTATAAACCTATAAACCTATGAACCTACATATATATATATATATATATATATATATATATATATATATATATATATATATATATATATATATATATATATGTACACACACACACACACACACACACACACACACACACACACACACACACACACACACACACACAAGACTATAGTCCCTTATTTCCCTGTAATTCCTAAGCTGTTGGCATTATTGCTTACATGTATGTGTTTGAATTGGTGACTGAGGATTTCAGGCAGTTCTTACACAGGAGTTTAGTTGACTTCCTAATCATATTGGGTGTCTGTTACCCAGTTTAAACTAAATTTACTCTAGATATCTTTGTATGTCTGCAGGTTGGATGTCTCTAAATTGCATTGATAGTTGTAATCATGCTGGGTTGCTAAGTTACATATGTATTGTGCATTTGCATATGTATTGTGCACCATCTGCTTACTTGGTAAATAGTTACATACATTTTCTGCATTCCTAGTATCCATCTACCTCTAAACTGAGAGCTGACTTTTTCATTGTCCTTTGTTTGGTACTCTGTGCATCATCACAATGCCTTTTATACCCCTTTTGTCACTAGCTGTCTTTTATTATTGTCATACATGAGAATTTTGGCCTGCAATAAAATGTGAATTAGTTCCTAACAATCGAACAAAAAAAGCAACTGGTGTATGTAAATGTAACATTTATCTTTGATCTAGTTTGAAAACAAATTTGTTGAAATTAGTATGGCTGAGTTTGTTTAGTTACCATATATCAAATCTTTAGTTGTTTTATTACCAGAAAACCACAAATGAAAGAAGCATTAAATAACTAAGGAACATTATAGGTTTAAAAGTGTTTTTCTGATGGTAGATATTTTTTAAGCATGACCTACTGCAGAGTTCAGTAGATTAGAATTACATGGGCAGAACGCAACATGAAGCAATGCAGAATGAGAAAGCTGTAATTAACTCTTTTTAAAGCAGGGTCATAGAAATAACTTCTGAAGTTTATCAGTGACAGACCTTAATTGAGTACTTGGTATTTTGTATGTGAACTTGTAAAGTAAGCCACAAAATGTATACCATGCTTCCCTGTCTCTGTAGCTTATGTGATATAAATAAGCACTTCTGCAATATGCCTAATATGTTTTGCACTGTATCTTCCCATTAAAGTAATTTGTATGTTGGGATGATTCTGTGATTGTGTGAGATGTACCATATGTTCTTCTATGTAAAATATTGTACAACTGTATGCTATGGGCTACATGTTCTTAGAAAACTGGAAAAAATATAACAGCATAATTATGCAGAGCCCACTAAAACTGAAAGCTCACTAAATGAGTTAAGGGAAGAATGTATGGATGCCATAAAGCAGAAGTAGTTGTCATTATTCTGAAATTTGCCAATGAAATTAACAGCAGATCTTTTTCTATTCAATAATGACCACAGTTACATTAAGATACAGGTGTCAGATGCAATGATTTGTTTGACTACTTGAATGTTTGTATATCTTATAAGCATCATCTACTGTAACTCAGTAGTTCTAACATTTTTACATTCTTTAACTATCTGAATTATTTTGCCCTGATCCTTTTTATTTATGAAATCATTCAAAATAAATTGATCAAATGCAATGTGGTTCAAAAAGAACACATGGAAGTTGGGTGTTTGTGTGAGATTGATGTCACATACCTCTCAACTGTACAGATTTTCACAGAATGTCCAGATTTTTGCCCTATATTTTTGGTCTGTTTTTCATACATTTGTGGTTTTCTGGCAAATTAGTGGCAAATCATTAAATATTGAAGTTAGAACATAATGACAGACATTTGAGTTTCAGACTTCATACCCTTCAGAAAATTCATACTAATGCACAACCTGTTAGTCTGTCGACTTTCTAAGTTTGTAAGAGCAGTATTTAAAAACTGTCCCTATTTTTGGACCTTTGTCCCACTTTTATTTATGGCTTTTTCCAGATTTCTTACTTCAAGAGGTTGAGAGGTATGTATGCTGAATACCGGATGTAGGGGCATTTTCTCTTTTCTCTGGTGTTGTGTGATCCTGAAGTTTTTATATTTATGTTAGTGGGGGATTCATTCCTCCATGGGGGTGCAAGGGGGTGGTCCTTTTGCAAAAACACTTAAAGAAGTTTGCTTTTGAAGTGTCTTACTTGGATTATTCCATTTTTTCAATTTATTAGCTATATGTTGAAGAAATTTTGTTGAAGTTCTCTTCAATGAATCGACAAAACCCCTTATAAATATGTGTGTGTGTATGTGTGTGTATATGTGTGTGTGTGTGTGTGTGTGTGTGTGTGTGTGTGTGTGTGTGTGTGTGTGTGTGTGTGTGTGTAAATATATACATAGTAAGGATAAAACACAGGAACCCAATTGAACAAATTCCTAGGATTTATTCACCACTCCGACCACTTGTAAAAATCGAAAAAACAGCCAGTACAGTCTACAGAGCAAATATGGATTTGCTCTGTAGACTGTACTGGCTGTTTTTTCAATTTTTACAAGTGGTCGGAGTGGTGAATAAATCCTAGGAATTTGTTCAATTGGGTTCCTGTGTTTTATCCTTACTATTGGATTTACTGGTTCTTATTTCCACAACTTGTTTTTTTGTTAAATATATACATAAATACATACACACACACACACACACACACACACACACACACACACACACACACACACACAGACACACATATTGATATAAAATATACACACATAGATAGATCTATTGATTCATAGCAAAACCACTAAATTTCAACAATGCAAACAACCACAAGTTTATGTCGACAACAAAATGTCAACATACTTCTTTGGAACCAAACTACATCCAGTATCCAGAAAAAAGAAACTTTTAATGGTGAGCGCTTTCGCAACAAATTTTGCCGCATCATCAGACAACACAACATCTCTAAAGCCAGTTTTACAGGCAAGGAACTTAGTAAGATGACAATTTGTATCTATGGTTTTAAATTTTAATTGACTTGTTAATGCTTTTAATTGATTGTTAACTATATAGGAGTTTTTATTGGTCGGAATATATTTTAAATTCCAAATTAAAGAGATGTTGTGTTGTCTGATGAAGCGGCAAAATTTGTCGCAAAAGCGCTCACCATTAAAAGTTTCTTTTTTCTGGATACTGGCTATGGTTTGGTTCTACTATATTTTTCAGTACATTGGCTTTTATCGCTTGGTGGAACCATTTGCCTGCACACATTCTGTTTTCTCTTTGATATTTCTTTGGACCATGTAAACTCAATTATATTTTTTTTGCTTTGCCCTCTCCCTCCCACACCTCCTGCTAATTATATATCCCAATTCTGAGATTGCACAATTTCTAGGAAAGGGCACATTTTTTTGTCCCAAGGAATTGTTGATCTCGCACAACTATCGACCATCTGCTTTGTTAGCCAAAGTGTGTTGATAAAACAGAGGTTGTCTAGAACTCAAATCAACCAATGCCAGTACACCCATGCACCCATATGCATATATATATATATATATATATATATATATATGTGTGTGTGTGTGTGTGTGTGTGTATATATATATATATATATATATATATATATATATATATATATAAACAAATTGTTGAAAGCAAAGAACTGCATGGGTCCATTATGGTACCTTGTTTGCATGGAGTCAGATTGGAATAAATACCAGATATGTGTACAAGAGTAATAAGAGATAAAAATCACTAGATAAATATTTTAATCATGTTAGGGGTTAGTGCTTCATATAATGCACCCTTACAACACATGATGGGTGCTGTTATAAGACTATTAACTTAGTGCAGAGAAAAAAGGTAGAAATAACTTTTTATGAGATTCCCCATCTCCTCTGCTTACAGATAATGGCTTAACTAAACCTAAGCTTTTTAATGCATGGTTAAGAAAGCAAGACCGCATGATGAATTTTAAGGTACACATACTCTGGGAAGAGTTTATTTTAGACTGTGAAATGTTTTCCAGTGACATACTTCACTTAAGTAACAAAATAAATCAAAAAACATTTTTAAGGGACATAGAATAGACACAGTGGTGAGTTGAGAAATGAGAATCAAAACAATAAACACAATAGCATCCAGATGTGTTGACTCATATACCAAGGATGATTAAAACTCTTTAATATGGAAATAAAAATCACACAGTGACAAACAGCTAAAAAGGTTAAGCGCTTGTGTCAAAAGACATCATCAGAACCATTGATTCAATGTTGATTAATTCAAAAGTTTCACTTTTCTTAAAAAAAATTACAGTTAGGTTCTAGGACTAGTAACTTCAGGGTTTATCATTATTAAAAATACCTCAAAACTTTCCAGCCAAGTTGTACCACTGACTTTCAAAGGCTTCATTAGATGCTTGCCAGACACTTTTATTGGTGGATACATGATCCAGAATTTAACCTGTTTGTTTCTTCCCTCTCTGATCCACAAAAAGAAGAAAGTTATGCAGGAGTCTTTTATCTTCAATCTGGCTTCCTCTTTACCTCAGCCGGTGATCCGCTGTAGCGATTTCAGGTATCTGAAACCACCCATTTCTTTTTCTTGATTTCCCTGGTCGTACTTCTTGAGAAGCCGCCAAGAAAGATATGTATGTCCTCTATGGCTGTTCAGCTGTCCTCTTTCAGCAAGGGAGAACTACACTTGCCCGTGTTGGAGGAGGTAGTGGATGATGCTCTACCTCAGAGCCTTCCTGAGAAGCTTGATTTCAAAGGAAGGGACTGGTCTTCATGTTGGTCTTTTTTAGAGGGATTTCCCAGGAAAATAAAACATAAAGTTAGGCATTTTCCTTCTTATGTTTCACATAGGATAGATATGGAAGATTGGCTGGATTTTGCTAAAGGTTATTTCAAGCCTTTCAGTCTTTGTATTCTGAGTTTTTATGAATTTTAAAAGAAACTATTTTCCTCTATCTCTCTCTCTCAGATTCTGATTCTCAGACTGAGGGACTGGAATTAGTTTTAGACTGTGTTTCTCAAGATCCAATGCCACAGGAGAGGGAGTCAGATTCTGAGGAAATTTTTTTTTCAGATTTTTTTCTTGATGAGGGGATTCTTTTGCTAGAATGAAGGAGTTATTTCAGTGGGAGCAAAAAGAAATGCCAGAACTCCAGCAAATATATTATGGTTTATTACAGGCAACTTTTCTTCAATCTGTAGATGTTATTTCTGTCTTTCCAACATTAGAGGATGCTTTCTTGGAAGCCAGCAACATGCCTGATAACCTCTTGTCCTTAAGTAGTCTGATAAATTTTATAAGGTTCCTTAGACCCACATTTTTTTGTCTGTCAAAACCACCTTCTGCTAAATATCTTTTGACATCTAAGCCTTTTACTTCTGACAAAAATGGGACAACTTTAAGGCATTTGATAGATTTGAGAAAAAGTTAACCTTTGGAACAGTTTATTGGTAGACTCAAAAATCTAAGTTTCTGCTGGTTTATTTTGATAATATCAGAAAGTTAATTGCTGGTCTCCTTTCTTCAGAGACTGACATCTCTGAATTATTTAATATCCTCTCTGTCTCAGATAACCAAACACTCTTTAAAACATTCTTATGACACTGCTGATGCTGTAGAGCAGCTATTACTTGGTTAGTGATGAGAAAATTTGCCTGGCTACTTTTCCAGAACTTACCAGAGTTATCAAAGCTGACATCCCAAATGCTCCCTTGGATGACGAGATACTATTTGGCTGTTCCTCTGCTATATCTTTAAAGATGTGAAGAAAAAAGGAAAGTTAATTCAGTGTGTTATCCATATTTTCACCCCTCCATGCCAAAATACAATAGAAGCTTTCCTTCCAGTTTAGATTTCTTTTATGGGAAAAAAAATAACAATTTCAACAAGGCACAAGTAAACAAAGTTCCAAAAAGCAATGCCAGAGAGGTTCAAAAAAGAAGGGAGGATCCTGTCAGAACCAAGGACAATTTAAAAATGCAGACTGACTATATGCCATGTTTTCTCTTCCCTATTCTGGCATTCTATTAAAGCATCCCCAAAGTCTAGACACTCACCTTCTTCTTTGGTAACAGATAACCTTGGACAATTGGGTTCTGAGAATCATTCAGAAAGTTTACAGCTCAGCTGGCATTGGGATTACCTCCCTCCTTTTTAAGGGATTCCTCGGCATTCATCCCATCAAAGCTCCCTGTTTTCTCTCATCCTAGCTCATATGCTGTGTCAGTTTGTTCCCACCAGATCAAATATGGAAAGGATTCTCTTCAGGAATCTTTCTGGTTCCAAATAAAGAGGGAACTTGGAGACCTGTGCTACACCTTTCTTTTCTAAACCTTCACATAAAACCCCAAAATTCAAAATGCTTTTCCTACAATTTCTGTTACCTGTCAATCCACCTCTTAGTTTTCTAGTAACTCTGGATTTAAAAGATGCTTATCATCATATTCCAATACTCAAAAATTTCAGAAGTGTTTTATGCTTTTATGTGTATGGTTCACCTTTCAGTTTTCTTTTTTACTCCTTGCCATGTCTCTAGCTCTAAATGTGCTTACACATGATAGCCAATTGCAGGCTGCTGGGAATTTACATTTTTCCATAATTAGAAGACTGCCTTATTTTTGCAGATTCTTTTACAAGTTGTCAGGAATCTCTGGATTTGGTAAAGAACTCTTTTTTTTCATTTTGGGATATCAGGTGAACATAGATAAAATCTTCTCTCACTCCATCACACAGGATAGTGTTTCTGTGATGTCTACTGGATGCATAATTTATGATGGCTTTTCTTCATAAAGACAAGGTACAATTTTATAAGAAGCAGCCATATTCTCTAACCAGTCTTTGACATCTGCGAAGGAATATCTCATGATTCTGGGTTTCATGGCCTTTACAAATGTTTTTCATATTGATCACTACTGCAGAACTTTAAGCTACATGGGTTATATCCTGCAAGGATATAACAGCTGGGCAGCTTCCAAAGCTTCAAAGCACCTTCCTTGCACCCAGACCTTTAGTCAGCTTGAGCTGAGTTGACTAAAACGGGAGCTATGGATGTCAAGCCCTTCAGAGCTTTCCTATTGCTGAAGACTATTCTCCTCTGAGGCTTTTGAGGATTGATGGTTAACTTGTACTGTCCCTTTGCTTGACAGATATGTTCCCTTTGGGTAAAAAACTTCCTATTTAAAATAAATGTTTGTTGATAACACTTTCCTGTTCAGGAAAGCTATTATTTGATGTTGTTATTTTTATTCATTCCAGCTAGTGGAACACTGAAACTCTTGAGCTCCTCTCTTTACCCATAATGCCCTTGTCACCTGACATACCCCAGATCTTGTTTGCTGCCATAGTGTTCGGACATGGTTGCTGAAAACTATCGAGTGAGCTTTAAAAGTTTTTGTGAATTAGCGTCATTTCTGTTTAAGACAAATAATATATTTTTTTTCGCTATTTTTCTTCTTTTTAGTCCTTTTGAAAAGTTATTTTTAAGTCTCTTTTACCCTTTTTTAGATTACTCTTAACAATATTCTTCAAATACCATTGTTGGTATCTTGCATAGTATATTATAGTACTTTCTTTTAATTACCATTGTTGGTATTTTCTATTCCTTTCCTATCTGTCAAAAAACGCATTTTTATACCTTACTCTTCTACTTCTTTTTGAGGTTTTTACTATTTTACTATGTTTGACAAACCTTCAGGATATAAAAATGTGTGGCCTGTGGCCACAAAGAACCCAGCATAGATTCACACTCAAAGTGGTGCCTATTGCTAAGGACCCTAACATCTGGACTCTGCATGTGGCATCTGTAAAGGGTTTAATTCCTGGTCCTTAATCAACAGAAGGAATATACTCAGTTTTAGGGACTGCTGCCCTCTAAACCTGCTTCTACAACCTCTGGGGCTCAACCCCCCCGAAAAGAGTAGATTAAAAAGGAGATTCTCACACAAAAGAATCACATAAGAGATCTCTGGATCTGCCAACATCTGCTACTTCACCTACATAGCCTCCTCTTAAACTAGCCAAAAAATCAGATCTGACAACTTTGGATCTGAAAACTAGATCCACTAAATCTCCATGTATCCAATCACCTCAACTTTTGTGGGATCCAATCTCTTCTCAGTTCCCATCCCACTTTTTGGCACACTTTCCTCAGCACCATTCAAGACCATCATCCACGGCCTCATCCTTTTGATTTTCCAAGAGTCTTACAAAAGCTGATGTGGACAGGATGATGAGGAAGCTCCTCAGGATGCAGATACAAATGGGAATTCTCCCAGCTCTGACCCTATCATGTCCAGAGACGCTTGTCAGTACTATTGCTCCATTATTAGCTCCTTCTTTGATCTGATTTTTGGATCTTTGATTTCGGAGCCATCTTATCTGAAAGTCCTGGAGTCACATGATTTGGCTCTGAAGATGTTGGCATCTTTGACTCTGATGGTGTGTTTGAGTGGACCAGCGCCAGGTACTTTGGAGCTGGACAAGTCTTTAAACCCTAGCATTAGTGCCAGCTTTGGGGTGTTGGACTTGAGTCCAAAGTTGTTGGAACTGTCTCTGCCCCTCAGAGCTTCGGCTCTGGACAGCTCAGCTCTGACTCCCTCCTCCAGTAGTTTATCTTCGGGGCGAAAGGAGATGACGGTCTGTAAGCCTGCCTTGTAGGATCTTTTGGTGTCTTTTTCTCCGAGGTATTGAAGAGAACCTTCTCTGTTCTCAGACTTCAGACTTCTCTTTCTTCTTCGGCTCTGACTACCCAGTCCCATTCAATCCTGCATCCAGAGCCTCAGTTATCCACTTCACTGGGACAGCTGGCCCAAACCAGTCTCCAGCATACCTCCAAACTGTCCCGAATTACTCGATTTTTACCGAGTTTTGGGGTCCAAATAATGGGGTTCCACGATTCACAAGTGGCACCCCTTCGTTTCCGATTTTTTTTCTTTATTTTTAAATTTTTTTATTTTTCGCGCATTGTGAGCTGACGTCATCACGTGCGTGATGACATCACCTCGTCAGGGCTACCAGCCTGTCGGAATCAAGCTTTGCACAGTTCAAATGCTTCCCGAGAGCGGGAACAGAAAGCAAGGCTGTATTTTCATTTAGAAGGCTCGCCGGAAGTAAGTGAGTGCGGAAAGGATTTCTCGAATATAGAAGCCTGGATTTCCTCACTGTTGGCTGCATGGAGAAGGATTTATTTTATTGCATGCAGACTGGAGAAGGCTTTCTTTTATTTAGAAGCCTGCCTTGATTTCCTCGCTCTGCACGGAGAAGAAGTGTGTGTGCAGAAAGGATTTCTTTTATTTTCCTCGCTCCTGGCTTGCATGGAGTAAAGGTAAGTGTATGCCAAGACTGGTGGTGTGTGTGTGTTTTTATTTTCTGCACAGAGAAGCTGTTCTTCGTCGACTCGAGACTGGTGTGTTTTATATTCCTTGCTGCACAGAGAAGCTGTCAGAAAGGATTTCTTTTCCCAAGACTGGTGTGTGTGTGTGTTTTTTATTTTAGTTGCTGGCTGCACAGAGAAGCCGTTCCTCACCGAGACTGAGGTGTGTGTGTTTTATTTTCCTTGCTGCATAGAGAAGCCATTGTGTCGTGTGTGTGAGGGTGCCACTAGTTATCTAGCAACACAGGCAATTTTGTTTTCAAAATAAATATATGTTATGTTTGGATGGTATTTTTCTGCAAGATTGCCTCCACATGAGTTCCTACGGCTCAACACCTCTAATATATGTCTATCTGTGGAATATCTATCTATCTGTCTGCCTGTCTAGCAGATTATCTAAGGTCACCAGCAGAAGACTACTAGTCTGCCTTGTCTGCCCCATTGTTGCAATTGCCACCCTATAGCTGTACCTCCTCACTGCTTAATTTCCACTTGTCTCTTTTATGACATGAACTATTTTGTTTTTCTTTGCAGTAGCCATTATGAGAGCACTTTGCAGTTGCCAGTTTTTAAATAAAGACATTTATTGGTTCCCATACTGAAGCTTCCCCTTGTACTTTACCAGCTGTACCCTTCCTCTCAATTAGAACATGTCTCACATTATTTTCTCTAAAAGTCCAATTTAATAGCCCTGTATACACACCCATATCACATTCTGCTTTCCATTCTAATGACTATAACCTAGGCTGTCTCACCTTTATCTGTAGGTCTTTCAACCACTCTTTTTACTGTCATAATGATACTGACTTTTTAACTTCTCTTTCAGGTCAGAGTCCACATATCTACATGCTTTCCACACAGAATTTCTGCTTTCACATAGCCATCATCTTTTAAAGGTATACGACCCTGACTGTTACACCTATTTTTGTGCAGTACATCTCAGCTTCTCCAAGGTCTCGTTTTTTGTTAATTTGTCACTTTTTCCCTGATGATACATTGTTCCTGTGGTTGTGACACCAAGCTCTTTTCCTGACTGGCAGATGTGCGTTTATCCTTCCCCAAACAGACAGTTCACACTCAGTATTAATCATTAGCTCTTATCTGTCAGCCCTTTTTGATATCTACTTAAATGCCTTTTTTAGGCTTGTCTCCATCCTCTGCTTACGATACAGATTTGATATTATCTTCAAAAAGGTTTGTTAGGCAGGCATCCTGGCATAGAATAAAAAGCCCTGAATGTGACACAGATGACCAGATTATGATACACACCTGGATGCTGAGGCATTATGACACTGACTTGGATGCTGAGGTGTTATGATACTGATTTGGATGTCGTATTAAGATACAGACTTAGATGCTGAGGTATGATGACACTGACTTGGATGTTGTGGTGATCCTTGCAGAAAGGATTTCTTTTATTTTCCTCGCTCACACGGAGGAAGGGTAAGTGTGTGCCGAGGACTGGTGTGTGTTTATTTTCTGCACAGAGAAGCTGTTCCTCGCCGAGACTGGTATTTTATTTCTCTTGCTGCACAGAGAAGCCGTCAGAAAGGATTTCTTTTCGTGTGTGTGTGTGTGTGTGTGTGTGTGTGTGTGTGTGTGTGTGTGTGTGGTACTCAGGCGAGTTGAGAGCTATGGTGAGAAGTGAGAACTGAATTTGTTTTCCCTTATTGTTGTCTTTGTTTGTCCAGCTTTTTGTGCTAAGAGCTTGAGAGCTATGGTGAGAAGTGAGAACTGAATTTGTATTCCCCCATTATTGGCTTTTTCCAGGTTTTTTGTACTAAGAGTTTGAGAGCTATGGTGAGAAGTGAGAAATTAATTCACTAAATGTTAGCCATTAAGTTTGTCTTCCTATGTTTCAGGAAGTTGCTGATTTGGCATAGAGGTATGTTCTGATTGTAGTGAATAGGGACCTGGGTTCAAAATTTGCCAGTGAAATGCATGGTGGTAACACATTTTATTCTAACAACTTTACAAAAATTATACAAGCAATGTTTAAAATGTGTCCTTGGTTTTTGACATTTTGTCCCCCCCCAAAAAAAATATGAAATTTTAAAGTGCGAGACACTGTGCAAGATGCCTATGGCTTACACTACTGTCATTCTATTTATAGTGTGGGTGTGGAAGTAGACTTTTATGATGGAAATGTTCTGAATTGGGCAGTTTGGTTCATGCTTTTTGTTTCATTGCCTACAGTACAGCCTACTGGAAAATTGTTCAAACAATAAATTTAAAATGCGCTTAGTCAGGAAGGTGTATCAAAGAAAATAACACATGTATGTTTCTTGTTTTGTGTGCAAGAGGCCAAGGATTTGAAAATAGCCCAAAGGTAGTCTTTATCCACCACTGGCCAGACGCATTTTCTTTGGATGTGGTGTGGGTTTCAATGCTGTTTCAATGAATGTGAGTTTCAAGGGCAGAGAAGTTTTAATGCCAAGCCTATTTTCATTGTGAGACAGTATTGCTTTGTTTACCATATGTCTATTAGTGTTTCTGCATTGTTGTGCTGTAAAAATAAAATCCAAATCATTGTAGAAGTGAAGCTGTATGCACAATTTAGTGTCTATGGTAAATGGGGCAAGCCAGGTAATGGGACATTGGGATGGCTGCAGGGGGACTCTGCCATATTTTGGCTGTCTGTTCTTCAGTTTGCATTTGAAAGTTGGTATCCCACAACTCCATTGGAGTGGGTGGGGTTACATAATTGTGTATGCAAATTAAATGTTAATCAGCGTACAGATTTGTACCTATTTTTCATGGGCCTTGTCCAGATTTTTGATGTTTCCAGGTTGAGAGGTATGGTCTCCAGACTACCCAGCAGCGTATAGTAATCTCTTCTGACACCTCTCCAGAGCATCTCATTGAAGAAGTCAGTAGGAAGAAGAAGTGCAAAAGGAGACACATAGACTATCTGCAAGAGTCTGTCACAGAAGACACTGACTTTGATAAAGGGGAAGGTCCCCCAGATCACCACCAGATGATGTCTCATTTGGAGACATCTTAGAACTTCTGAAACAAAGGGGTGGTTGGTCCCCCAATAACCCTTCCCAAGTGGAGTCAGTGTTCCTGGAGGCATTTGCAGCTGGCCTGTCTGCCTCCTGGGTGACTCCACCTGGTCTCTCGGTGGACATGGAAGGAGCCTGACATGATTGAGTGTATCCCTAAGAGACCAGATTGGATCCTGGCACCACCTAAGTACAGAATATATTGGAGAAAGGGAGGACCCATTGATGCCATGGTCATAGCAGCAGCCACTAAGAAGGAATTGGCAGACTAAAGTTCCTCTGTCCACCTCCCTAATGAACTTTAGTCTTAGGTTATTGAATTATTTGGCGCATTTTACAAGACTTCAGAGGGAGTTGATTAAAGAACTTTCCAAATTTCTCTGAGATCACATCCTCCAAGGTAGAGAGCACTATTTCCTCACAGTTGGCTACCCCCTCAGTCCAGTTCCAATTTGTGCATTAGGCTTATCTCCCACATGGCTGAAGGTACCTCATGGGTGACAAGTTCAGGTATCTCCATCAGAAGACATCCCTGGATGTGCTCCTGTGACTTTGTGGAACCCTTCAATCTTCCTTTGTCAATGCTCCGTTTGACAGAAGTTCCTTATTTGTTCCCAAAGTTAAAGACAAACTTTCTAGGTGTGAGCAGGAAGGAAAAACCCTGTCTGTTGTGGGCATACATTTTCCACTCCTCAATGAACCTTTTCTAGGAATCAATGAGGCAGACAGAAAATGTGGTTCAAAAAATCCCAGGGTCCCTTCCAAGACCCACATGGAGACAGTTTCCCCAGGGGCAGAGGGGGAAATTCTAAAGGGAGATGCTGTCCTCGCAGCAGAGGTGGTCTGCATAACCAGTGATCTAAGGATACTTTCTCTGAGAGATCCTGTCAGCACTTCTGAAAGAAGGCCCAACTATCCATCTCTGGAGGCAGTCGGGGATCATTTATCCCTACACCAGAGAGCCTGGCTAGAAGTTAGAAAAGATTCATGGGTGCGGAGGATACTATCCAGAGGTTATGTAATACCATTTTCCCATCCATCCCCACTAGTATTAAACAAAATCCCCAATGTTCCACCCAATTAGAGGGAAGCAGCAAAACTAAAGATAAACAAACTGCTAGAAAAAAAGAGTCATCCAAGAGGCCTTCCCAAACCAGAAAGAATATGGAACTTATTCACATTTCCTTTTAGTGCCAAAGATCAGTCTTGGATCTCAGCAAACTAAATAGACCAGATGGTTGACTTTTTATGGTGTTATGGATGGTATTACTTTTGTATATGAAAAGGTGGGGTCGCCTTTACCAAAAGCCCATTATGTTAGATTTATGGCAACTTCTTCAGCCTTTTTGTCTAGAACTTCCTTTAAATTATATTTGTTTATTGTTCATTACAAATTGAATCTGGTCTGTAGGGGAAGAGCTGCCTTTGGCTCACCTTTTCTGAGGAATATTCTTCCTTAGAGTCCTCCCAGGAGTTAGGTAGCTGGTGACTCTGTCCCAACGGCTGAGGTATGAATAAAAATGATAACATCAGATAAAATGTACTCACCATAACATTCCATATGTGTTGTCGATTATCATTCTTCCCCAGCTTCCCTCCCACCAGCCCCCGCCTTGCTTTACTGCTGGAAAGATTGAAGGATACTGCAGGAACTGCTATTCCTTTGTGCCCCAGATTCTGATATTTCATGAGTTTTTATTTCTCTGTAGATCTATGGGCAGCAAACAAGATATGAGGTATGTAAGGTGGCAAGGGTATTATGAGTAAAGGGAGGAGCTTGAGAGCTTCAGTGTTTCATGAGCTGGAAGAAGTGGACGAGTTGGATTTGAGGACTGGATTCAAACACAACAGATGAGGAAGAATGAAAATGAACAACACAGATGGAAAATTATTTAGAGTACATAATTTTTTTACAGATAAGAGTTTGTGTTTAAACAGACTGTCATGAGACTGTATTGTACTTTTAAATTTTCAGATTTCCTTGGGAAGGAATAATTTACTGGTTCTAGCTCAGGGTTTAATTCAGGCTATTGATCCTTATTGTCAAATAGTTTTTGGTAAAAGAAAGAGGGCTACCTCTTTTCCTGAAGAGATTCAAGATTTTGAATCTGGACAGGAGGGTGAAGGCACAGATACAGGGTTTTCTCCTCAGCTTACAGGAAATCTCAGTTTCTGATTCAGCTTGTAGGGGGTTTGCTCTTTCTGAGACTATTTTCTGGATGTCCCAGTGTTTTCAGTGGGATCCTTCAGAAAATACTGTGAGCTGTAATAGAATGAATTTCCAGAATCTGCACCTGTTCTTCCAGTTTAGTAATTTTTGGAAGATATGTGGTACTGCAATCAGTTTTCCTGCTAGTCAGCTAGCTACCCCTAAAAAGGCTGAAAGGATATGTAAAGTTCTTCAGTCTTTTTTTCTACAATCTTCGCAAACCTGACCCAGCAGCTGTGGCATCAGTTAATCCTCCTGCTACTAAACATTTAGTTAATTTCAATCCTACTCTTTCTGATAAGGATGGGAAGATTATTGATAAGTATGTGAAAAAAGTATACACTTCTGCAAATTTGATTTTCAGGTAACCAGACACTCTTTTTTTTGTCAGGCTTATATGTTAAGGTTTGTTCTGACTAATTGTAAAAATATGAAGTAAATTTTGTCTGCAGTTTGCTCTTGTGAGGAAGAATCTACTGTAAATAATTTAGTTTCTGCTATTGTACAAGTCACTACTCGTTGTTTACAGTGTTTGTGTGATTCAGTTCATACTTTTTCAAGGGCTTTGGCCACTGTTACTGTTTTGAGATTTGCCTGGCTGTATTCTCAGAACCTCCAAGATGATTTTAAAAATGAGATTTTAAATTTCCCTTTGGATAAAGATTTAGTTTTTGGTCCCTCTGCTGCAGGTGATCAAAAAGTGTGATGAGGCGGGTATACATGATGATGATACAGGGAATCTGTAAAAAATTTTCAGCTCTTCTTTTTCAAATTTTCTATGGGATTCTTTAACCCCCCCCCATCCAATTTTGGCAAAACCCCCAAAATAAACAGTCTCAACAAAATGCAGGTAAATGGATGTTTAAGAAGAAATGGCAAGGAGGTTTCAAAAAGAATTCAGGAAGCACCTAAGACCTAGGATCAACAAGTCAGAATTACTGTTTAAGGGACCTTGTCCCTACTCCCCAACCCTGGCAATCCCTTTTCCCTTCCAGAACGTCTGAATCTCCACTTTTCTCTTTGGCAACAGATAATTTCAGACAAAGGGATTCTGAAAATCTTTCATCAAGATTACAGATTGCAGTGGGAGTAAATTCCTCCTTTCCAGGGGATAATCCATCATATACCGGACCAAACCCTTTTATTTCCACCTGTCTATATCACATACTGTCCTAGGGAGTGATGGAACCAGTTACTCTTTCCCAGGTGAGAACATTTTTTATTCTGGATGATTTTAGTGCCATAGAAAGAAAATGCTTGGAGACCAGTTCTGGACCTTTCTTTCCTAAACGTGTTTGCGATAGTGCCCAAGTTCAAAATATTGTCATTTCACAACCTGTTACCTGTTCTACCTCATTCAGGTTTCATAGTAACTCTAGATTTAAAGGATGATTATCATCACATCTCTATTCATGCAGACATCAGATATTCCTTAAGGTTTTATGTGTCTGAATCACATTATCACTTCTCTTCCTTACCATTTGGACTATCCACTGCACCAGTGCTGTTCACAAAGTGTATAGCTCCAGTTATATTCCTTTCCAGGCCACAAGGTATCCACATTTTTCCATATTTAGACAACTTGCTTATATTTGCAGAGTCTTTATGAAAGAGTCAGGAATCTCTCACTTGAGTGAGAGATTCTTAAACAAGCTGGGATTCCAAGAGAGCATTCAAAAGTCTTCACAGAGGATTGTGTTCCTGCGGTGTGAGGTAGACACCTGATTTCAAAGATCCTTTCTTCCACAGGAAAAAAAAATATCTGTATCTTGATATATTTCTAAGTTTTTCCACTCAGGCTTTGGTCAGTGCAAGGGAATACCTCAGGATTTTGAGTCTCATGGCATCTCTGATTCTCAAGATACCCCTGGCAGGACTCCACATGAGAAAGATACAGTGGTACCTGAAGCCTCTTTGGTCCCAACACTAGCATCCTTTGTCCTTTCAAATCCCAGTACTGGTGTTTTTCAGAAGTGAAATAATTTGGTGGTGACAGAAAATATCCTTAAATCCAGTTTACTTACACAACCATACTGTTTCATGATTCCCTTGGCCAGACCTCATAAGAAGAAAACTCAGTGATTCTTCAAATCAATTTGAACGCAACACCTGCACTCCATATCATTTTAGATCCCAGTACTGGGATTTGTAAAAGAGAATTACCTTGGTGAGTGGACCAGTTGTCTCTCAACCCTGATCTTCCATTCCTCATCCCTGCCTCTACTCAGTCTGTAACCACAGAAACATCAGACTTAGAGAACTGTTTCCAATGGGGTGGAAGTTCAGGGTCTGTGGAACAATTAGGGTAGAGTGAAACACATAAATGGCAAATAAATTATAGCTTTAGTAAATGCTCTTAAATATTTAAATCAGCTTTGGGTTCCAGGCCCTCTACTAGTAATCGCAGACAGTACCACTGTGGTGTGATATATAAATAAATTGGGAGAAAGAAGTTCTAACCCCTTTGCAGACTAGCTTGGTAGCCTGGGAAATAGCAACTCAGCACAATCTATCCCTATAGGCTACTTACATTCCATCACAGCAGAATGTTGCAGTAGACAAGCTAAGCAAGACCTGGACAGAGTCTCTCATCCCAAAAAGTTTAAGCTAGCACTAAAAGAACATCTTACCAAAAAGTGGCTCTGCCAATGCTCAAATCCTCCTTGAAAACTCTCCTTCTCCTCTGACTTTCCTTCTACAATTTCCCATTCATTAAACTCCTCTCTGAATAGACATCGTCCTGTAAATGTTCACAAAATGTAATTGTTTTTATCCTTTTTTTTACCTTTAATTATTTGTTGATTTACTATATTGAAACATTTGCTTTACTTTAACTATTCTAAACCAATTCTGCTGTAACTCTACTTGTAAAATATTTGTGAAAAATTACCATTCTACTATGTATGTGCTGAAGCTTTTTCACCACTTGTTTTTTTTTAAACTTGTAACTTGTACCATATGGTTATTAAGTATGTACTGGAGATTTTCTCCCCGGGCCTCTGCTGAAAATGGGCTTCGGCTCAGCCAGACACTCCCGATCAACAAATGTGAAATAAATAAATAAAAATAAAGTTGAACCCAGTGGTCTTCCTGGAATGCCTCCAACTGTGGAGAATTCCTCATGTAGATCTGTTTGTCTCCATTCACAACAGACAATTAAAGAGATTTTGCTTATAACTTCCTGTACAAATGCCTGGAAGATAGATGCCCTTTCTTTCCCATGGAAGGGAATGTTTCTGTATGTTTTCCACCCTTTCCTCTGATAAACAGGGTTCTTCTAAAAATTTCAGAACTCTCCCAGAATAATTGCGGTGACTCCCTTTTGACCCAGGCACAGTGGTCCTCTCTTCTTTTGAAAATGAGCAAGGATAATTTTCGCAATCTACCTCACAGGATGGAATTACTTACCCAGGACAGGAGTTTGATACACCCCAACCTTCAATTTCTTCAAATCACTGCTTGGCTGATAATACATTTTGGTCACCTGATCCTTTTCATTCCATCTGTCTGATTTGACTATTGGGTCCTTAAGCCGCTTTTCAGATCTGTACTGGCATAGCAAGTGCTCCAACCTTGAGCTCCTCAAACCTTTCCCTCCCACGGTGCATCTGTTGTGTTCATCCAGCTTCCCTTAGATCCTGTTTATTGCCTTTGAGTGAGGATGTGATCTTCTTTGCAGAACTAAATGCTCCTTTTGCCTTTCTTTTTTGTAGGTTAAAATAAGGGTTGAATATTTGTATTCATAATCTTTGAAAGACATTTAACAGCTTTTCAGAGTTCTTTTTTGTTATATTTTCTTTGTGACTTAGAAGAGTCACGTGTTTTTGTGGATTACACCCATAGTTCCTTGGCCTTATTAGTTAGGTAATGTTTTCCCTTGTTTACCGATTATTTAACAATCTTGTTTGATTTATTATCCTCCCCTTTAAAAAAGATATATAGTTTTACCTAAATTCCTTAAGCCTTTATAGTCAGTGTTTGGGCTTTAAACCCTTGCTCAGTTTCTTACCTTGAGTTATTTCTTATTTACCATTGGTGGTATTGATAACATTTTCTGGAACCCTTTGGGTATTTCTGTGTTACCATCATTGGTATTTCTCTTTCTTTTCTCCGGCTTTCTTCTCTTGTTGCGTATAACTGTAGTGTGTTATTGTGCTAGTTGTTAATGGCATAACGATATCAGAGAAACCCACTGGGTTCAAAAAGTGCACATCTTGTGGGCAAAAGATTCCATATTCATATAGTCACTCCTTATGTGTGTACTGCTTAAGTCCAAGACATCTTGAGGTTTCTTATGACATTTGTGCAAGCTTTAATAATAGAGTTTTGGTTGAAAGGAAGAATAAGCTGATTTTGAAGGGTGTTCTATCATCTTCTGCCTCTTTGGACTCTGAAGCTCCTCTAAAAAGACTTCAGGGGATTCAGCAGAGAAATCTAAAGATTCAAGGAATCGGTCTTCCGACCTCTGTCTTCCCTTGACCCTGTTGGGCTTAGTTCCACCAAGAAAGCATCTAAGCTGTCAGGTCCAACAATCTGCAAGAACTTGACTCTGACTAAAAGTCAAAATCATTGGATTTGTCCCATCATTCAGACCCGACCAGGTAAAAATCTAAATTTCCAAGGTTCTCTCCTGAACCAGTCTCATCAAGGCTTCACTCCCTATTCCTGCAAGACATGAGCCTGAGCACTGGCTAACCAGCCTTATCTGCAAGGCCATGGAAAGAATCATCATGGACCGTATCAACAAGGACATAGGTGATCTTCAAACTCTTGACTCAACCCAGTTTGGCTTTAAGGGTGGATCATGCTTATTGAACCTTGAGAATGTCACAAAAGCCCTGGATGAAGGCAAAACAGTACATACTGCCTGTTTTAACTTAGCCAAGGCTTTTGACACAATCACCCACACAGGTGTCATTGAAAAACTTTCCCAGCTTGGGATTAACTCATGTGCCACTAGATGGGTAGCCAACTAGCTCACCAACAGAATGCATACTGTCAAAGTTGGGGATTCCACCTCTACCAGTTGACCAGTTACCAGTGGTGTACCACAAGGATCTGTGTTGGGCTCTCTACTGTTTGGAATCTATTTCTCGGAAGTCCAGGTGAAAGTAGATGGCCTTTGGCTTACCAAGCTCGCTGATGATTGCAAACTGGGTGCAGTCACTGAGTCCACAAACGATGGTAATATATTACAAAAGGGGCTAACACAAACAAATGATTGGTGCCAAAGCCACAGACTAAAACTAAATGCAGAAAAGTGTATTATTATCCCCTTTGGCAAAGAGGAAGTCCCTGCAAATTATAATTTTGACAGCATCCCCCTAAGCTTAAACCCAGTGGTGCAAGAATTGGGAACACAGGTTGATAGCAATCTAAACTTTAATCACTATGTGTCCACAGCAGTAAGGAAAGCCTTCTACATTTCCCATCTCATAAGTAAGGGCATCACATCCAAGACTAAGGATGTTATTATAACTCCTCTGTACTCAACCCTCATCAAACCACTAATAGAGTACAATGCTCCCTTTTTGCATGTACTTCAGCAGACACCTGCAGCAGATGGAGAGACCACATATGTTTCTCAACAAGAAAATTCAGGGCCTCCAAAACATAACCTACATGGAAATACTGAAAGCCCTGCGACTGTACTCTGCATCCTACAGGCTGCTGAAAGGCAGCTTGTGCCTGGTCTACAGAGCAGTCTCTGACCCTGCCTTAATGGAAATACTGCACATCCACAAATCAAATGAAGTAAGAGTCACTCGGTCTAGGAATCTCAGTCTAGCCTGTGACATTAACAGAACATGCTGAAGAGACAGATATATCTCCCATAGATTGCCACTCCTGTGGAATAAACTCTCAATTCATGTGAAACAGTGCTCCTCAGCAACTCTATTCACGAGCAACCTAGACATTCGGGTGGGAGACTATAAATTCACCCCAGTGGTGGCACCTATGTCCCTCATGGACAGACATGTTGTGCGAATAATGACCATCTAACCAAGGTCAGTTAGGGAACATGGGTATAACATGGCTAGGTTTGTAAAGGCCCTAGGGCCATTAGCCCAGTAACCTCCCGTGAACCTATGAACCTGTGTCTCAGTGAGATTCCCATCCACCATCGACGTCATATTCCCTCAGGTCATCCAGGAGCCCTTCAGAAGCAGATGTGGACAAGATGATAAGTAAATTTCTCAGATTCTGGATCCAGTTGGGTGTTTTACTGGCTGTATCTCCCATCAGACCCATGACTCTCTCCACCATTCAACCTCAGGCTTTAGCTCCTACTCTGAGCTGTCCTGTGGTTTTGGAGCTTTCAGACCCGAGATTCCCGAACGTGTCTGTGCACTTGTCGTTCTTCCACTTTGACACTTTCTAGATGGGTCTGACCTTGTCACTTCCAGAAGAATCTTGATGCCATAGCATCAGCAGTAGATCCAGTGGATTGGGATCAACTCTGATTGTTTTGGAGCCATTCCTTCCACTTGGAGCTTTGGCACTGGGCAGCTTGGCTCCATCCTCTTCCTCGAGAGTGGAGCCAGGGAGGATCGGGTTTTGTCCGTCACAGGCTACTTTGTATCCAGTGGGGGTGAGACTGAGGTCCCCCATGACTTCAGCTTTCGAGGTGGTGGAGAGAGCTTTGTCCTTAGCACTGGAAAAGGCACACTTACTCCCCTTGGGACTGGCCTACATTCAGCTACTATGGAAGCTGGGCCTCTTCATCCAGTCACATCGGGACAGCTGGCCAGATCAAGCCTCGAGATGTCTTTATTCAGGACACTGCTAGCTCTCCCAAATCCTCTCTGGTACCCCCCACTGAAGAGCACCTTCAGAAGGGGACATGCAAGAGAAGGCACATAGACTGCCCACAAGAATCTCTAATCGAAGACACTGATTAAGATGAAGGGGAAGAGACCCCCCAGATCACCCCTTGAAGATGTTCATTCAGAGAGATTTTCAAATTTCTGAAACAGAAAGGAGGCTGGTCTTCCAGCCCCTCTTCCTAAAAGGAGTCAGTGTATGTTAAGGCTTTCGCGGACCAGCATAGCTATGACTTGGGTAGTCCTTTCGGTAGATGAGATAGTAGACCTCATCTCCTGTCGGGCTTGGAAGGATCCTGACATCATGGAGCCCATCTCTGAATGCCCACATAAATATCTTGTTGCACCAAAAGATAGGGTTCACTGGAGCAAGGGTCCCCAAGTAGCTGCTGTGATATTTGCAGCAGCCACCAGGAAAGAACTAACACAACAGAGTTCTTCTGTTCATCCTCCTAATAGGGAATCTAGTGTGCCAGATGGGTATGGGAAGCATGTCTATGCTTCAGTGAATTTTGTGCTCAGGTCTCCAAATTATTTGGCACATGTCACCATGTTTCAGAGGGAATTCATTAAGCAGTTTTCCAATACCCTTTAGGGTCCATTTCTGGAGTGGATAAGAAAACAGCTTCTTCACAGCTGGCCACCCCCCAGTTATTATCCAATGTTCTATGAGACTGATATGTCACACTTCAGAAGGAGCTACAAGAGTGGTGGGTTTAGGATTTACTGTCAGAAGGCATGCCTGGATGTGCTATTGTGATTTTGCTGAGCCCTTCAAGTCTTCCTTCATTAGTGCCCCTTTTGACGGGTCCACTTTATTTGTCTCGAAGATGGAAGAGACCCTGTCCAAGAGCAAACAAGATGGGAAGACCCTTTCTGCAGTGGAAATCCATTTTTCTACTCTTCAAAGAACCTTATCCCATAACCAGAGGGCCGGGGGGGGGGGGGTAGAAAATTGTGGTTCAGAAAATCACAAGGTTCTTCTCAGGACTCCTGTGGAGAAAGAACCCCTCATGGCAGAGGGGGGAACTCCTATGGAAGACACCATCCTTGTAGCAGAGGTGGCCCACAACATCAGGGCTTATGAGGTTCATACTCAAATAAACCCTTTCAGCATCCCTTAAGGATTACCCGACTGCTGCACTCTAGGGGCAGTCAGGGGGACGCTTATCTCTGCACCCACAAGCCTCGACTGCCATTACAAAAGATTCCTGGGTGCAGAATATCACGTACAGAGGCTATTACATAACATTTTCCCTTTTCTCCCAAGATGCAACAGAAATAATCCCAACATTCCATCCAGTCAGAGGAAAGCTGCAGCTACAGGAATAAAAAAATATATTCAGACACCAAGGTACAAGGCAAAAATACATGCATAAGTAATGTTTAAATGTTGCCCCAAAACCACAAGACTGGCAAGCAAGATGATTAAATATGTATTTGAAAATAATTCATAAAAGTTAAAGCACTTTCATCTTTTAAAGGTAAGGACTTTATCAGAACTGAGTAAAACATTAATTATACATATTTATACCTCGAACAATAATGCACATCATAATTAATTAATCAGCCATTACAAACTTTAAAGCTACAGAAAACAAAGCTGCTAGAAAAAAAAAAAAGAGGCATCCAACCAGTCCTGTCAGAGCAGCAAGGATTTGGAACTAATTTGAGATTTTTTTTTGGTGCCAAAGAACACTGGGGACCTCAGACCAATTCTGGATTTCAGCAATCTAAATTAGTTTGTGAAATGCCCAAAATTCTGGATGGTCATGGTTCAGTGTATCCTGTCTCTAAGGAAGGACGATTGGATGTGCTCTATAGATCTTCAGAATGTGTACTATCATATGAAGATACACAAGTGCTCCAGAAGATACCTACACTTCCAAATGTGAGGCAGTCACTACTTGATTCAGAGCCCTGTCCTTTGGTCTCACCACAGCCCCCTGGGTGACCACCAAGTGTATGGCAGTGGTTGCAACTCACTTGAGACTGCAAAGATTCTGGGTATTTCTGTATCTAGAAGACTGGCCCCTATCTCTGCTTCTACCAGTCTTCTACTAATTCAAGCCAGGGACCACTTGCTCCACCTCTGTTCTCAGCTGGGCATTATCATAAATTATTCCAAGTTTCAACTTTGTCCAGCACAAATTCCGGAGTTCATCGGTGTCCATCTAGACACAAAATCACATGCAGCAAGCAATTCTTCCTCAATCAAAGTTGGACAACTTAAATAAACAGGCAATGTGCATCCTTACGCTTTGTTCACCTCCAGCCGAACTATTGCGTTCCATGGCAGCCTCCACATTTCTGGTTCTTTTGGCACATTATCACATGAGAATACAACAGTGGACCCTAGTGGTACAGTGGTCGATAACACATCAGCCAGTGTCAACTCCCATTTGCATCACAGCAGTTTGAATTACCCATAGCATGGTGGATTCATGAAAAGGAAGTTTCCCAGGGCTGTCCCTTCATTCTTCCTCCCATGCACCTTGGAATGACATTAATAACCAAGCCAGTTACTGAAGTCAATTATCTTTTATTTGTACTGGGGCATCATTCTTGCCAAATGTAAGATGCTACAGGTCATTCATGCCAACATGAACACGGCCATGTCGTATGTGTACTGGGGGTGAATAGAAAGTGCCCGAGTGATCTGTATTATCCTAGAACCTGGCAGCCTTTCCTTGCTCAGCCTAGTGTTGGTGTGTCTGTGCGACTCACTATGGAGTCATCCTAGTACCTACCTATGAACCTATAATTCACCACAGGGATCACCTCTGTGGTTTTGCTTGACAGGGGCACAGGAAAATAATTTTCTTGGGTGGCGAAAGCCAGGGTACCTTTTTGGCTAAGCCTAATACCTACCTATGAACCTATGAAATCTATAACTAGGACTTTTCTGTGTGTGTGTGATGGCTGGCCCAAGAAGTGTTAACAGCTCAAGTAAGCCAACTTGGCAACCATCTTAGCAGTGATTGTACTGAGTGATACTGTAGTACAGGCTGGTGGAGTGTCTTTGTGTTAGTCAGGGATTTGTATGTCATTTGTATGCCATGGTCATGGAGGTCTTTGAAGCTTAGGGAGACATTTCTTAAGTATGTATATATAGACAGATGCTTCTTGTGAGGTGCAGTAGTTTCCTGCCTTAGGAGGTAAGACATTTTCCACCCAAAAAGAACAACAAGTTGCTGTCTGACACTCCAAAATCAGGAAAAAGAACCACAACTGTAGAAATCTCAGATGAGATTTCAAAGTGATCAAGTACTATAGCTTGCTTAGAATTGATACTTCTTTAATGAAAATAAAAGTATTAAATAAATGAGCAATTTCACCCTTAACTGGCCTCCTTCAAATCTAACTCCAGTTTACATGATATGCAGTTTTTTTTATATTCTTCAACACATAGTTAACTCACTTGAGCTGGGTCATAAATGTAAATCATAAGCTGTTTGGCCATGCTGCCATGGGACAGGTCTCAACTTTCACACTTATACTGCAGATCTTCTCCTGTTGGTAGGTAACATGTAATAGTTTGTATGCTGTAGTCATGTTATATGTGTTTACTGCCTAATCAATACACTTTTTATAATTCTTGTCACTGTGTATGTACATCCATTAGTTCTTCATCTTATCTTTGATATGATAAGTTGATGTTATTTTCCACAATTACAGTGGACAGCAAGCATTAACCAATATATGACAATTAGTCAAATTATAATCTTTAAGTAATATAGTGTCGTAATTATCACTGAAGCTAGTCAGAACCCTGCTAGGAATATCTGTCTTGCATCTCTTATGGCAAGCAACATATCACTCTTTCCATGAAAAATGAATACAGCTCTTTAGTGAGCCATCTGTTCCAAATGTGTGTCAAGAGACCTGAAATAAGATGGAGTACTAATGGATGTACATAGTCAGAGACAAAAGTTATATACATTGTGTAAAAATGAAGGTAGATTGGGCTGTCTAAAGGCATATCAGATAGATAACATGCGCAGGTTGACTAACATACCGTATCAGGCAGACTGGAAATCAGTGATTTGGAAAGCAACTAAACAGTTAAGAGAAGAGGAGGACATATGGAAAGCCCGAGTACTGAGGTACAATTATATGTTTTAAGGAAAATGCTAAAGGTAGGTAAGTAAATGTTTCAGAGAGGGGACACAAAGCAGTGGAGGAATGAGGCACTGCTGACAGGAGGTAAGAAAGTAATCAAAGAAAACAGTATGTTGTTGTGGAAATGGAAAAGAAAAAGATGGAAAAGAAAAACATTGGGGAATAATGATGCCAGGGCACTTCTATGGGTAGGCTTGTAAAGGCTCCAGGGCCATTAGCCTAGTACACACCTATGAACCTATGAAAGCCGCAGGGACTATGGATGCCTCTCACCTGGGGTGGGTGGGGTACATTATTTGGAAGGACAGTCCAAGGCACATGGACTCAGACTGAGGCCAACCTGCACATCATTGTCCTAAAAATTATAGCAGTCTTATATGCACTGCAGGTACTGCAAGATATTCTCCCTCTAGGCATGGTTACAATTCAGATGGAAAGCATGTTAGTAGTTTGGTACATCAACAAATGAGGAATCAAATCTTACCCACTTTGCAGGGAGACTCTTAGCAAAGCATATTCTGGGAAAAAAACAATCTGCTAGCAGACAAGCTAAGCAGATCCATCTCAATTCCTTACTTGTGGTCTCTCAACCAGTAAGTGGCAGACATGATTTTTCAACAATGTAGTCAACCATGCTGCAACCTTTTTGCCTCTGCCATCAGTACCAAGTGCAGCAGGTACTTTGCCATGATACCCCATATGGGAGCGGGGTGGAGTGGGGTTTGAATCACCGAGAGTTGCTCTAGTTCATGATTGTCCCTCTGATCTACTACTGCAGCTTTCCACTCACTCCTGTTATCCCCAAGTTTATTCAGAAAATATATCAGTGGAAGAGCAAGGTGAGCCTCATTGCTCCATTCTGGCCTTGCCATATGGTTCTCTTTCCTTTGGCCTTATCTTTTCGTCCCCCATGAGTGTTGGATCCTCAGCAGGACCTTCCGTCTCATCCATTTGGGCTGCCTCAAATGGATATTCTGTCCCTTAAAATGATCATATGGTTTCTCCAATTCCAGTGATGGCAAAAGTTCCAGTCTTTCTTCCCTTGTTTGTCACATCCTTGTCATCTCAAAAAGCATCCAGTAGGAAACTTTGTGAAAGTAAATGGAAATGATTCTCTATGTGGGCCCTTCAGAGACAGTTAGATCCTTTTCTTGTGTATTCCCACTATTCTTGATTTTCTGTCTTCCATCTTCAATGATGGAGCTTGTTATTCAACAGTCAAGGTGCAACTGGCTGCTATCTCAGATTATCACATTGGCTTAGATAATTCTTCATTAGCTTGCCTTAAATTTTGTAAAGCCTTCCTTAAGGGGACATTACTGGTCTGTCGTCCAGTAAAAGATCCTGTACATCCATAGGACCTTACACTAGTTCTTCAGCCCCTTGCTCAGCCTCCACCCTCAAACCATCAGCAAATTTTTTTTTAAATATTTGCCGTGGAAAGCACTTTTTCCTAGTGGCCATTACCTCCGTTGGACAGGTATCAGAGTTCCAAGCACTTTTTTCTCAACCACCTTACCTGATTTTTCACAAGGATAGAGGGTAATTTCAAACTGACTCTTCCTTTCTACCTAAGATAGTGTCA
The DNA here is from genome assembly GCF_019279795.1 of Protopterus annectens. Lineage (NCBI taxonomy): Eukaryota > Metazoa > Chordata > Ceratodontiformes > Protopteridae > Protopterus > Protopterus annectens. Next base: position 532,297,415 of record NC_056730.1, on the reverse strand, counting down.
GGAGATTGCCTCAATAAGTCAATCAGCTTACCAGTTTTCTTTCCAAAAAATTTTAGCAAAAGAGAATATATGTTTCATTTACTAGATGTTCACAGACAGCTCAAGTTTTACATTCACAGAACCAAAGACTTCAGGAAGTCAGAGCAACTGCTTGAATTCTTCTCTAAAGCTAAATTTGGCACAGCAGTATCAAAAGTGACTTGAGCAAGAATGGCTAACTGATTGCATTACCTTCATTTACAAAAATAAAGGCCTGTCATTACCAAAACATCCTAAAACAGATTCCACCAGGTCTATGGCTACTTCATCCACTTTCTGGCCTAAAGCTTCTACAGATGGCATCTATGCAGCAGTTACATGGTCCAATCTCATACTTTTATAGCTCATTACAAGTTAGACATATTGTCTAGGAGTAGAGCAGCTTTTGGCTCCACAGTACTCCAGAATATCCTCCCTTGAGAACCTCCCAGGATGATTCTATCTGGGGACTGTGACCCATCAGTTGAGGAAGTATGAAAAAGACGGCATCAGTATTATATTTATGTACTTAACATAACTCTGCATCTGTGCTGTTTTCCTCCTTTCTCAACTTGCCATCTACCTTTCTCCCTTCCTTATTTGCCAGTATCCTGTTATGATCTGTGGGTTCCAGAGTCTCCTTCTCCTCTGTTCTCTTTTTGTTTTTCCTATCTTTATTCCTGCTGTATTACTTACTCAAAATAATCTAGGCTGCCTCTTTACCTTTTTTGGTATGATGTTTGATAGTTGGAGGGCACACTCAATCTGAGGTAACTCATAGAAGTCAAGGGATTATGGGTAAGGAGAGGAGCTCGGGCTATGGAACCTAAAGTCCATTAAGTGGCTGAGAACATATCCAAGGGTCAGATTTAAGACCCATCAGTTGAAGAAAGGTGAAGAAAGACAACAGAGATACAGAGTTATGGTAAGTACATAACTATAATTTTATGTGATCAATCTCTTCATGTGGCTCATGCACAGTGCAGTTGATGTAGCAGTGGGGTCCAAGATTTGTATGAGACATGTTGGCTTTAAGTATGCAACTTTTTGGATAATTTCAAAGCATCATTCTTCAATGTGCCATATGATGGCTCTTCATTGTTTGACCCTACCATCAAAGAGCATTTGCAGAGGTGTGAGCATTAGGAGAAGACTTTGTAGTGGGAGTGAGACTTGAGAACCCACAGAGACTGCACAAATGCAAACAAAAAGGTCTCAATCCAAGTGTCCTTCCTTTAATTCTCCTTCTGACAGGGGAGATTGTGGCAGAGTTGGTCCCTTCAATGAATACAGACCCAGAGGTCATGGAACTCCACAGGATCAGGGATTTTTCAGGCCATTTTGGACCACTAGCAGTCTTTTCCTTTAAGGGCTACCCAACTGCTCCCCAATGAAGGCAGTCAAGGGTCAGATATCACTCTACCCCCAAGTGTGGTTGACCATCATGAGGTACTCCTGGGTAAGAGGGATTACACTCAAAGCTGATATGTACCATTTTTCAGTCACCTTAAGGCCTGCTCCAGACACTCCACCTCACCAGCTTAAAGCGGCTAAACAGGAGGTAATCTTCTTACTCAGAATGACAACCATCCAAGAGGTCCCAATAGAACAAATAGGGTTAGGTTAATATTCAAGATTCTTTTTGATTTTGAAGAAGAGCAAGGATTTCAGGTCCATCCTGGGCCTAAGCCACCTGAACACATTTGTCAAAAAGACCCCATTCAGAATAGTCACTGTGCAATCAATTCTTCCATGTCTAAGGGAGAATGCCTTGATGTGCTTGGAAGACCTTCAGGATGCTTTTTACACATCAAAATTGCCCCAGCATCCAGAATGTTCCTTTTCATCCATGTTTGGCCAATCATTATTAGTTTAGGGCACTGTTCTTTGGTTTCATCACAGCCTCCCGGGTGTTCACCATGTATACGGCCATAGTCACTGCCTATAATCAACTGCACATGAAGAGTGTTTCCATATCTGGATGTCTGACTCCTGGCAGCTCTAATGAAGGAATCCTTGCTAAAAGCAAGGAATCACCTTCTCCAAATTTCTTTGTCCATGGGCATTACTGTCAAATGCATTACGTTCCATCTGAAACCAACTTAACACTTGGAGTTCTTTGACTGCCATCTGCACACAGTCTGACAGATAGTATCTTTGCTCCAGGAAAGAATACAATCACTTTCCCAAGCAGTACACAAACTGTTGCAGCATCACAACTGCAATTAAGTGTTAGGCATAATGGCTTTTTGTATCCTTATGGTTAACTTTGTTTGTTTCTATATGAGGATTTTACAGTTGCACTGCAATCAGTGGTCCCATTTGGCAGATGATCTCAAATCACCCATTATTCTGATCAGTAGACGTAGAAATCCCCCACATAGGTGAATCTCCTGTGTGCTCAGTCAAGCAGGGAAGTCATTCTCCCTTCCTCCTGCGGTGATTGCCACCACAGATGCATCCTCCTTGGGTTTGGGAGGGCATTGTCAGAGGAGGATGGTCCAAGGAGTTTGGAACTCCTTTGAGATAAATCTTCACATTAACATTTTGGAGATGAGAGCAGTCCTTTTAGCATTGCAGCAGCTTCAACATTCTCTCTCTGTCTCTGTATGTCTCTCTCTCTCTCTTGCTCTCTCTCTCTCTCTCTTTCTCTCCCTCTCTCTCTCTCAGGGTATGTTTTTTGTCCAGATATAAAACACAAAGTCATAAAGAAACAGGGCAGGACAAGATCGTACCATCTGTGTTGGGAAGCAATGAGAGAGTGACAGTGGGCAGTAGACTTGCACTGCTTTCTAGTTACAACACATATTCTTGGACTGTCCTGATGTCTAATGGATGGGCTAAACAGGACAAGGCTTATGCTTTACACATGATCTCTTAATCCAGTGGTGGCTTAGACCATTTTCAACTACCGTGACATGCCTTGCTATGACAATTTTGCATCCCAGGTCAACTTCAAATGCAGCAATTACTTTGCCTTGGTTCCCCCAGTGTGACAGTCCCTGAGAGACACTGTAGTCAAATAGTGGCCTTCTGGGTTACTCTGTGCCTACCCTCCCATTCTGCTAATCCCCCAAGTCCTACAGAAAACCTTGTGGCACAAAACAGTGATCATTCGCATTGTCCCTTTCTGGTCCAGGCAAATTTGTTTCTTTCTGCTAAGGCCAGACCTCAGAAAGCCTCTGAGGCTCCTAATTGCCAGTTCAGATGTAGTATCCCATCCTTCTGGAACGACTCACCTGAACCTTTAAAACTTGAAGTTAACCACTTCATTTTTCCACTTCCAGTAGTGGCTATGGATTCTTCCTTCATTTTAGGATGTAGTGAGAATTCTTTCTGTGTCCCAGAAGGTCCTCACCAGGAAGGTCTACCTCAGTAAATGGAAATGTCTAGGTACAGCTTGCAACAATTTTGAACTTTCTTCATCAACCAGATTCATGTTATTTAGCATGAAACAAGTTATACAAGGCCTTCTCAAGGGGAATGTTTCTCATCAGCTCCCCAGTCAAAGAACCTACTCCCCCACGGGATCTGAGACTAGTCCAGTAAGCCTTAACTCAACCACTCTTTGAGTCTGCTTCATCAACCACCTTGAAATTTCTTACTTGGAAAACACTTTTCCTGGTGGCTATCATTTCTACCATGGGAGTCTCAAAGCTTCAAGTGCTACCTTCACTGAGACCCTATGGCATCTTCCATAAGGACAGAGTTTCCTTCATGACAAATTCTGTTTTCATTCCTAAGGTGGCCTTTGAGTCAAACCTAAATCGATCACTCTACCTGTTTTCTTTTCCAATTATGCTAATAAGGGTGAGTACTCTCTTCATAAGTTGGACATTTATAGGTATTTGAAAATTTGCATCACACTAAAGGGCCTAAAAAGACTCTCAGTTGTTTATAGGTTCATAGGTTCATAGGTTCATACTAGGCTATCTGCCCTAGGGCATTTATAAGCCTAGCCAGAATGTGTTTGGCTTTCGCCACCCATTTTAAATTTATTTTGCTATGCCCTTTTTCGAGGTTAGTATACTGTGCCTCTGTCTAACAGTGACACAGAAGTGATACCCGGGGTAAACCTACGATCGCCCATCCACTCATCAAGATTCCTCTTGAAGAGAGTCAGTGAGGGACTCTGCCTAACCTGGACTGGGATTTTATTCCAGAGTGAAGGGAGCCTCTGGGTTATGAATCTGTCCTTCCAGCATGTCCTATTTATTTCAGTGCTGAGGTTCAAGTCTCTCGAACGCGTAGCTCGATGGGATTTGGATTTTCTGAGGTGCAGCATGTCCATTAATTCCGGGTTGGACATGGCTTTATACGTCAGGCACAGATCGCCTCTGAACAGTTTCTTTAACCGGGCAGCATATGGCATCTGTTTGAGCCCTTTGATCCTCTTGGTGAGGTACTTTTGGGGTCTTTCCAGTTGCTGCAGGTGTCTGGTAAGGTACATCCCAAAAGGGGCATTGTACTCAATTACGGGCCTGATGACGGATGAGTAAAGAGGCACGATGACCTTCCCTGATCTAGATGTGAATCCCTTAATGATTAGGTGGGCTATATAAAATGTTTTTCCAACCACTTTGGCCACGTGGTTATCAGATGAGAGATTGCTATCAACTTGGGTCCCCAGGTCCCTAATTACTTCTTCTGTACTTAATGGATTACCACCTATGTGGTAAATTGTGGGCACTTTGTTTTTGCCAAAGGGGATGACTGTACACTTTTTTGCATTTAGCTTGAGGCCATGGCTCTGGCACCAGTTGTCTGTTTCTATGAGGCCCTTTTGGAGGATGCTTGTGTCAGCTGGAGAATCGATTATGGCACCCAGTTTGCAGTCATCTGCGAACTTGGTCAGCCACAGTCCTTCCATGTTGGCCTGTACCTCCGAGAAATATATATCAAACAAGAGAGGTCCCAGGACTGAGCCTTGTGGGACACCACTTGTAACTGGTTTGGAGTCTGACATGGCTCCAGCAATTCTAACCATGTGGGTTCTGTCCTTGAGCCAGTTTGCAATCCATCTAGTGACATAGGGGTTTATATTTAAGCTGGTGAGCTTATCTATAATGCCCGAGTGGGGTATTGTATCGAAGGCTTTTGCGAGGTCCAGGTAGGCTGTGTGGACCACCTTCCCCTCGTCAATGGCCTTGGTGACTGTTTCAAAGAAATCAACCAGGTTTAAGAGGCAGGATCTGCCCTTAACAAAGCCGAACTGGGTAGGATCCAGTGTCTGTAGGTCCCCAATATCTTTATTTATGAGGTCCATGATGATCCTTTCCATAGCTTTGCAGACCAAGCTAGTCAGGCTTATGGGGCGATAGTTTCCAGGATCCGTTGAGGCACCACCTTTATGGAGAGGGACCACTGTTGCTGTACGCCACTCTTTGGGCACATATCCTGTAGTAAGGCTGAGATTGAACAGTAGTTTTATGTTTGGGTTTAGCTCTTCTTGGAGTTCATGTAGGGCGCAGCCGGGACACCGTCTGGTCCCATTGATGCTGTGTTTTTGCTTTGGAGAGGGCGACTCTTACCTGAGCATCTGAGATGTCAGGGGGGCAGCACTCTGCTGGGATAGATATTTGCCCTTTTGGTGGGGAGGGGAGAAGTTTGCGCTGAACCTGTCAGCTAGGATGTTGGCAATGTCTGTGGGTTTGGTGTATTTTTTGTCATTTTGGACTAATTCTGAGCATATCTGGGAATTACCACCCAGGTTCCTAACATAACTAAAGAAAGCCTTGTGATTATCCTTAGTGTCCTGTGCAATTTTTCTCTCGAAGCTGGCCTTAGACAATTTTATGAGTGCCCATAGTTTTTTGCTAATACTGATCAGTGTTGCCTTCCCTTTTTGGGATTTTGCTCTATCATTTAGTAGCTTCCTCCTTCTGTTGTATAGTTTGTTTATGGCTGGGGTCCACCAGACAGGACGTCTGCCTTTGGAGGATTGGGTCTTGGTTTTATTTGGGATCGCATGATCCATGCATTCCTGAAGGTGTTCATAGAATGCGTTTATAAAGGATTCTGCGGTCTGGGCTGTATTTTCCACAGGCCCGGGGGCTTTGAAGGATTCCACCTCGGTTTTGAGGAGTGTGAAATTTGCTTTAGAGAAGTTTTTCACTGTGGTTTTCTGGGCAGGGGGTGGGGTCGGGATGTGAATATCCAGTGAAATTAGTTTATGGTCTGATCTTACCAGTGAGGGATACACTTCTGGTCTGGAGCATAGATTCCCCATGTTGGTGATGATCAGGTCCAGTATGTTTTCCCCTCTTGTGGGAGTGGTAACAAGTTGTTCCATAGCATTTGAGTTTATAAATTCTAGGAACCTTTGGGCTAGGGTGTTGGAGCTAGAGTAATGCTCCCAGTCTATGTTTGGGTAGTTGAAGTCGCCCAGTATAATGGTGTTTGGAGAGACCTTCATATTTTCCAGTGTTCTCAGGAAGGCCAAGTGAGGTTCCTGGGTTTAGGAGGGTGGTCTGTAGCAGGCTATAATCTGGAAGGCAGTTTTACCCACTGTTAGTTGCATATGGATAGTCTCTGATGTTTCATGCTTTGCCACCAACCTGGAGGTGTGGGTATCTTTGATGAATATCGATACTCCCCCTCCTTTTGTGGTTCGGTCCAAGTTTTGGGGCCGAAAAGCATGGTATGAGGTATAACCTGGTAGTGCTGGGGTGCTCTCGGGAGCCTTGAACCAGGTTTCTGTTACTGCACAGATGTCGATGTTCTCCATGCTAAGGAGAGTTAAGAGTGCGTGCATCTTGAGGTTTAGACTTCTGGCGTTGAGTAGCATTACTCTTAGTTTCTTATCCCTTGTGAAACCTATGGAGGTGGGTTTGTCTTTTGAGCCTTGCCTAAAAAAGGCACTGTGGGGGTAGCAAGAACCTTTGCCAATATCCGAAAGCCCAGGGGTGACAGGTGCAAGCCATCCGTAGCGAAGCATCAAATCTTGTCGAGCATATCATCCCAAGCTGACAGGCATTGGATCCCCTTTGAATGACACCAGTACTTAAGCCAATTGTTGAAATTGATCATCTTGTCTTCATATTGTGGCATCATTCTTGGTGAGGGTAAGATGCTACTCAAGGTCAGGGTCATACCGGCCTGGGCTACATGCTCAGAGAGATGTAGTCCAGGGAGGTACATCTCAGGTCATTCACACCAGCATGGACAATGACTGAGTCATATTTGTACTTGCCTTGGAGTGACCTGAGTGCTTGTGTTATGTGGCGGATCCTAGCGCCCGACAGGCTGCTCACCATGACCCTCTCCTTGTTCAGCCTGGTGAGCGGGACGTCAGTGTGCCTGACAATAGAGTCACCTATTACAAGTGTATCAGGTGTGTTGTTTAGCCTTAAGGGCTGTGACTGTTCGGCACACTGGCTTTGTGAGATATGTGTTGCACGTGTTTTGTTTTGGGGTAGCGGTTGCTTGGGTGTCTGCTTTGGAGGTCTCTGCTGCTTAGGCAGATCTTTATTTAGAGCCTCTGAGTATGTTTTGTGATTATGTGTTTGGTTTGCTGTCATGGTAGGTCTATGTGAGACTGGAATTGTAGTGAGTGTAGTTTCCTTCACCTCCTGACTGGTTATGCCAGTACTGAGTTGAGAGAGCTTAGCCTCCAGTTTGGCTATATGGTTGCATCTCTCACATGTTGGAATTTGTTGGGAGGAGGAGAGGGTTGTCTTTGTACATGAGGCAGTTGTAACATTGCCTCAAGATTCCCAGATTCACCAGCTGGACTGGAGAGGAGATTGACAACTGACCTTTGGACATGCTAGAATAATATTGGGATTTCCTTTTTAATTGAAAACAAGGGCCAGTGGGGAGTGAGGGTGTACTGCTTTTAATTTTTAGTGCTGACTTATATAATTGCTTTAGTGAGCAAGTACCAGGTAACTTAAGTGCAATGTGTTACAGGTAACTTAAATGCAAAAACGACAAACAGTAACTTTCTTTCAAGTGAAACAAGGAAATAAGTACAGTAAGCAATGCAGATATCACTAGTGATCCACAGAAGCGCTGAGAAGCTGCGTATTAGGTGGAATTAACGTTCCAGGGAAATAACAAGCAAACAAACAACAAGCATATAAACAAAGCTAGATTCAGCAGGCCTGGATCTAGTCTATGCTACAGCAAACAAGGTGTACCAATTTCAGTAAGATACAGTTCAAATATTCAGGCACTATAAACCTTTAACCAGAAATTCCCAGCTCAGAAGGGCAGAGTCCAGCCTCTTCTCCCACAAGAGTGCAGACCACGAACCTTCTTAATGTAAAATAACTGGCCTGAAGCCCAAGTGCTTAAACCAGAACTAATACACTTTAAGAATAACAGACACTGGGCTCTCAATCAGCAGTTCCCAACTTAGAAGGATGAAAGCTACCTGTCCTGCCACCACAGTGCATGCCACAAACCTTCCTAATGTAAAACAACTGGTCTGAAGCCCAAGTGCTTAATCCAAAAGACTTAGAATGATAGCTACACTTTAATCAAGTTACTACCAAGCAGTAAAAAATACAATTGAATACTTTAGAGAATGTCTGGATTAGTGCTCAAGTTACACAAACAAAGCTAGATCCAGCAGGCTCGAATCCAGTCTATACCACAGCAAACAAGGCGCACCAACTTCAATAAGAAGCAGTTCAGATATGCATGCACTATAAGCCTTTAACCAGAAATTCCCAGCTCAGAAGGGCAGTGTCCAGCCTCTCCTCCCACAAGAGTGCAGACCACAAACCTTCTTAATGTAAAATAACTGGCCTGAAAGCCCAAGTGCTTAAACCAGAATTAATACACTTTTAGAATAACAGACACTGAGCCCTCAATCAGCAGTTCCCAACCTAGAAGGATGTAAGCTACCTGTTCTGCCACTACAGTGCAGACCACAAACCCTCTCAGTGCAAAACAAATGGCCCAAAGCCCGTGTTTAAACCAAAAGGCTTAGAATGAGTTACACCAAGCAGTAATAAATACAATTGAGTACTTTTAAGATGATGCAAAAGTAAAATAAAGTAGGTAGAAACACAAGTACAGTAAAAGCAGATGACATTTTTTTTTTCTGAACAAGTGCTGAGATCAAAGAAACAGATTTGAGTGCTGAAACTAGAAAACTGGCTAGTTATAAGAAAAAAAAACTAAGCTAGAAGGCTTCCCTCCAACACAGAAGGGCTTGGGGGCTCAGAAGCCTACAAATAGTCTATACCACTTAACAGGAAAGGCAGGAAACAAGCTTAAATTTTTTTTTCTGTTTCCCAGATGCCCTCTTTGTATTTTCTTCACTACAAATATATAAACAGTAAAGTTTCTAGAATAACCGTGTCTAGAAGGCAGTCAGATTGCATCACCTGCATGTACCAAAATCTGAGTTTGTTCTTGCTAAGGAAGCCTAAGGCTCATTCTACATATTCATTTCCTGCCTCTGCTGCATTCTTTAGAAGTTCTTCCATCAGTGATGTATGTGTGGCTGTGATTTGTTCTAACTTGTATACCTTTTCAGAATGTCACGCTTGATTTGATATCTAGATCTAGAACTTCTTTTGGATCCTCAGTCCTCAAAGGGCTTTTGTCATTACAACACCCAGGATTTCTAGTAGCATGGGATTCTGACTCAACAGTCAGGACAAATGGATGGGATGTAAAGAAAATGGAAGTTATATACTTATTGTAACACTTGATCCTTTCATTCATGTCCATCTGGTATGATTGACCTTCCTACTGCCCTCCATCTTTTTTGAGGGAGGATACCAAGGGTGGTACCATCCTGTTGTAGCATGGCAGTCAGAAAACTTGATCTAAAGGAAGCTAGGGGAACAGGGCAGGGGCATTATGAGAGGGAAAGGTTTGAGGATCTTGAGGCTACAGCAGTAGCTATGACGGTATGGATCTGATGTAAGCAGTTCAAAGAGCCAACACTTGTATGAGAACGTGCAGCAGGTTCTAAAAGAGTCTAAGAAACCTGCTATGAGGAAATCATACCTAGCTAAGTGGAAACTATTTTCTAGTTGGTGTCAAAGTAAGAACCAAGACCCCTTTCAGGCCCAGATTGCTCTGGTTCTGCAGTATTTGTGTGAGTTATTATGCTTTGGCCTTTCATATGCTTCTGTCAAGATTCACCTGTCGGTTATCTCTGTTTGTCTGTCCATGGATTCCCCCTCCCCCACACATACACACTTTCTGCTCTTGCCTCAAATTAAACATTTCTTGAAAGGGATTTTACATATTCACCTACTATATCTCTCAACTTCTTAGAACAACAAATTTGGACAAAATAGTTGCTGGACAAAAGCCCAAAAATAAGGACATATTTTAAATATTGCTCTTATAAACTTAAAAAAAAAATCTTGCTAGAATAACATGATTTGCATTAACATCCATTTTCTGAGGGATATGAAGCCTAAAACCCAAGTGTTTGTCATTATTTGACTTCAGTCCTCCATGATTTGTGAGAAAGGTAGAAATGTGTTGAGGAACGGACCAAAAATATGAGCCAAAATCTGGACATTCTGCGAAAATCTGGACAGTTAAGAGTTATGTCACCCACCTAGACCACTGGTGACTCCTTCTTGGGATCTTGTTTTTTGTACTGGAAAAACTTATACTTTTTCTTTTTGAACCTGCTCTTGAGGCTGATTTGAAGTTCTTATCTTAGAAGTTAGTGTTATTCATTTCCCTAACTTTTGCAAGGAGCATGTGAGCTACAAGCTATTATCGTACTTCAACCTTACCTTATTTTTCACAAGAATATGTTAAACTTTGATAACAGTAATTTCATTTGTTCCTAAAGTGGTTTCAGACTTTTACTTTGAGCCAGGATGTACATTTCCCTGTTTTAGACCCATAACAACAAAATGGGGAATTTTACACACTCTGGATGTCCACAGGCAGCTCAGATACTACACTGACAGAGTAAAAACCTTCCGGGATTCTGTTCAACTCTGTATTTTCTATGATGGTAAGAAAATGGATCACCCAATGTCAAAACAGAGAATTTCTAAATGGTTGTCCCTTGCTATTGTTTTTCATTACTTTCACCATAACGACATACTTATAGGCAAGGTCATAGCCTACTGTACTAGGGATTTGGCTACTTCTGTGGATTTCTGGAAAAGAGGGGACTCTACAAATATGTTAGTGGCAGCAAAGTGGTCATCCGTGCACAGTTTCACCAAGCACTACAAATTAGATTCTTTCTCTAGGTCCAGAAAATCTGGACTTCATGGGTTCCTGATTCTGATCATTTCTTCCTCCTCCCATTCTTTTAAACTCTGGTATTCCAACAGGTAGCTTAGGCAACTGCAACAGTGATCAAATGATGAACATAATACAGTTGTGTAAATAACTTACCATAACAGTAGATGTTTGAATAGATCACTGTTGTAATAGCAACACTCTTCCTCCATCCTCTTTATTTTATTTTATTTTATTTTATGCTAGGTTGTGGATATTTTTACTTTCTCCTTCTTCTTCATATGTTCATTGGGGGCTACTAGGCTAGCGGCCCTAGAGCCTTTACAAGCCTATCATGTTAATCCCAAGTATTCCCATTTGTTCTTTCTTGGGCAGTTCACAAAACAAATTTATGAACAGAGTGCATCTGTGATCAACACTGGCTACCCCTGTCCATGAAGGACAAGGGTGCCACCCTAGGGGCGAATTTGCAGTCTCCAATCCAATTATCTAGGTTGAATTTGAATAGGGTCAGTGAGGAGACCTGTTTTACAAGAATAGGGAGTCTATTCTAAAGAAGCTGCAGTCTCTGGTAGACATATCTGTCTCTCCAGCATGATCTGTTAATGTCACAAGCTAGGTTGAGATCTACAGAGTGACTGACTCTTGAGCCATTTGACTTGTGGATATGCAGCATTTCCATTAGGGCAGGGTTGGAGATTGCCCTATAGGCTAGGCACAAGTCACCTCTCAGCAGCCTATAATATACAGAGTAAAGTGTCAGGGCTTTCAGTCTGTCCATGTAGGTCATGGATTGGAGTCCCTATATTTTCTTAGTGAGAAATCTCTGAGGTCTGTCTAGCTGCTGCAGGTGTCTGGTGAGGTACATGCAAAAGGGTGCATTATATTCTGTTAGAGGTCTTATGAAAGTCAAGTACAGTGGAGTTATAACAACCCTTGACCTGGATGTTATGCCCTTGCTTATGAGGTGCACTATTTAGAAGGCTTTGCTTACCACTGTGGAAACTTGGTGGTCAAAGTTCTGATTGCTATCAACCTGTGTTCCCAAGTCTCGCACCACTGGGTTGGAACTCAGGAGGGTGCTGTCAATATTGTAATTTGTAGGGAATTCCATTTTGCCAAAGGGAATAATAATGCATTTTTTGCATTTAGATTTAGACCATGGCATTGGCAACAATCATTTGTTTGTGTTAGCCTTTCTTGTAATATGTTGACATCATTGGGGGACTTAGTGATTGCTCCCGGTTTGCAATTATCAGCAAACTTGGTGAGCCAAAGGATGATTACTTTGGCCTGGACTTCTGAGAAATAGATGCCAAACAGTAAGGGGCCCAGCACAGACCACTGTGGTACTCCACTGGTGACAGGTCTACTGCTGTCCTTCCAGCATATCCTATTTAATTCGCAGGCCATATTTAGGTCCTTGGAATGGGTAGCCCTAGTCCCATTTGATTTATGGATATGCAGCAAGTTCATTAAGTTTGTGTCTTGAATTATTCTGTAGGATCTGTAGGCCAGGCATAAGTCTCCCATAAGAAGTCTATTTGATACAGAGTATAGCCACAGGGACTTTAGTCGGTCATGTAAGGTACATACTGGAGCCCCTTGATCTTCTTTGTTAGAAACCTCTGAGGTCTCTCTAATTCCTGTAGGTGCTTAGTATGCTACATTCCAAATGGAGCTCTAAACTCAATTCTGGGCCAGATAAGTGTCAAATGTATGGGATTATAACTTCTTTTGCTCTCGAGGCGATGCCTTTACTAATCAAGTGTGCCACGTAGAAAGCTTTCCATACTACAGTAGACACATGGTGGTCGAAGTTAAGGTTGTAGTCCACATGTGATCCCAGGTCCCTAGCCACTTCATGGGTACTTAGGGTATTGTTGTTGATTTGATTTCACTTGTGTGTCTCTGCTCGACAGTGGCACAGGAAAATAACTTTCTTGGGTGGCGTAAGCCAGGAAACCTTGTTGGCTATGCTTGCGTAGACCCTTGGGCTGATAGCCTAGTACCTACCTATGAACCTATGAACCTATGATAGTGTGAGGGGACATTGTTTGTGCCAAAGGGAATGATGATGCATTTCTTTGTATTCACTTTGAGACTGTGACTAATACACCAGTCACTGGTCTGCATGAGACCCTCCTGGAGTATACTGACATCATTTGGAGATTTAGTGATTGCACCTAGTTTGCAGTCATCTGCAAACTTGGTCAGCCACAACCCCTTAGTTTTGACCTGAACTTCTGAGAAATATATTGCAAACACCAGGGGACCCAGCACTGACCCCTGTGACACCCTACTGGTAACAGGTCTGCTGGTTGATATGGAGTCACCGACTTTGAAAGTGCTTGTGCTGTTTGTGTGCCAGTTGGCAGCCCATCTTACAATGAAGGAGTTTACATTCAGTTTGCTAAGTTTATCGGTAATGCCTGAATGTGGGATTGTGTCACAAGCCTTTGCCAGGTTGTGGTATGCTGTGTACACAGATTCGCCCTTGTCAGTGGTCTTGGCCACATTTTCAAAGAAATTCACCAGATTTAACAGGCAGGATCTGCCCTTTATGAAGCCAAACTGGGTAGGATCCAAGGTTTGGAGGTCACCTATATCTTTATTTATGAGGTCCATAATGATACATTCCATGGCCTTACAGATGAGACTGGTCAGGCTTATGGGTCTGTATTCCCTAGGTCTGTTGCTAGGCCACCTTTGTGGAGGGGAATAACTGTTGCTGTTCTCCATTCCACAGGAACAAAGCCTGTGTTTAGCCTATGATTGAATAGGTTACTTAGTGGTGATGCTAGTTCATGTTTTAGTCTGTTTGGAAGACAGCCTGGGATGTCATTTGGTCCCATAGAGGCTATGTTTTTTTGCCTTAGTCAAGGCTTTGAGGACCTGCCCTTCAGATATATAGGGGGGGGGGGCTTTGGGAGAAGGCTTGTTGTAAGTTAGAGGGGATAAGGGAGTGAAATTTTCACCAAACCTATCTGCTAGCAGGTTTGCTATCTCTGTGGGGTCAATGTTTGTGATACCATTGACCATTAGTTCTGCACATTCGTAGGTTCTACCCTTTAAGTTATGTACATAGCTGTAGAAGGCCTTATGGTTATCCTTGGCTGTACTTGCTAAATTTTTTTCAAAGGAGCCCTTGGAGAATTTGGCAACTTGTCTTATTTATCTGTTGAGCCTGAAGAGGGTGCTTTTCCATTGTTGGGGCCATGCCTTTGTATTCTTGGACAGCAACTTTTTGCATTTATTGTAAAGTTTTCTGATGCTGGATGTCAACCATGGCAGCTTGTTTTTACTTGGGGCTCTGGCTTTGATTCTTTCTGGTACAGTCGAGTTTATACACTTACGCAAGTGATTATACAGGGCTTTAGTGTAAGCGCTGGCGTAGTTACCACTTCCAGGTTGGGGTGGGAGTTGGAATGCATTTATACGTTCACCTAGGAGGGTATAGTTTGCCTTGGTGAATTATTTTAGCCCAATTCACCCTTTATGAGTTCTGGTGTTAGTGCCAGCTCAAAGATGACTGATTTGTGGTCAGTTTTAATTAATGAGGGTCCGACAGTTGTGGCAGTGCATCTGTTTGACATGTTGGTGAGGACCAGATCCAGAATGTTTGTTCCCCTTGTCGGGGTATGGACAGTTTGTTCCAGGGCATTTGAATTGACAAAGTCAAGGAACTTTTGCACTAGCGAGTTAGGGCTAGTATAGGTTTCTCAAGTTGATGGTGGGATAATTGAAATCCCCCATAACCAGTGCGTTTGGAAAAATTTGGATTGCCTCCAGTTTTGTCAGGTAGTCTTTGTGGGTGTCGTGAGCCATGGAGGGGATTACCCAGAGTTAATGATTATCCTTGGCCATGGGTGCGATTTTAGTTTTGTAATTGGCTTTAGAAGACTTCACAAGATTTTTGATTTTCCTGTTTAGGCTTAGGATGGAACTGTTTTTCGGAAGAGTGATATCCCTCTTGCTTTTAGACAGCAATTTCTTCCTCTTGTTATATAATCTGTTTATACTTGAAGTCCACCATGGTGGCTTGTTTTTATGGGAAGACCTGGTGTTGATCCAGTCAGGTACAGCAGAGTTTATGCAGTCGCTTAAGTGTTTGTACAGGGCTTTTGCGGACACTTCTGCATAGTGATCATTGGTGTCTGTGATTGCGGGTGGTATGAAGCTTTTTATACCATTGCTTAGCACACTGTAGTTAGCTTTGGTGAAGTTTTTTATACTTTTTGTTCCTGTGAGGGTGTTAGTTCCAGTAGTTACTTCAAATGAGACTGATTTGTGGTCTGACCTAACCAGGGAGGGCATCATGCATGAAGAAGTACAGTGTCCCCCACCATGTTGGTGAGTACTATGTCCAGAACATTAGAGCTCCTAGTGGTAGTGCAGACTATCTGTTCTAGAGCAGTTGTATTAACAAAGTCCAGAAACCTCTGTGTGAGAGTGTTTTTCCTCATGTATATCCCCCAATCTGTGAAAGGATAGTTGAAATCTCCTATTACTAAGGTGCTGGGCTGTATGGTGAGGGATTTGAGTAAAGTGAGGTAGGTGGTGTGCTTCTTAGCATATACTTAGCTTGCAGGCCTCTAGTCTCCCTTATTCTGTGGCAAAAAAACTCAGAAGGTATGCCACTCAAACCACTGACTGTATACCATTGTTCTTGAGCTGTTCTGCAGTTAGGATGCATAGAAGGTGCTCTTAAGCTTTGGCAGTTGGCTGGTTGTCATAGCCTGGTCAGGATATTACCCATATAGCTTTAGCTACTGCAACAATGGTCTATTTGAATATCTGCTGTTACGTTAAGTTACTTACACAGCTGTACTTTCTGGCCTACTGTCCCATCAAGGTATTTAAAAACAGCCTTCCATTGCTACCAAATGAGTTGTGTCATTTGGCTTAAAGGCACTCTTGGCCTTACAATCCCCCTTGTCTGCATTAATAAAGCATCTCTGTTGACTTGTTAAAAACAAGATGCAAACCTCTATTTATTTATTTATTTGTTAGCATTTGTTTTCTGGGATAGTCCACTGGACCTAGGAGTGCCCATTTTCAGTGGAGGGCCGTGGAGAAAAGCTCCACATATTGCATATACATTGATGAGATAAAGTTACATAATGACTGTTAACAGATTCAAGTTACTAGTAAGCAGCATTATACAAAATAAAAAATAACAATGATTTATATCCAGGTACAAGATATACATATTGATATACAATTAGAATTAGGCTTTCTTTTCTTTAAATTTCATCTTGTAGCTGAGGAGGCATAAAACTGAGAGGGAGAAGAGTTACATTTAATGAAGGCAGATGGATATTAGCTTCATGTAACGATGGAAGAATTATTTGAGCATGTACAGAGCCATAGTCTGGAGTGGTATTCTTGCAGAGACTTCTTGAAAATTGTGTGGTTAGTAGTGGTTCTGATTGTGGTGGGTAGGGAATTCCACACCTTGGCTATAACAACGGGGTAAAGAGCTTGGCCAGCATTAAGGTTGGGTAATTCTACCTTTAGAAGACATTTATTTTCTGATCTGAGATATCTAGCTGGGTTGTAGGGGGACATTAGTGAGGCTAGGGATGTGCAGTATTCTGGTTTAGTTATGATTTTATGTGCAGTGGTGAGTTGTAGGTAAGTTAGGAAGTGAGGTATTTCAATCCAGTTGAGTTTTTGAAGGGATATACAGTGATGGGAGGCATGTGTAGCATTGTTGGCAAACGTTGCTACTTTATTGTAACAAGATTTGTGTTTGTTTTTTAGAGAGAGTTGAATACATGTGAGCAGGGAGGCACCATTAGTAGAGATGGTAAAAGAAAGGAGGATATTTTTTTGGCTGAGTGGTTGAGGTAAGTTATATATCTGTAAAGCAGACCTAACTTATGGTAGGTCTTTTTGATATTGTTTAGGATATGAAGGTCAAAGGAGAGATTTTCCTCTATAGTAACTCCAAGGAGTTTAGCGTGAGACACTACTTTGATGACAGTGCTGTCCTGAGACTGAATAGTAAATTCTGACCTGTTTATGGGGATGGAGTTTGGTTTTGCTAGCATTGAGGGATAGGTGATTGTTGCCCATCCATGTTTCTGTGGATGAGAAAGTGGTTTCAGTTAGTTTTTGCAGTTTACTGGTGGAGTAGGCAGAGCAGATGATGGTAAAATCATCTGCATATTGAATAAGTGAGGTTTGGGAAAGGGAAGAGTGGATGTCATTAACAAATGCACTGAAAAGGAGGGGCCCAGGTATAGAGCCTTGGGGAACTCTTGTTGATATCGGGAGATAAGGTGAAAGTACCGGTCCCATTTTGTTGCTTGTTGTTTATTTGTAAGGTAGTTAGAGAACCAATCTAAGGTAGGGGATGAGATTCTTAGGTTAGATAGTTTAGTGAGTAGTAGGGGATGTGAGATGGCATCAAATGCCTTTGATAGGTCGAGCAATAAAGGGAACATCATTTTCCCTGTGTCTCTTGCATGGTTTACAGTGTCCAAGAATGATATAAGAGCAGTGGTGGTAATGCCTCCAAATTTGAAACCATGTTGGGTGGGGGACAAGATTTTATTGTCTAGGAGGTGCTTTAGTTGATTGTGGACACATTTTTTTAGAATTTTGGACAGAGGGGAAATGATTGCTGTGGGTCAGAAATTGGTGAAATCTATGTTTTGGCTGCCTTTATGTAGTGGTAGAATGTAAGCTTTTTTCTAGATAGTGGGTACTTGCTGTTCTTGGAGAGATCTACTGATAAGTATGCTAACTGGATAAGCTATAGACTTTGCTGATATCTGTAGGTATGTTGGAGGTAGGTTATCAGGTGCATTAGTACATGGTTTGAGCTTAAGAAGTAGTTTCAAGATAGATGAGGTAGGGATGGGGGAGAAGGTGAAGTTTGGCGTGAAGTTTATATTTGGTGAATGTGCTGTGATATTTATTTGAGGGAAGTTTCCTGTAAGTTTAGCAATGGAGTCTATAAAATGTGAGTTGAATATTGTGGCAATTCCTGTGGGAGGTTTGTCTGGGTCAGGACAGGAGTTGTTACTGGATCCTGGGTTAAGTAGTGCTGGGATTTGGCATTTTTGGTTAGATAGAATTGTTTTTTGTCTTTTACTACTGCAGGTTTTGCTTGATTATGAAGTTGTTTAAATTATTAGAGGTATTGGGGGGTCTTTGTTTTTTTGCCAAAGCTTCCAACATTTGTCTCCTTTAGACATCAGTTGTTTTGTGGGATAAGTAAGCCAGGTAGCATTTTTGTTTTTAATTCTTTTTTTTTGCCATATGCAACCGGACTGATTAGGATATCTAAGAAGGTTAAATTAAAGAATTCAACAGCTTCATCTAGTGGGAGGACTTTGAGAATGTTCCAATTTACTTGTGCCAGGGTGTCATTTAGAATTATTTGGTCAAAATTGGAGGTATTTCTAGTTAGTCTGTACTGGTGTTGGTTGGGGCTAGGGTGGATTTATGTATTATGTAAGCTAGGAGGTGATCACCTATGGTTTGAGGTAGAGTCCCTACTGAAGCTACTTTGATTTGGGTGTGAGACTAGTATCCAGTCTGTGATGCAATCACTAACCGTTGTTTTGTTGGGTCTAGTTACTTCATTGATAAGCTGGGTATAATTGAATATATTTATATTTGAGGTTTGATTTTTTTGTGACTTCTTTCCAGTCTGTGTTGACATCTTCAGGGATAATTGTCTCACTGGGAAAGGTTTTTGAAGTCTAGGTAAGGATTTGTTCTAGGATGGGTATATTATTGCCTGGAGGGATATAGATTCCAATGATGCAGAGCTTTTTGCTGGTATTCAGTTGTATGAAAGCTACAACAATTTCAGCAGATGCGAATTGTGGGGTGGGGTTGGTATATTGTACTAATGTAAAATGACTTGGGTAAGTTAATGTAACACCTCCACCTTTTTTACTGGGTCTGTCGTATCTTAAGCAGAAGTAGCTAGGTGGTAGAAATTCTGAGTTTTTATATATGGTTTAAGCCAGGTTGCTGTGGTTGCTATTATATCTGGCCTACCATGTGAAATCCAGTCATGAAAGTCTGGAATTTTATTTTATTCCTGATACTTTGTAGGTTAGTGGTTGCAGTGGTGAGAGATTTATTGGTTTGTTGGGTTGTGGGATTTAGGGTTGGTCTGGAGTTGGAGTGGATGTCCCCACATAGGGGAAGTTTTGCTTTATTGAGAGGTAGGTTTGTGATTATTAGTTTTCTTTTAAGCATGGGCTTCAGTTACTAGTTTAAATCTGGTAGCAAAGTGATTGTATAGTGCAGTAAGCCCTGTGTGAATTAGGTGGTATCTGGGTGTAGGTGGACTTACGGTTGAGGTGATAGGTAAAGGTTTTAAGTTGTGGTGTAGTGTGTGGATGGAAGTTAAGTGCAGAAGTGTAAGGAAAGCAAGGGAGATTGGGAGGAGCAGTAGTGATGTGTGTGGACACATTGTTTGATGAGATAATGGATGAAGTGAGACTGAAAAGTGTAGGTAGAGTGCTGATTGGAGGATAGAGAGAAGAGGAGGAGCCTGTCTAGGAATAAAGGAAATTGAATGGGTGTAGGGTAGGGGAGCGGAGTGAGCCCGAGTGCAGCGAGGGCAAATGGAGTGGGCAGTACCTGGGGCTAGCAAAGCAGAAATGAGCCTGTAGAATAAAAACTATCGGTATCATTGTAGACACTAACCAGGTAAGTCAAGAATAGAGGAAAAATAGTATAGGATGGCTTTACAATAAAGACAAATTAAAGAAAGTACTTGCACTAGCTTTTGAAAGTCAGATAAGAATTTCATGCACTAGTCTGTGAAAGTCCAAGGGAAAAGCCTGGTAGTAAGATAAGAGGGTCAAAGGTATCCCTTTGTTAGGGAGTTATAAGCCCCGGGTCCAAATACGCTTCTGAGGAACAGGGTTGCCAAACTACAAGAAGTATTGAAAGGAGTCACTGGAGGGAAGTCTGCTAGTCTGAAAGAATGAGGGGAGGATACAAGAGGGTCATATCCAGCTGTTGCCCCTGGCTTAGTGAGCGCTAGGACGCTATACAAGTATCGACAAAATAGCAAATATGAGCCCTGCAAAGTATAAAAGCAATATAAAAAGATGGACACTTAATACTTCTCGACAAATGTACTATATTTTCAGTATCACATGTTGGTGAAACATTAACAGTGAATTCTGTATGTGTCAAAGAATGTACAAATAAAGAATCAACCTCTGTGTATTGGTAAAAGACATACTTAAACATAGTTTTGTGCCTCTCTTACCAAACAGTCTCTTAGCTCTCTCTTGATTTTTATAACACAATGTGTACTTTAAGTTGATGGAATTCTTACAAGTAAATCTAGGAATACAAGGAGTAATGTTAAGATGGCCTCAATTTAGTTATAGGTAGGCATGTAGAAACTAATGCTTTGTATAAGCATATACAAAAAGAGGGTGATGCATACTTTTAAATTTAACATTCTAGAAACAGCAGGAAGTAATGTGAATGGTGGTAATGAGACTTTACATACAGAGAAAAGGGAATATATATGGATATGTAGGTATAGGGCAGATCAACCCCCTCCAGGTTTAAATGGAACATATAGTTTAAAACCTATATTGAAGTCCAGAACTATTAAGAAGTGATATGTATGTATGTTTGTTATATGTTTAATTATACAAGTGTGTATAAATACATTTTTTAGAATTTATTGAGGTATAGAATTTCTAAGTTATAGTCAGAATTTTTAGTATTTGCATATTTCAACAGTTACAGCTTTTGAGTTAAATGTTTTGAGGATTTTATTGGTTCTTTTGTGCCATGTGATAGATAAAGATTATATGGCTTATAATGTTATTTAACCACTTCTTGATGTGCATTTTTATATATATATATATATATATATATATATATATATATATATATATATATATGTATATGTATATATTCTAAAATACTTAAAAAAGCACATTGGTGTTCAAGTGTGTATGTTACTACAAATGTATAGATTTTTGAATAATTTTGATGTGGTGTTCTTTGAGCCAATATATTTCTGTGGTTATTTATACTTTAATTTGTCTTTGAGCTACCTTTTATGTCTTGTCTTCAGGCCACTCATTTACCTGTTTGTCTTCCTCTGGTGTAGTCCTTCTAGCCAGCATAAAACCAGGGGTCAGCCACCTCATCTTTGGTTGTTACATTATCTGATTCAGGCTTGGGAGAACCATCTTCTATATGGCTGGAAGACACTCCGGGAGATTCTTCATGGGGTAACTGAGGCAGGAGACCTTTAGAAAGATCAATCAGACATTTATTCATCAGATCAGTCTTCTTCCACAGGGACTCCTGTAAAGAAAAATGAAAAGATTAAACACTGTTATCATAAGAAGCTATTGTAGATAAGAAAGGCTAGACTTCTTCTCCTTAGAGATTTAAAAGCACAACTCTCTGACTGTGAGGGAAAAATATTAATTCTTACCCTCTTATGAAAGAATGTTCTTTTAATCAGACCATAGCCAGGATGTTCCCCCTGAAGTGATTAGGATTTGTTACAAATGGATATTCCTCACACATTCCTCTTATACTGCCAGCTTTGCAGGATGTGTTGAATCCTGCCTGTAATCATCCCAATACCTAGTCATCAGTCCATAAAAAGTAGATAAAATGTATAAAGTGCCTCAGACTAATACATTTCTGTTCTCTCACTTTAGATTAAACCTAACAGCTATATCCAGTGCTTTGCCTTCTGGCAATAGATTGATCATGAATAATCCTTCTCCTAGTGACAAGGAAGGCAATGTGTTGGACTGCTTAGGTAAGAGAATGTTTTCTTCTTCCACTTTACCTTTCAGAATTCTCAGTTATCAGGAATACTTGTGGAAGTTTATGCTCTGCTGTATGGATGGTCTGAGGGAATTGTCTACCACACTTCCTATAGAAGATATCTCTTTTCTGATTCAGACTGTTTCTACCTTGTCCCAGGTATCCAGACATGCTTTGAAGAGTGCATATTGGTTGTGCAGGCTTTGTGTCTAAGGTCAGTGCTACTGCAACAGTGTTGAGAAGACATGCCTGGGTATGTAACCAAAAGTTTGATGAGGTGAAGTCTGATATTTTAAATTCTGCTTTAGACAAGGAGGTATTGTTTCTCTTCTGTTACCCAGGTTCTTGAACAAATAGATGAAAGAGGGAAATTGATTCAGAGAGTATCTCCATGTCCCCCAGTACAAAGCATTTAGGCCTCCCTCTTTCTGCAAAAAGACAAGTAAGCAACACCAGTCATATTCTGGCAAACAAGGATCATAGGATCATAGGAGGATACTAGGCTATTGACCCTGAGGTCCTAATAAGCCTAGCCAAGCGTTTAGCCCATGTTTAGACAAATCAGCACCCAATGCCTCTGTCCAGCAGGGACATGGGTGGAATCCCAGGGGTATATTTTCTGTTTCTCATCCAGTTATCCAGGTTGCGCTTAAAAAGGGGTAAAGAGGTACTCTGCATGATGCAGAGAGAAAGTCTATTCAGTAGATGAGGGAGTCTCTGGGACACAGATCTGTCCCACCAACAAGTCCTGTTGATGTCACAGACCAGGTTGAAGCCATGCATGCAGGTTATTCGAGTGGAGCTTGACTTGCGGATATGCAGCAGTCCCATCAAGGTGGGGTCCATGATCACCTTGTATGCCAAACAGAGATCACCTCTGAGGAGTCTGTATGAAACTGAGTAAAGGGCTAGGGCTTTTAGCCTGTCTGTGTATGGTAGCTGTTTGAGGCCCTGGATTCTCCTGGTGCGGAACCTCTGTGGTCTCTCCAGTTGCTGTATGTGCTTTGTGAGGTACATGCAGAAAGGTGCGTTCTACTCAATAATGGTCATTATAAGGAAGAATACAGGGATGTTATGACCTCTTTGTTCCTGGATGAGATACCTTTACTTATGAGGTGGGCCACGTAGAAGGCTTTCCGTACCATGGACGCAACATGGTGGTCAAAAATCAGGTTGCTGTCGACCTGGGTGCCCAAATCCCTCACGACTGATTGAGTGCTTAGGATGTTGTTATTAATGTGATAACTTGTGGGGACGTCAGTCTCCCCAAAGGGGATGGTGATGCATTTTTTGGTATTTAGCTGGAGCTTGAGCTAAAAAGAGATGGCCGAAGGGAAATGAGAATAAGAAACAGGAGTTTTTACAGGAAAATGGACAGGCAAACAATACACAGTTTTCCTTCCTTCCCCTCTGGCCAGTGCCACCATAAACCTGTTGCAGAATCTGGTCCTTTTGAATGTTAAAAGTGGTGCAGGAGGGCTGCAAATGGAACTGGATACATAAACTTCCTTTCAGAAGAATTCTGCCCCACCCTACAAACTAAACAGACTATTTTCCATGGGTTTTTCAGTTTTACAAACACAAGGAGTCATAGAACCAGTGCCTGAAGTCAAAGGGGCAAAGACTTCTATTCCAAAATGTTTCTGGTACCAAAGAAAGAGGTCTCTTGGAGATCTGTACTAGATCTTGCATTTCTAAACCTGTATGTGAAAGTACCAAAATTCAAAATGCTGAGTCTGCTCACATAGGATCAGGGGTGTTGGATACACCCAGAACCCGACCAACTTCATTTGACTGCCTGGGTGATATGGTCTTAATTCCCTTTAAGCACCTGTTTACTGAGGACATGCAACAGGTACTAATGAAGGCAAGAACCTCAAGATGCACGCACTCGAAACTCTCCTTAGCATGGAGAACATCGATATCTGTGCAGTAACAGAAACCTGGTTCAAGGCTCCCGAGAGCACCCCAGCACTACCAGGTTATACCTCATACCATGCTTTTCGGCCCCAAAACTTGGACCAAACCACAAAAGGAGGGAGAGTATCAATATTCGTCAAAGATACCCACACCTCCAGGTTGGTGGCACAGCACGAAGCATCAGATACTATCCATGTGCAACTAACAGTGGGTAAAACTGCCTTCCAGTTTATAGCATGTTACAGACCACCCTCCCAAACCCAGGAACCCCACTCGGCCTTCCTGAGAACACTGGAAAATATGAAGGTCTCTCCAAACACCATTATATTGGGCGACTTCAACTACCCAAACATAGACTGGGAGCATTACTCTAGCTCCAACACCCTAGCCTAAAGGTTCCTAGAACTTATAAACTCAAATGCTATGGAACAACTTGTTACCACTCCCACAAGAGGGGAAAACATACTGGACCTGATCATCACCAACATGGGGACTGTATGCTCCAGACCAGAAGTATATCCCTCACTGGTAAGATCAGACCATAAACTAATCTCACTGGATATTCACATCCCGACCCCACCCCCTGCCCAGAAAACCACAGTGAAAAACTTCTCTAAAGCAAATTTCACACTCCTCAAAACCGAGGTGGATTTCTTCAAAGCCCCCGAGCCTGTAGAAAATACGGCCCAGACCGCAGAATCCTTTATAAACGCATTCTATGAACACCTTCAGGAATGCATCCCAAATAAAACCAAGACCCAATCCTCCAAAGGCAGACGTCCTGTCTGGTGGACCCCAGCCACAAACAAACTATACAATAGAAGGAGGAAGCTACTACATGATAGATCAAAATCCCAAAAAGGGAAGGCATCTCTGATCAGTATTAGCAAAAAACTATGGGCACTCATAAAATCATCTAAGGCCAGCTTCGAGAGAAAAATTGCACAGGACACTAAGGATAATCACAAGACTTTCTTTAGTTATGTTAGGAACCTGGGTGGGAATTCCCACATATGCTCAGAATTACTCCAAAATGACAAAAAATACATCAAACCCACAGACATTGCCAACATCCTAGCTGACAGGTTCAGCGCAAACTCCACCCCCCCACCAAAAGGGCAAATATCTATCCCAGCAGAGTGCTGCCCCACTGACATCTCAGATGCTCAGGTAAGAGCCACCCTCTCCAAAGCAAAAAACACAGCATCAATGGGACCAGACGGTGTCCCGGGCTGCGTCCTACATGAACTCCAAGAAGAGCTAAACCAAACATAAAACTACTGTTCAGTCTCAGCCTTACTACAGGATATGTACCCAAAGAGTGGCATACAGCAACAGTGGTCCCTCTCCACAAAGGTGGTGCCTCAACGGATCCTGGAAACTATCGCCCATAAGCCTGACTAGCTTGGTCTGCAAAGCTATGGAAAGGATCATCATGGACCTCATAAATAAAGATATTGGGGACCTACAGACACTGGATCCTACCCAGTTTGGCTTTGTTAAGGGCAGATCCTGCCTCTTAAACCTGGTCGATTTCTTTGAAACAGTCACCAAGGCCATTGACGAGGCGAAGGTGGTCCACACAGCCTACCTGGACCTCGCAAAAGCCTTTGATACAATACCCCACTCGGGCATTATAGATAAGCTCACCAGCTTAAATATAAACCCCTATGTCACTAGATGGGTTGCAAACTGGCTCAAGGACAGAACCCACATGGTTAGAATTGCTGGAGCCATGTCAGACTCCAAACCAGTTACAAGTGGCGTCCCACAAGGCTCAGTCCTGGGACCTCTCTTGTTCGGTATATATTTCTCGGAGGTACAGGCCAACATGGAAGGACTGTGGTTGACCAAGTTCGCAGATGACTGCAAACTGGGCGCCATAATCGACTCTCCAGCCGACACAAGCATTCTCCAAAAGGGCCTCATAGAAACAGACAACTGGTGTCAGAGCCATGGCCTCAAGCTAAATGCCAAAAAGTGTATAGTCATCCCCTTTGGCAAAAACAAAGTGCCCACAAATTACCAGATAGGTGGTAATCCCTTAAGTACAGAAGAAGTAATTAGGGACCTGGGGACCCAAGTTGATAGCAGTCTCTCATTTGACAACCACGTGGCCAAAGTGGTTAGAAAAACATTTTATATAGCCCACCTAATCATGAAGGGATTCACATCTAGATCAGAGGAGGTCATTCTGCCTCTTTACTCATCCCTCATCAGGCCCATAATTGAGTACAGTGCCCCTTTTGGGATGTACCTTACCAGACACCTGCAGCAACTGGAAAGACCCCAAAAGTACCTCACCAAGAGGATCAAAGGGCTCAAACAGATGCCATATGCTGCCCGGTTAAAGAAACTCCAGCTCTACTCAGTGGCATACCGCCTGCTCAGAGGTGATCTGTGCCTGACATATAAAGCCATGTCCAACCCGGAATTAATGGACATGCTGCACCTCAGAAAATCCAAATCCCATCGAGCTACGCGCTCGAGAGACTTGAACCTCAGCACTGAAATAAATAGGACATGCTGGAGGGACAGATTTCATAACCCAGAGGCTCCCTTCACTCTGGAATAAAATCCCAGTCCAGGTTAGGCAGAGTCCCTCATTGACTCTCTTCAAGAGAAATCTTGATGAGTGGATGGGAGATCGTAGGTTTACCCCGGGTATCACTTCTGTGTCACTGTTAGACAGAGGCACAGTATACTAACCTCGAAAAAGGGCATAGCAAAATTAATTTAAAATGGGTGGCGAAAGCCAAACGCACTCTGGCTAGTCTTATAAATGCCCTAGGGCAGATAGCCTAGTATGAACCTATGAACCTATGAAGAAAGCCTGCTGTTAGAACATCATATATTAGCAAATGGAAGAGTTTTTCTAGTTGGTGCCAACAACATACCTGCACCCATTCAAGGCTAGTTGTTCTCTGGGTTTACAATATTAGTGTAAGTTATTGTCCTATAGCCTTCCTTACTCCTTCATCAAGGTTCATTTATCAGCCATTTCGGTATGTGTGCCCATGGATCCTCCTCTTTCAATGGTTTTGAAAGGGCATTGCATAAGAGTTCCACAAAAGTGGTGTCCCCTCCTTGGGATCTGAATTTTGTGTTAGAGAAGCTAACACTTGCTCTATTTGAACCAGCTATACTGACTGACCTGAGCTTCTTATCATGGAAGACAGTTGTAATGATTGCTCTGACCTGTGCAGGAAGGGTATCTGAGTTGCAAGCTCTTATGGTGAGTCAACCCTACTTCATTTTCCACAGGGACAGGATTTCTTGGAGAACTAATCCTTCTTTTATGCCTAAAGTGGCATCTTAGTTTACTTTAAGCCAAATTATTTACCTCTTCATTTTCTTTCCTGAACCTAAAAAAATGATGGAGAAAGTATACTCCATGCCTGATATGTCCACAGGCAACTGCAGTGCTATCTTGACAGAACAAAATCTTTTGAAACTTCTGATCAGTTGTTCATTTCTTGTGAAGGTAAGGAAGACGATAGCCTATGTTAAAACAGACTTTTTCAAAACAATTGTCTCATGCTAATACTTTTGTTATACCCACCACAACAGAACATTTCCAGGCAAGGTCAGTGCTTACTCTACCATTGTCTTGTGTTCATCAATGGCTTTTTTGAAAGAGTTGAATTCTAGAAGTGTTTTACAAGCAGCAGCATATTCCTTTGTTTACCCTTTTACAAAGTGCTGTAAACTTGATTCCTTCTCTTTGTCTAGGACAGGTTTTGCTAGGACTATTTTCCAGGATTCCTGGATCTTCATCCTTCCTCCTCCATGTCAGTTTAAGCTACCTATCTAGCTATATCTGTCTATATAGCTTCGGTTAATGCAGCAATGATCCTTATGAAGAATCCAGTACAGTTCTGTAAGTAAACGTATCAGTCCTACAGTAGATGTTGAGATGATCACTGCTTCAGTAGCCACGCCCTCACTTCCCAACATTCCCCTTGTTTTTGTATGTTTTTTATGCCCTGGTGTGGACTTTTTGTGTTATCCTCCAATAGCAATGACCTCTCAGGGCTTTTGCTTCGTTCAGTTTTTTGGCATGAAAGCTGTGAAGTGCTTGGCACCCAAACCTGACTTTTGTCAGCTCAGCTCAAACTGACTAATGGTTTGGTTATGTAGAAGGTGCCCTGAAAGCTTTGGAAGTTGGTCAACTGCAATATCCTTTGCAGGATATAAACTATATAGCTTAGGCCACTGCAGTAGTTATCATTTGAACATCCACTGTTATGACACAACTGTACCTTCCATAGTGTGTGACCAGACATTGATCATTCAGTCAGTGCTACAATAGTATAAAGCTACAGTAGATATAAAAAGTGTACACATCCCTGGTAAAATGCCAGGTTTTTCTGATATAAAAAATGAGACCACAATAAATCATTTCAAAACTTTTCCCACCTTTAATGTGACTTATAACCTGTACAATTCAATTGAAAAACAAACAAATCTGTTAGGGGAAAAATATAAAAAATAAAAAACGTACAATAAGATGGTTGCATAAGCGTGCACACCCTTAAACTAATACTTTAATACAGCATTCAGTCTTCTTAGATACACACCTGCCATCAATTAAAGAGACTCTGATTAACTTCAAATAAAGTTCAGCTGTCCTAATAAGATTTTCCTGACATTTACTCAGTTGCCTGCTACAGCAAAAGCCATGGTTTGCAGAGAGCTTACAAAGCATCAAAGGGATCTCATTGCTGAAAGTTTTCAGTCAGGAGAAGGGTAAAAAATTTCTACAGCATTGGATATACCATGGAACACAGTGAAGACAGTCATCAAAAAGTGGAAAAAATATGGGACAACAGTGATGTTGCAAAGAACTGGACGTCCCTCCAAAATTGATGAAAAGACAAGACGAAAACTGGTCAGGGTGGCTGCCAAGGAACCTACAGCAACAATGAAGGAGCTGCAGGAATTTCTGGCAAGTACTGGTTGTGTACTACATGTGACAACAATCTCCCATATTCTCCATATGTCTGGGCTATGGGGTAGGGTTGCAAGACAGAAGCCTTTTGTTACACAGAAAAACATCCAGGCCAGGCTAAAATTTGCAAAACAATACATTAAGTCTCCCAAAAGCATGTGGAAAAATGTGTTATGGTTTGATGAGACCAAGGTTGAACTTTTTGGCCACAATTCCAAAAGGTACGTTTGGTGCAAAAACAACACTTTGCATCAACAAAAGAACACCATCTCTACGGTGAAGCATGGTGGTGGCAGTATCATGCTTTGGGATTGCTTTTCTTCAGCTGGAACTGGGGCTTTAGACAAGGTGGAGGGAATTATGAACCATTCCCAGTACCAGTCACTTTTGGCCGAATACCTTCAGGAGTCTGCTAGAAAGCTGAATATGAAGAGGAATTTCACCTTTCAACATGACAATGACCCCAAGCATACATCCAAATCAACAAAAGAATGGCTTCACCAGAAGAAAATTAAAGTTTTGGAATGGCCCAGCCAGAGCCCAGACTTAAATCCAATAGAAAATTTGTGAGATGACCTGAAGAGGGCTGTGCACAAGAGATGCCCTCACAATCTGATAGATTTGGAGCGCTTTTGCAAGGAAGAGTGGGCAAATATTGTCAAGTTAAGATGTGCCATGCTGATAGACTCCTACACAAGAAGACTGAATGCTGCAATTAAATCAAAAGGTGCTTCAACAAAGTGTTAGTTTAAGGGTGTGCACACTTATGCAAACAGCTTATTGTACATTTTTTATTTTTTATATTTTTTTCCCTTAACAGATTTGTTTGTTTTTCAATTGAATTGTACAGGTTATAGGTCACATTAAAAGTGGGAAAAGTTTGGAAATTATGTATTGTGGTCTCATTTTTTATATCACAAAAACCTGGCATTTTAACAAGAGTGTGTAAACTTTTTATATCCAGTGTATATGGGACATAGCTTACCAAGGGTTGGACATCCGGCCAGTAAACTAAAGCTTCTGTGTTCCTTCATCACACATAGTATATACTTTGAAATATGAAAGCATGCTGTCATAAAAGGGGACATATGGACATCTAAATTCAGACGTTTCTTGCCGTTGAAGAGTTCAGTTAGATGTCTTGTCTGTACTGTGACTTCACATTTAGACTTTGGCTCCTATCTTGGATTTCTGGGTAGATATGTGCCCCTTACAAGTCCTTCCATTATTTATTCACTAAGAGTTATTGGGATTTTGTTTTCTTATGCCTTTTACAAAGATAAAATGCTTTTATAGTAGACAAATCTGATACAAGGATTCCCACATGGCCTGTGTCTTCTATCTGTGGAAATTGCTTGGAGTCTGGTCATGTGGATTTTTCTGTCATTTATCCCAAAGACTACACATCATCAGCTGAAAAGGCTTAACCACTTCTTGGAAAAGTGATGTCTACAAACCATCAGTCTGACCTCCGTGGTATGGGTATCAATTCTTCTTCATTGGCTGCACCCTTCAGGTAAAGAAGAAGGCAAATAAAACTGTTAAAGAGGGTACTTAAGAGACCCTACATTGGAACTCATCTTCCCAGTCTGGGACTGACATTTGCTGTGGCCATTTTGGAACCCAAAAATACTCAGACTGGTCTTTCAGATCCCACTGGTATTGCTCCCAAGAAACCACTAAGGGTCTGGAGTCATGCTTATTCATTAAGACTGGACATCAAGCATCTGCTGGAAAAAGAGAGCACTTTCTTTGGTCTAAAGGGATGGACAGTATACCTTAGGATCTGATGTTGTCTTTTCTCTCCATTCCCATGGGTTTCGGATCCATCCTCAGATCTGACTTTGTTCACTTTTAAGCTTTAGATGTGGTGCTTAGACCCTCTCCTTACCCATAATCCCTCTGTAAAGAACGAGCTATTTCAGATCTTGTTTGCTGCTATAAGCAACTGATGGACCTTTGGTTGCTCAGGGAAAAAATGTAGAGTATATTTTAAAAGATAAGTGCTACAAATATTTTCATAGTGTAGTTTAAAAAAG
This sequence comes from Protopterus annectens, assembly GCF_019279795.1. Lineage (NCBI taxonomy): Eukaryota > Metazoa > Chordata > Ceratodontiformes > Protopteridae > Protopterus > Protopterus annectens. Next base: position 532,266,512 of record NC_056730.1, on the reverse strand, counting down.
GGTATTTTTTATGTTGTTGTTACTTTTTTCTTTTTCTAGGATGGCAGAAAAGCCTTCAGGTTTTAAGAAATGCATAGCTTAGTAGCACAAGCTCCCAAAGTCAGATGAGCACAGTAAGTGTGTTTACTGTTTAGACTCATCACTCTAGGACATATCCTGCTCCATTTTGAGGCTTTTGGCTAATGTGCCATTTCTGAAAGGAGGAATAAACTTATTTGGAAGGGGCTCCTTCATCCTTCAATGGGAGACCAACCTTCTTCTAGGTCAGGATGTCTGCTGCTGCTTCTTCTTCCTTTTCTCCTTCAGCCTAAAAGTTAAAAGGTTTCTGATAAACCAAAAGGCAAGGACAAAGAAAAATCAGAAACTTCCAAGAAAAGGTCCCTGGACACCCTTGTCAGCTCCAGCACCTAAAATATCCAGACCTTCAGAGCTAATGCTCTTTTTGGATCCTATAATCATATGATTCCATATGCCTCCTAGTTTCTCTCTAGGTCCTATCTCAACCAGGCTTTCATCTCCAATTTTGCAGGACAGACCACATTACCATTCCAGGCCACCTTCCTCTACCTCTTCTGTTAGGTCAGCTAGGTCTACCAGGAGCCTCACTGAATTTGCCATGGACAAGGATGATGAGATTTCTTTGGATCTATATCCAAATGGGAGTCCTCTTGGCTCCAGATGCTCTTGGAATTGGTGGAGTTATATCTTCCCCTCATTCTTTATTGGCTGCTTCTCCAATCCACCTCTCAGACCAGAGCCTTTGTTCCGACTTTCACCCAGGACAAATCTACATCAGAACAGAGTCCCATACATCCTGAACTCTGAAGAGTTATTTGATGAATTTGGTTCCAACCCTGTTGGATCCATCTGAATCTTGGAGTCAAGCTGTTGGAGTTGACTCTTAAAGGTTGGGATTGGACATGAGATCTTTGGATCCATTCCTCCCTCTAGGAGCTGTGGCGCATGATAGTTCAGCTCTAGCATCAGCCTTGAACCAGCTTCAGGAGCTTTGGCTGCTACAGCGAGGCCCTCTAGATCTGTGTCAAACTTGGTGTTTGAGGCTTTTGAGAGAGTGCTGTCTCATCTCAGTCCTCCTAGGAGAGACTATGTCAGCTTCTAAGTCCTCTTCTTCTCAACCCACAGAAGATATGCACAGGAAACACAAGTGTAAAAGAAGGCACTTGGATTCCCCTGAAAAATTATCTGGGAAAGATAGTCCAAGGCACATAGTTCCAAACAGAGGCCAATCTACACATCAGTGTATTGGAGATGAAAGCAGTTCTTCTAGCATTGCAGGCTTTTCAGAACTCTGTCCCTTGGGTAGGATTTCTATCCAGTTAGACAACATGGCAGTTGTTTGGTACACCAGCAAACAGGGAGGAACCAGATGTTATCTGTTGTTTCAAGAGTCCATGAGAGTGGTGCAATGAGTGATAGCTTCTCACTGCTGTCTAATAGCGATGCTCATCCCTGGGAATTCCAGTAACCTTGTGGACAGGTTGAACAGGTCGATTATACTCCTTCAAGAGTGGTCCCAAAATCCATTAGTAACAGAATGTATTTTCAGCCATTGGGGCTGACCATGCTGCAGTCTCTTTGCCTCTCCCCATAACACCAAAACGCAGCAAGTTCTTCCCTCTAATACCACAAGAGGGGAGTCATCTAGGGAAACTCTAATACATTCTTGGCCCCTGGGGCTCATTTATGCCTTTTCTCTGATGCCCCTGATTCCAAAGTGTCTACAGAAAGCATCCACAATGAAAGTCATGGTGATCCTCATAGCCCCTTATTGGCCTCAGCAAGTATGTTTCCCCTTCCTCTGGCCTCTTCTAGTCCACCCTTCCTGGGTGCTGGGCTCAGACCTTTTGTCACCTGTCAGGGTCATCTCACCCAAGCATTTAGTCCCTCAAGTTGACCGCATGATTTCTTCAATTCCAGTGATGGTTTGGCAGTCCAGGTTTTCATCTTCTGTTGCTCGCATTTTGTCTTATTCCCAAAAAATATCTACTGGAAAAATTTACAAAGCACATAGAAAAGTTTTCTGTTTGGGTGGTTGAAAATTGATCTCTTCTCAGCTTCTCGTCCAGCAATTTTGGACTTTCTAACCCATCTTTTTCAGTGTGGAGCAAGCTACTCCACCATCAAAGTACAATTAGCTGATTTATCCTCTTTCCACTTGGGTGAAAATAACATGCCCATAGCATCTGCAAAGTTATCCAAGGCTTTCCTTAGAGGAACTTTTCTTCTACATCTACAGCACAGAGATCCAATTCCACCTTGGGGCATAAATATTTTAGTGCAAGCATTGAGTGGTCCCCCTTTTAAACATGCTGTTAGGGTTGACCTAAAGTTTTTATCATGGAAGAAATTATTTTTGGTTGCAATCACTTCTGCCAGGAGAATTTCTGAGCTTCACACCTTGCTCTGAAAACCTCCTTACTTAATATTTCACGAAGACAGAGTGAACCTGAAAACTGACATTTGTTTTCTTCCTAAGTGGCTTTTGAATAATTTCTCAACCAGTTCATAAATCCTCCAGTATTCTTTCTACATTTTTCAAACAAGGGTGAATATACATTATATTTGCTAGATTTTCATCATCAGTTACACTTTTACTTACATCAGACAAAATGTTTTGGAAAAATCTGACCGTTTATTTGTATCTTTTTTACAGCTAAGTTGGGAAAAAGAGTATCCAAAGTCTGCCTTTCACATTGGCCGTCTCAGTGCATATCTTATGTCTATCAAGAAGGAGGTCTGTCACTTCTTACAATTCCAAAAACTCATTCCACTAGATCTGTGGCTTCATCTACAGCCTTCTTTTCTAGTGAACCAGTTGACGAGATTTGTGCTGTAGGTCCACAGTTCATACTTTCATCTCACACTACAAATTGCATATACAGTCCATGTCTACAGCCTCTTTTGCTTCAGATGTGCTCCAGAATATCCTTCCATAAAACCACCCAAATAATAAAGTAGCAGGGGACCCTGTCTCGTATGTTGAGGAATGGAGAGAAAAGACAACAGTTATGAAAGATGTGTACCCATCACAATGTTAGATCTGTGTTGTCTGTTTCCATTCTTCCTCAACTACCCACCCACCACCCCCTTCCTTTTGTGCTATAGTTTCTCACATTGTCATATCTGGATGATTCTGGCTGACCTAGCCTTGGGTCCTACAGGTCTTTTCTGCATTGCTATCCCTCTATATATACAACCTGGCAGTGCTCAAGTCAGATAGTTTTTTGCTGTTACCCTCTTTATTTTCCTAAGTTTGTGTTTCTGGCAAGCAAACTGAATCTGAGATGGCTCACCCTTTATGCAATGATTAAGGGTAAGGGGAGTACTGGATCCAAAGCTTAGAAGTGGCAGAGGTGAAACCCATACATTAATGAAGGATGGAAACAGTCAACATAGATCTGTCATTATAGTGAATACATATCTTTCATTTTTAATAGTAAAGGAGGTGGAAGGCTCCTTTATTGAGGCCTGTGTGTCTGGCACATCCTAATAAAAAGTCTCAAAAGATCAGGCATCTGTCCTCCTCTTACACTCTGTCTAGTGTCAAGGGATCCCGAGATGAATGGTACAATTTTGCTAATTTTTTTTTTTTTTCAAGGCTTTTCAGTTTTTGTAATCTTCAACCCCAGTTTTTTTTCATTATAAGAGAAAAAGGTCTCCCTTTTCTTCTGAGGAAGGGTTGCTTTCTGACTCAGAAGAGGAAGGCTTTGCTTATGCACCTCAAGATTCCTCTCAGTGTCTGAAAAAGTATTTCTTCTGATTCTCATTTTGATGAGATTTCATTTTATGACATTATTTCCAAAATGAAAGGCATGTTTAAATAATAATTTTTGGAAACACAGAAAGGTATTATTCATATTCTCAATGCTGATTCCTCCCAAACCTGTGGCAATGTTACAAGTTCTTGGAGCTTTAGAAGATGCTTTCAGTTCTCCATGTTCTTTGTTTAATGTTCAACCCCCTGCACCTATGAAGCCTGACAATTAGAAGTGCCTGAATCCTACAAATACCTCTTCAGAAATCTTCTTGCAGATCCTGCTGACATCTCCATGGATAAGGTTGGAGTTTCCAATCCCTTGGCCTTTTCCAATCCTTTCCTCAGTTAGAATGATAGCAGGACTTTCAGCATGTGTGCTCTATACTTCCTCTGACCTGGTCTTCTGAGCTATACATTGCCATACTGGTTTACTATCATATTTTCAAATGTAACTCTGTCGACTGCACTTTTGTCGAAGATGGAAAATCGAAAACGGTAATGTTGAACTCCAAAAGCCAACCTAGGAATGGGTTTTAACATGGGTCGAGATAGGTGTTCACTGCTGTTGCCGAACTACAAACTTCTCCCCTATCTTGACCCATGTTAAAACCTGTTCCTAGATTGGCTCTTGGAGTTCGACATTACCATTTTCTATTTTCCGTGTTTGACAAAAGTGCAATCGATGGAGTTACATTCGAAAATATGATAGTAAACCGCCATACCTATATGGCCAATGCCTTCAGATGTGCAACATATAGTTTCTAGCCTGCCTGTTTCAGGTTCAAACTCTTTTCTTTGCTAATATTATTTTCTTCTGCCTCAGGACACAAATCATCCCATCAAGTGTTCCTCTGATGCAGTTGATCTGGCTTCTAGAGCTACAACCACAGGTTCTGTATTGTATAGATGTGCCTTCCCCTGAGGATATTAAATCCCAGATTCTCAATGCCCCTGTCCTTTTTGGCAGCTCCTTTACTGAGGTCCTGCAGTGTTTAGAAAAAAGGGGCAAGCTAATGCAGGGAGTAAAACAGCTTTTGCTATTACCAGTCTCTAAGTATAGCAAATTATATCTTTCTTGCCTTGGATCTCATTTCAGGAAACCTTTTAAACCAATTTTCAAGCAATATTCAATGCTGCTGTTTTATCAAACTCACAGTCCCAACAGAATTTGCCACCTGTGTACCTAGAATTAAATGTACTATCCCACACCCAGCTGTCCCAACAACTTTTAAATGATTTTAATACAATATGTTTCCTTATCTGAATTCGAACCAAGTTCTACCATGTCCCATCCCCACAATGGAAATAATTTCTAAAGATCTTGGTTTTGCCAAATTTTACATCTACAAGCAAGTTATTTCTTGTGGAAAACAACCATCCCCCTTTTTATTTCCACCACTTGCACCATAATATTCATCATGCATGCATTTGTAAATGATAATTAAATTTCTTCTAACAAATGTATAGTTTATGGTATAAAGTGACAGGACTTCCAGTCTTTTTTAATATAAAAATTCTCTCAAAACTCTAATTTGTTTGGTAAAGTACCTGTGTATCCTCTGTAATCTGAGCAACTGAGTATAATTATACATACAGATAACAGCACCATATTCCAAGACTGAGCAAACAATTGATTTATAAATAGGAAAATTATTTTCCTGTCCCAGCTATTAATAGTTCAGAGGATATTCCTGATAATTTCTAAAAGATTCATTCCAAAACTAAACTTATCTGTTTTAATAACTAGGTCTGTAGTCACCTGTACCTCATTTACTATAGAATGTTTAAGCATGTACAGGAAAGAGGGATTACTGCCACCAAAGTGCATGACACTTGTCTTTATAATGATAAACTTCATAAAACTCATAACTGCCCAACAATCAAGTTTATTCAAATAACTTTGCATACAATACTGATCATTAACGTTATTTTTTTCCTGAGCCCAGTTTGGAATCATATTTACTCAACCATATATTCTTTTCTCTTCTGTTGGAAAATTAGACATGAAGATACCAAACAGTATAGAGTCCAACACAGTAACCAAGGCAACAAAAGCCAGGAAAACAGCAATATAAAAAGAAATGGCAAGGGGAATTCCAAGAAAAAGAGAAATGACCTACAGGAGATCTTCCCATTCTAAAAGCAGTGCATGATTAAGTATTCCTTTCCCTTCTTCTCCTCCGTACCCCAGCCAACCACACAAAGCAGCTGTCAAACTTTGTCTTTCCCCATCTTTTTGGAAACAATTATCAACTGATGCTTGGGTACTAGGAATAAAACAATGGGTTTAAAAATGACAGTGACCATTCCTCCCTGTTCAGGAAACCCTCTTTATCCAAAAAAATCAAACACACAATTTTTTTTCAGATTGTTTTAGAAATTATATCTCAGTGGGTTATATAGATAGTTTTCCTGTCTGGTCAGAGAAGGGAATTTTACTCCAGGGTTTTTCTTGTACCCATGAAAGAGGACACTACTAGCACTTTCAGTTGTCATTTCCTTTCTAAATATTCCAAAGTTCAAAATGTTAACCCTAGAGTTGCTGTTTCCTCTTCCTCTGTTTTCATCCCACTCCTTTTCTAGTAATTCTAGATCTCAAGGATGCATACCATCATATTCCAGTTAACAAAACTTTATGCATCTGACTTACATTCTTAGTTTACGTCCTTAACCTTTGGACTTTCCACATCTCCAAGGATATTTGCAAAGTGTCTAGCTCCAGTAATTGCCTTCTGCAGACTTCAGGAAATCCATATCTATCTTTACCTGGATGGTTGACTCATCTTAACAGATTCAACTTGAAACACTAAATAATCCTTTTTCACCATAAACCTCTTTCAAAAAATAGGTTTTAAGCTAAACACGGATAAATATTTTCTAATTTTCTTTCACATGTTAATATTTCTGGGATATCTTTTAGATACATCTTATGATGGCCTATCTTCCACAGGAAGTGTTTTCATTTTACCGTCTATAGTTTTTTACTTTTGGTTCATTGTCTGTGACCACAGCAGGCAAGCGGAATTCAGAATTTTAGGCTATATGACTTCAACTATTGTGATAGGTCTTGTAGCCAGACTTCATTTTAAAAGATTTGTAGTTCCTCAAGTCAGTTTGGACTCAACACCAGCATTCTTAGTCATTTCCTGTTGCAGTTCTGAGATTTGATTCAGCTAAATCCAGTATTTCTATTTCACCTTCCACTTAAAGTCATTCTGCAACAACAGATATCAGGCTTTGCCAAGGGAGGGAGAAAGGGGCATTTTCTAAAGGAATCAAAGTTTAGGGATTTGGAATCCCATTTCAGGAAGAAACACATGAGCCTCAAATAAGTGATGGCCTTGATAAAACCATTAAAAGCCTTGAATTGACTGTGGATTCCATGACCATGTTTAGTGATTGCAGACATATTGTTGATGTGGTACATAGACAAATAGGTAGGAACCAGAATTTACCATCTCTGCAGAGTAGTCATGGTTGCCTGGAAAGTGGCATCTCAGCACAATCTTTCCCTTCAGACCACATACACCCCACCAGAAAAGAACACTGTAGCAGATTTCTGAGCCAATCTAGGACCGACCCTCATGAATGGATGCTACACTCAGATTTATTGCAGGAGATTCTCTTCATTTACAGCAAACAGTTATAAAGTTTCTGTACCAGGCTTCCTTGGAAGCAAGCCTGTTAAACAGATACCTTCTCTTTACCGTGAATGGGAATGTTCCTGTATACCCTCACCCAACACACTTTCCCTTGATTACTAGAGTCCTGCTAAAGATAAAGAAAGATTAACCCTAGATTCTACAAGCAACTTCCTTTTAGTTCAGACAGCATTGGATGTTCTTTGTGTTTCACTGTTGCAGTCATTACCTGTGGGTTATCCCTGCTGTGGTAGCCGTCGGCCGACCCGAATACCAGAGTCAATGTTTTTCTGCGTCAGCTGCTGTCGGTTGTAGACTGACATCAGGTCGTCAGTGCTATAAACCAAGGCAGCTGACACCATTACATCTGTCTTTCTTGCCGTGGAGCCCGTAGCAGAAGCAGTCCACAAGTGTGCCGGTCGGTCGCTACCAGAGCTTGGATTACAGCTGAAAATGTCTAAAGCTAAGTACCCCATTGGGGATCCTTTTTTCTTGCACTAACTGATGTCCGAAAAAGTTAACAATTGTCTCACCTGTGGAAAGCAGATCCCACACCGAGACTTCCATTCATACTGCGTCACTTGTTTAGGCCCAGACCATGATGTCCCCCGTTGCTGGTTCTCTGCCCTCTTTAACGCGAGAACCATTCGTCGTAGAGCTCTTATTGTAGACAGGTATTTTCATCCTCCATCTTCACAAATGGCATCCGTCAGCCAACAATCCATAGATATTCCGAAAAAATGTAGGCATAAAGATAGAGACAGACCACACAAGGCTAAGCCTTTCGACGACTCTACTGCTAAGCAGGTCATCAGTTCTCGGGAATTCAGGAGGTGCTTTTGCAGCCCCTGATGCCCGATGCGATATCTACGTAGGCCTCTACCGAGACCCTTTTGGAGTCCAGTATGCCGCAGAAATCTTCTTTGTCTTCTGAGCCTTTGGTTTTCTCTGCCTCGGTTGGGTCTGGAGCTGCGACGCAGGCACCGGCTTCCGAGGAGGCCTTTCGCACTACCGATTCTAGTTAAAAAACGACGTCTTCTCATCCAACAACCGTTTCTCTCAGACCAATGGATACTCTTAGGCCTAGAAGCCAGGCCACTCCTAGAAAATCTACCTCTGGCCACCATCTTACTCCTGCTCCACCACTCCAAGCCCAAATGCTTAAGATAGCGGAGGATCTTATCTCCCTTATCAGGGGCAGTCAGGTCACAACTTCTAAAAGGAAAAGACACCCTTCTCCTGAACTAATGACAGCAGGATTCTGAGGAATCTGATTATTCAGATTTTGAAGAGGAACAACAACCTCTGACTGCTTATGAGGATTCAGATGCAGAGAAATCCATTCCTTCTGCCTCCCCACCAGAAGACCTTTCCTTTGGAGAAACCCTTCCCACCTTCAGGGAACATTTCCACTGGGAATCTCAGGACTTTCCTCAATCTAAGAAAAGGCTAAGAGAGTTTCTAGACCTACCCCAGCACAGACCCCTGGCCATCCCCCCTATCTTAGAAGTAGTGGATGATGTTTTCTATGAATCCAGCTTAGCCCCTGACGCCCCCTACCTGCTCCCAGTAAACCTGACAGGTATTACAGAGTACCAGATTCTCACAAATACCTGTACAGAAATCCTGCTGCAGACCCAGAGGTCATTACACAGGGATCTAAAGGAGCTAGGGCTAGTTCTGCAAAGAATCCTACTCCTTCTGACAAGGATGCCAGAGCTCCGGACAGATGGGGTAAAAAAGTTTACACCTCTGCAACCTTAGCTATCAGAGCACTCAACTGTCAGTTCCATATATTAAAATATCAACAACACACTTTGGAATTATTAAAGCAAAAGATTTCTACCTATCCTGACTGTCCCAATTCTAAAGAGTTAGCAGATTTAGTGCACTCTACTTGTCAAGTGGCACAACACTCTTTACACTATGGATATGATGCACTAGAAGCATCAAGCAGGGCAGCAGTGCCTGGATCTATCATTAGGAGACATGCATGGTTGAAGGAACAACCTCTCCTTGATCATGTCAAGTCTAAATGAATTGATACACCCTTGAATAAAGACTGTTTGCTTGGAGAAAAAGCAGAAAAGGTGCTTAAAAAGATGGAAGACAAAGCAAAATCAATACCAACAGTAAAAGATTTCTTTCATGTTCAACCTCCTAGATTCAGCAGGAAGTTTCCCTCTAAGCACTTGTCTTTTCCTGCACCTAGCAGACAGGGGCAAGTTAAGCCCTGCAGGGACAGACCACCCAGAACCCTATCACAGGGACAGCAGAGACCAAACAGTGGACCACTTCTGTCCCAAAGGCAGGGAGTTCTAAGCCATCCCATGGCAAAAACTCTCAATGACTCTCACTCCCCCGTCTGCTGTCCTTTCACCCACCAAAAGCTAGGAGGAAGGCAGTCCCACTGCAAAGAAAATTGTCTGTCTGTAACAAAGGACCAATGGGTCTTAAAGATCATTTCTCAGGGATACAAATTCACTTTCAGTGAACTCCCATTTCCCAGAGGGTACCCAGAATTACCTTCAAATCAGTGGGCAGAGGCATTAAAACAAGTCCAAACTCTCATATCCCAGGGGGCAGTAGAACCTGTTCCTATAGATCAAATAGGTAAAGGCTTTTATTCCAGGCTATTCCTTGTTCCCAGAAAGGAGGGCACTTGGTGCCCCATCCTGGAGCTATCCATTCTGAACACCTCCCTGGTGGTCCCCAAATTCAGAATGCTAACCTTTCAGCAGCTGCTGCCTATGCTGACAAACATACCTGGTTAGTGACCCTAGCCCTAAAAGCTGCCTACCACCACATCCCCATAAGGGAATCCTGCAGGAAATTACTGCGCTTCAGAGCAGGCTGACAACACTTTCAGTTCTCTGCACTTCCCTTTGGCTTATCTACTGCTCCCAGGGTATTCACCAAATGTTTAGCCCTAGCCATAGCATTTTGCACACAGAGAAATATCCAGATTTACCCTTATCTGGACGACTGCCTCATTTAGGCAGAGTGCAAAGAAAAGCTGCTCTGGGACTTCCACTTTGTCAAAACCCTCCTAACTTCCTTAGGGTTCACCATCAATGATAAGAAATCAAAGCAAACACCCTCCAGGAGGATCATTTTCTTGGGAGCACTGCTGGACACAGCATCCCAAATGGCCTTCCTATCCCCAGAAAAGCATAGCTTTTGTCCTCTCTACTTTACCTAGCTGGCATCCAAAAGTCACCTAATGGTGAAGAAGTTCCTGCAAGCCTTGGGGTACATGGCATCTTGCATTCTTCTAATTCCTGTGGCCAGGCTTCACATGAGAAAGCTTCAGTGGTATCTAAAGAACCTTTAGTGTCAACACTCACAGCATCTAGATACCTCTCTCCCTCTGATCCCCTGTATAAGGGCCAAGAACAAGGGTCTCCCTTCATCCTCTGCCCTACCGGGCAAACCATCACCACCAACACCTCAGATATTGCTTGGGGCACTCACCTAGCAGGCAGGTGCACCCAAGGTCTTTGGGATGCCCAGCACCTTCCCTTACATATCAACCAGAAGGAAACGATGGCAATACAAAAGGCTTTGACATCCTTCCAACCCCATCACAGGCTACGGGTTCTCCTTATCAAAACAGACAACACCACAGTAATATAGTACATCAACAAGCAGGGAGGGACCCAATCTTACCCTCTGTGCAGGCTAGCCATGAACCTCTGGCTGATTGCCTTCTCCATGAGATTATATCTAATAGCCAAATATCTACCAGGGATCAACAAGACCATGGCAGATCACTTAAGCAGAAACTTACTGGACCCCCACGAATGCCAGCTCCACAGAAAGATCTTTTTGAAAGTCACTCAGGAGTGGTGAAATCCAGAGATGGCTCTCTTTGTTTCGCACCTCAACCACCAGCTAAAGAAATTCTGTACCAGGGAGTATCAGCACCTAGCGTGGAAGGCGGATGCCTTGACCTTCCCCTGGAATTCCCTCCTCTGCCTCTTATTTCCAAGGTACTGATCAGGATAAGGGAGGATGGACCAAAGGCCATCCTCATTGCTCCAGATTGGCCCAGACAGCATTGGTACACCTTGCTGCGCAGCCTGACATCACAGTCTCCCAGGCAGCTTTCCCTGATCCCAGACCTTTTGACTCAAACAGGGGGGAATGCTGCATCTAGACCTGCAGACTCAAACTGTCAGCATGGCTAATACTCTAAAGGCAAGCAAGGGGCACCTGTTAAACAAACAGGTCCTGGACATTATTACAGAGGCCAGAAGGCCCAGCACCAAAAATCTTTCACAGGGAAATGGAAAAGATTCTGCTCCTGGAGCCACTCCAGAGGGGCCAGTTCCTTACAACCTTCTGTCCCTCTTATCCTGGACTATCTAGCAGAGTTACTCAATAGTGGCCTCTCCTTCTCTTCTGTTAAATTCCATGCCTCAGCCATTCTCTTTTTTACATTCAGGTCTTTTTGACAGGTTTTTAGCCTGTTTCTTTCAATACAGTACCATATTTTCTCAATTAGCCCAATTTTGAGTCTCTTATGGACTTATTTTCTTCAATAGTATTTATAACTGTTTCCCTGTATTTCACATTTTTGGTGAATGATCTAGAGTTCATTTGATATTTCTATAGGGCAACTAGAATGTTTTCATCTTAGCACTGCATATTGTTGGTCCATTTGATCTCAGTATTATATGAGGTGTCTTTGTTCAATAAGCATTTGATATCTATGCCTTTTTGATTCATTTCATAACAGTCAGGTTATATTACCATTACTATTTTTGGGTATACCTATATTATGAGGTGCAATCATATTTGAATTTGAACAGAAAATATTCTTGTTATTCATTTACCACCTCACATATTTATTTTTTCAATGGGCATTATTTGGATGTTATAGGATATCTACAATTTTGCACGACACATCACTTTTTCATGGACCCGATTATTTTTGCCATTTTGTGTATCCATCTTATCTCCACTCTTATTTCTTTTATTCAACTCCATAACAGTTTGAGTACCAGTGCTCATTAGCATTACCTCCACTTTTGTGGTTACTCATTTTGTACTATTACCGATATCTACCATTGAATGTTTTGCTGTTATTCCATTTATTTCAGAAAGTGATTTTTTTCTCGATATTAGCACAATTGCTTGGTCTTTATACTTTTGGATATCTTGATATTACTGTCTCTGGTGGTCTGGTATATGTCATATAATTTGACTGACAACTTTGTCAAACTAACTTGACTTTCTGAGTGTGTCTTCCAGATATTTATATTTTTTCCCATTTTTATTGGAACACATAGTTCAGGCTTAGACATTTACCAGGAACGTAGCCTCATTTGGAGTCTATTATTGTTCCTTTTTTGGACGTAGCCTTTGAGCTATAATTGTCCATCTATATATTTTTTTCCTATATAGTAATATGGATTTATTTAGTCTAGTTTCTGGACTTTCCTCAGATCATGAGGATCTGAGTGCCTTTGGCTAAGGTTCAAGCCATGACAGGTCCAATACTGTTGAACCACTGGGATCAGAGACCACTTGCAATTTGGCATTCGAGAAACTTCACAAACATTTCAGGTCTTTACGCTCTAATGTATGGCATGCCAAACTTTTCAAGGCATATATTGCCAAAAATATTACCCCAAGAGGCCTAAGGGTGGGAATTCAACCCTTAGTTGCCGAAATAGATGACGATTTATCGTCCGAATGGGCAGATATTCAACATAAATCAAGTATGGCATTTGTGGAAGCATTAAACAAATATTACGAGCGCACAATTGATAAAGAAATTAATACTGTTTTGTCTTTGGCCAATGATGTGAAACCTTTTGAGAAAGAGCCTTTTTTTGCTAAACATTTGACTAAAGTGGTTTCTGATCTTAATACTTTGGAGACACAACTCAAAACTAAAAAAATACAAAAGTTTAATAGAGATATCTCTGATTACCAGGGCAGTAATCCTATTAGCACAACTAAGAAACATGTAAAATTCAACATCTCACATAGCCGTCCTACAAAAAGAAAAAGACCAAAATCCATATTAAAAAATAATTGGACTTCTGACACTGGTTCTTCTACCGAGGAACCATCTTCTGGCCCCGAGAGTGACCTGCAGATTGCATCAGGCTCACCCACTCCTAAGCGACCACTTACAAGTGTCCCTTTAGGGCCAGGTATAAGAGAGGGGGAGAAAACACAAAGGTGGTTTCAGACATACAAAGTCTTTTACAATTGGCAATGACGAAGTAGTACCACATAGATATAATAATGTTTTAAACCTGTCTAGTTATGATTTGTCACCTTTGGAAACCAATGTGCTTAATAAAGGCTTATAATTTGTACCAGGATTTTTTGTTACTGAAGATTCTTTTGCACAGGATGTTTCTTCATTTTGTAGATTACTGAATTTAAGATTGTTTTTTGGTTGTTCTGATGGTTGTGAGTCTGTACAAAAATTTACATATCATAAGTCTACATTTAACCCTCCCATGCACCCTGCTGTTTCCCAATTTCAAAATAATGTTCTCCAGGACTTACATTACTCACATTCCACATTTGACATTCGATCAAACAACCTCACGTTGGCTGAACAATGAGCTATCCAACATTTACAAAACAATCATGACATTGTCATAATTTCGGCTGACAAAGGGGGTGCTGTTGTGGTTCTAAACTGGGAAGATTATAACAATGAAGCTCTTAGACAACTATCTGATGCCAAATATTATTCCAAAATGGTCATAAATCCAACACCTAAATTTCAGAAAGAAATTTCTGAATTCCTTACATATGCCAGGGATGCTTCCATTATTGACTCTAATCTTATGCATCAACTTTTAGTACAAGATCCATCCAACCAATACATATATTTCTTGCCCAAAATACACAAGGACCCCAGACACCCCCCAGGGAGACCCATTGTATCAGGTAGGGGATACTTCACTGAACCTCTCTCCCTCTTCTTGACTGAGAAATTGAAACCCTTATTGACACTCATCCGTTCACGTCTGCAGGATACTACTTATTTTCTACAAATCATTTCAGATACACAACTGGAACCGGAATGGCGCATGTGTACTTTGGATGTCAGTGCTTTATACACCAATATACCACACTCTGGAGGATTAGAATCCTTATCCTACTGGTTACAAACTTCGGGCCTATACACATGTGAATTCAATGAATTCCTATTGGACATGGCTTCATATGTACTAACCAGCAATGTTTTCTTTTATGAAGACGTTTGCTATTGGCAAACCAAAGGTACCGCCATGGGCTCCTCATTTGCACCAATTTATGCAGATCTTTTTATGGCGTATTTGGAGAAGGATCTTATATATGATACTAGTAACAACATCTATCTTGAACATCTAGACATATGGCGACGTTACCTTGATGATTGCTGGGCTGTATGGAAAGGTGATGTGGAAGCTCTCTATGAATTTGTTGAATACCTCAATCACAGTCAATGGGGCATAAACTTTACTCTACATTATGATTTCAACAACATCACGTTCTTAGATGTATCTATCCATAGATTGTCTGACCACACTTTGGAGACACAGATATTCAGAAAACATCCTGAATATAATACAATTTTACATGCCAGTAGTTTTCATCCTCCACACATATGCAAAAACATTCCCAAATCACAATTTATCAGATTGAAACATATTTGTTCGGATAATGTGTCATATGATGAACATAGTAAAGATCTTATTAACAGATTCAAGAACAGGGATTACAAAATAGGTCATGTCTTTGATGCCATACATCATGCGGGTCAGTTGGACAGGACGGAGTTACTAACTTATAAGTCGAAGCACAGTTCTTCGAATCAACTTCTTAGATTTACTACCACATATGGCAGGAATACTGACAACCTCATCCGGAGCGTAAACAGACATTGGAACCTATTACAATATGATACTGACATATCTCCCATCATTTCCAACAAATGTTCTTTTTCATTCAGAAAAGGCAGGAATCTGGGCAGTACATTCAGTCACTACAAACATGGGCATAATTCACACAATCCTGAACCAATTCAAAGCACACTTACAGGTGCTATACTTATTGGTTGTTTTCCTTGTTGACATTGTTCTAACTGTTGCAAAGTTTCAAAAACCAAAGAATTCACTAGTAGAAATACCTCCAATGTTTATGAGATTAAATTCTTTGCCAATTGTAGCTCAGATTGGCTGATTTATTTGGCTACATGCTCATGTGGAGCATTTTACATAGGTCAAACATCTAGACCTCTCAGATTAAGAATTTCTGAGCATATCAGCAACATCAAAAAAGGCAGGCTTAACAATGCTCTATACAAACATCAAGTATCACACCCTTCAGCATCCTTCACTTTTACAATTATTGACATTATCAGGGGTAAAAAATCCAATAAAACAGGTTGGCATGCATTACTTAATTCAAAGGAGAAAAAATGGATTGTTAAGTTGGGTGGGCTTTTCCCACCCGGTTTGAATGACAAATTTTAGAAATAACCAATCAGATGGATTTGCAGTCTATATAAAGGCATGCTTGAAGTATACTTGTTTCACACTGAAGAAGGCTGTGTGTGTTTATACCATCCGAAACCGGTTTGTGCACTTTTTTGCTGTCCTTAATATACACAATAAATTATTTTTATGGGGTTTGGTTTTGCTGGCTCTTCCTTTTTGTTCTTTGTATCATGCCTTTTTTGAGCCGTGCAATTGCTTACGTGCAAACAATTTTTCATTTCATTACTCAGCCATTTCAGCTCATTTCGATACAGACCACCCCCTGTGCTCACAGTCTTTGATTAAACAATTCCTCAGAGGGGCTTCTAATGTCAGACCTCCCAGAAGGCCACCCACATCAGCCTGGAACCTGAATTATGATTTGGAAAAACTAACCTTACCACCCTACGGACCTGCTGCTTCAGCAGAACTGAAATACCTCTCCTGGAAGACTGCTTTTGTACTAGCTATCACCTGAGCCAGAAGGGTTTCAGAACTTCAGGCACTGATGGCCATTGAGCCCTTCATCATTTTCCATGCAGACAGGGTCTCCCTTAGGACTAACCCCTCCTGTATGCCCAATGTGGTATCTAATGTGACTCTCAACCAGGCCATTCATCTGCCCACCTTCTTCCCTAACCCTTAAAACAAGGGGGAAAGAATTCTACACTCACTAGACGTATGTAGATATATATATGTATATATATATATATATATATATATATATATATATATATATATGTATAGAGAGAGAGAGGACGCTATTACCAATGAAAAAAAGAGGTGCAAACAACCAGTAGTGCGAGTGTAAGAATATCTGTTAAATCCAGAACAAGATGTCCCTGTGTTGTGAGATACCTTGATACAGTTCCAGATGTTTTCTGGTTGTGAAATAAATGCAGATAAAATAAAATCCATAGCTGTAAACTGTGTGCAGAAGTGTGAGTTAGTGCAACAATTCCTGTACCATTTGAGGCATGGAAAAACTGAAGTACCTAAGAATATGGCTTAGGAAAGACATATTAGTAATGGCAAAGGAGATGTGGGAGAAAACTAAACAGAAGATAATCTAAAAGGTAAGGAAAAAGAGGTTTATCATTATGGATCTGGTTAGTAAGATAGAGGCAGTGAAAATGTTTTACGTCCCCTTGATTGTGTATGTTGGCCAGGTATATTTTTGCCAACTGGATGACATACTATGCAAAGAAAGAAATAAGGAACTGAAGGACTTCATTTGGGAAGGAAAGAGGTCTAGGGTTACTTGGGGTAAGGTAAATCTAGCTATAGATCATGGGGACATGGAGGTTGTCTTATTTACTGGAGAACATTAAGGCTACACATTTAATGTTATTAATTATATTACAAATTCCTGGCTAAGTACTGGTCTAGCTGCCCTTGTGGGCCATTTTAAGCTAGCCAATTTCCCTTTTGGTGCTCGAGTTAACTTATCTCATTTGGCATTTGATTGGCCTTACCCATCCCATGGTCAGTAATCATATATTACTCCTAATGAGAATAACTGGGATCATACCATAGGTAATTTGAGGTAACCCAAATATGAGATAGAGCATTTAGGAGCTGCTTCTGTCCATTAGTATTACAGGAAGCAGTTTTGGGGTGAATTTTTTGTTTTTCATTTCTTTGATCCAAGTTACACTTGAATATGGATATTGATGAGCTTTATTTTACTTGGCTAGAGCCTGTTCCAGACCAGTGGTATCTTCTGAGAGATATACATATCCCTTCAAACCATTTCATTGGTTGCAGAAAAGGTATAGATTCCTAAACTGAGCATTTATAATGCCATTTGACTTGCTGATGTGCAGTAAATCCATCAGTACTGATCTGTAGGATGCCTTGTATGCTAGACACAGGTCACCTGTTAGCAGTCTTGCTATACCGAGTATAGTGATAAGGTTCTGAGTTGGTCCACGTTGGACATTTTTAGACCTTGTATCTTTTTAATAAGGTATCTTTGTGGGTGTTTGTTGCTTGTGTCTGGGTACTACATGCTAAAGGGGACATTACACTCAATGAATGTCCTAATGAGGGCTGAGTAAAGGGGACTTTGACATACCTAGAGCTAGGCACACTTCCTTTGTTTATAAGCTGTGCAGTTCAGAAGAATTTTCTTACAGCAGTGAACACATTTTAGTTAAAAATTAGGTCAGTGTCCACATAAGTTCTCAAATCGTGAACAATTTTGTCAACTCTTAGGGGGAGTATTATCAGTGTGGGTTGTTTTCTGGGGTAAATGACTTCATAAAAGGTATAACAATGTATTTTTGGCATTTAGTTTCAGTCCGTGATTTTGGACCCATTGTTTATCAAGTAGAAGCATATACACCAAAATGGAAAAAATGATGATAAGGCAAGAAGAGACTACCAGATACAGTGAGAGATTGTTTTGTTGGAAATAAGTATAAAAGTATGGAACAAGCATATTTTCCCAAAAGGGTTCACAAATAAAGGGCTAGAAAGTAGGCAAGAAACAGTGGGAAGTAAGTTAGCCAAAAAAGTGAGATATTGGGAGCAAATTACCCATGGGTAAAAGCTACGAGAATGGAAGGAAGTAAATTAGTTATTTGGATCACCTGATAGGGTAAGGCATCCATATTTGGGAACAATATCAGAATACAAATAGAGAGAGAAAGAGAGAGAGAGAGAGAGAGGAGTGAGAGGTGCATGGCTGTCCCTGGTGGAATATTTTCTGGAACGGAGAACATGTAGGCCTATAAAAGGGGATAATTAATGGGGAATTGTGTATGATAATTATAAAAAATCAATCAGATGAACTAAGGCATGATTGAGAGAAAAAGTTGGATGGATAAATTACAAAGACTTTAAGTGGGGAAGTGTGCTAGACTTCAAAATATGTGATTGAATCAAAAAGTTCAAAATATTTTCCTGGAAATGTCTGCATACCTTCCCTCATGTTCAGAATAATTTTTTGAGGTGTGTGGAAAGTGAGAGAGGAAAGTGGGAGCATGGTTTTGACTGACTTTAAAAATGCATTTCAAAAGGCCCTAGGGCAGATTCTTGGCTGATCAAGGGGAAACTACTAAAGATGTTGTTAAGTTGGAGTAAGGGAAGTAGAATGTGAGGACATAAATAAGACCTTAATATCTTTATGGTGACAACTAAAAACTGATAATCATAAAGAGGAAGTCATGGGTTAGACTGACCTTGGAAGATGTGCTAGGTGTTACAGTGGAAGTAAACCATTGGTGAGTGGCTTGATAGGTGGAGGAACAAGATGTATACACTTGAAAGGAATGTGTGGGACAGTTTGTTCACAAGGGGACCAGAGTAGAGGTTAGGAAAGAATTGTTGGGAAAAATTGAAAATAGCACAAAAATACAAGTGTAGTAAATGGCATGCAGATTTATTGGTTGGAAATGTTTATAATTTGAAATATTAAAAAAAGTTTATGAAAAAGTGAATATGTAAATGTATGACTGTAATATGATGCAGTTGTTGACTTTAGATACGTGTTTGATAAATTGTGAGTTCAGTGAAGTTGTGTTAAGCAACATTGTTTTGTTGTATCTCTTGATGTTTCTTGAAGGAAGCGAAGACACTGCAAGTTTTGGTTTTTAGAGTTGAAATTATATTATTAAAGTTGCATAGCATACTTAACTGCATTTTTATCACAAGAAAATGTGAGTCTTTATTATATTCAGTACTTTGGTTCTCAGTAAACATGCAAATTTTTCCCACAAGAGCAGCTGTTTCTTTATCTTTGCACTTTAAAGCACATCTGTGCTGTTAATAAATGAATATCCAGGTACCTTGTCTAGAAAAGTTTGTTGGAAAGTGTCAGACGTCTTCAGAGATCCAACCTTGTATTGGTATAGACCGCAAAGGCTTAGGTGGCCATTAGACTATGCAGGTTGAGTAACTGTACCATGTTCATCTTCTCTAAGATTTGGATGTATAAATTCGCTTCAGGTAGAGGAATGAAATAAATATGTAGAATGTATCTGTATTGCATTGATGTTACAGTGGAAGTAAAAAAAGTCATATATATTTCTCTAGAAAAGCAACCTTTGTTGAGAATGGAAAGATTGCAACACCAAAATCTCTCTGATGACCATGGCAATATAGCTGAACCAACTTCAGTGCTGCCTCCATTTAAGTCCGTAAAGTTGGAATGGCAGTTTTAGGTGCTGCATGTATATGGGTGTCCGTGTACGATTCATTTTTGTAAGAATTGTTAAAGGGAGAGTAGCAGGCCGTATTGATTGATGAGCCATCAAATGATTGGCTGCAGGATGTGGCAATTTGCTTCCACTGGGAGAACCTGTAGACGAGGTTTTGGGTGCTTTTTCTGTAGATATGAGTGTCACAAATAATAGGAGTGGGCAGACCTTCTGTGGTCCTGTGCGCAGGGCTGTCCTTGGATCTGTATAGAGCATTTTCCCATGCTTAACTCTTCTGGAAGGAGAGCTGTTATCCCCCATCCTAATTCATGTTGACCTGCATAAGTAAGTAATCCTTTGCATCTGGTACATAATGCCTTCTTCCTGCTCATTGCTTCCATTATGGTATGGATGGGATAAGCATAGAAGAATATTAGAGGGTTATGTTGGATACAAGAGACCACTCATAAATTGAAAAAAAAGTAACAGTCAACAAATAACTGAAATATTGCCTACCACCCCAGGTGCTAAGATTATTTTTCCAGTACTGACACTATGGTGCAACATAATGGGGGATGCTGCACTCCTGATTTTGCATCCTTCCGATGAGATGTTAAACTGAGGTCCCATCTACCTGAGTTTGTGGTAGTTCAGGTGGATGTAAAGGAATGTAGGAAGTCACATTTGATATACTGTTTACTATTAAAGAGGGGTTCAAAAAGTATTAGTGTTAAACAGGAAAGTGTTTCAACAAATTCACCTTCTGAAAATGTTGTGAGATGACTTTTTTCTTTATCTGATGATAATGAACGCGAAAATATATATTTATATACCGAATGCATTTATACTAGAAGTGAATGTTTTCCTAATCATATTAAATGTTCATTGCATATGTATATCTGTATGTATGTGTGTATGTATTTATACAAGGCATTTTTGAGTAATAAAAAATATGAACTTTAATGTTCGTAAGCAGCAATGGAAGGCTTTGAAGGAACTGAGTAAAAATGTGAATTTACTGAAAAAACCCACAGGTAAAGGGAAAAATATAAGGGGTATTCAGAAACATTTGCAATACCATGGCACAGCACTAAATATCAAAGATATTGCAGCATGACATGGTCCAGTACTGCTTATGCATGTAGTATGAAAGGCATAGTGCTAACATTATGAGTAAAAGGCTTTACTGTAAAGTAGTGCGACTGTGTTACCAATGTAGTCATATTGTCAAACACAGTGATGTGGCTGCACTATGGATAATCACATAACCAATATGAGTAGAATAGAAACAGGGTATGACCAAGGTTGTGCTCAGTCGCACTCCCAGTGAACCATTTCAAAGCATCAACTTGAGTATACTGAATAGGCTGCAGAGGGCTAGCACAGCAAATTGCCAACTCTCTTTATTACATTAATGCTTAACACCATACCGTATATCTCACAGCAAGTGAAACAAGCCTTGGATGTAAATCACCAATTTTGTTTTGCTGCATTGCAAGTAATCAGGCAAAACCTAAAAGGGGGTGACACAGCATGAGCTCAAATGCGGAATACAAATGGATTCTGAGACCTGGGGCAGATAAATACCCTGTATTAAATGAAGCTGTGTCTTAAAAGCTGGTCTTGAAATTAAGACATATTACAAAATTACTTGTTTTTACTCATTATTTTAATTGATTGCATTTGATTGGTTTGTCTGTGGCATGTGACGTGTGATTGATTTTAAATATCCTTATATAGGGTTTTTTAATATGTAGTCTTAAACACCTGAGGAAATACTTGTATGAGTGAAACCTTGTGTTTTTAATAACTATAGTTATATACGAGTTTCAGTGAAGTTACTTTGAGACAGATTTTTATTTTTGGTTCATTACATAAATGGAGAGAAAAGGAGGAGATGGTAAAGGCAGAAAAGAGGAGAGTAACAGAGGAATACAAACAAAAATATGCATTTTTAGGGTAGCTGCTTATTTTATACTTTATAAGGAAAAAAGATAGATGAGTAAGGTAACAAGTAGCGTGTGTGGGAAGGAAAGAAGGAGTAGGGAAGGTAGTAGGGGCAGACAAACATAAAATGCAGAGATATACAGGGGTGGTGAAGACAAACACTGGGGATAACAGTTGAAAGAAGTGGACAAACAGAGGGAGGACAACTGGTAATGAGGAGGTTTAGACTAGAAACAGGTTATAAGAGATGACACATAAGGCAGTGGAACACAAGGTTGGACAATAAGGCAGGGACAGTGCTCTATCTATTTGGACTTCAGTGGCTGACGAGCTTGGGCAGGCACTACCTGTGATAGTATGGTAATCTGGACCAGCATGCCATGGTATTCAGTCAGCTACACCACTAAGTTTATCATAGTCAGAGTGTGTCAGCTCAACAGCTAGCACACCTCAGATGCTGCCATCCACTACACCTGATGACAGGAACTCAGTGAGGATCCCTAAAAGCCACTCTCAGAAGAGGACCCTCAGTCCCTCTTTGGAGAGATGGCCATGAAGTCTTCCAGATCTCATTCAGCAGGAAGTCCTTTGCCCTCTGTGCTGCCGTGCAGGCTTGATGACTTCTGGTAAATCAGCAACAGCTATGCCAGCTGAAGCAGATGGAGGTGCCCCCTCGCAGCTGCTCCATAACCTGCATCACAGCTGGGCCTGTAGAAGGATGAAAAGAAAAACAGAAATTGAGTAAATAAAACAAATTGGTGTGTATGTGTTTTGCAAATAGATCTGCAACAGTGCAGTACCACCATGGAATGAGTTTATGTATCAGGCTGATGAAACAGCCTGATAACCTTCTTGAAACAGGTGTTCCCTGTTAAAGAAGTTCTTTCTGGCCACTGTGAAAGAAAGTGCAGACAGTTTATTACATTGTCACCCTTAAAAAGAAGGCAAGCAAACAGACAGTAACAAAAAAATGTCAGATGAACAGTACTTAAGATTGGCTAAATCTTCCAAATGTCTGCCTCCCACTGTTAAAGCAGGTCAGGATGCTGCCTCCAGGTGGTCACTCAAAACCGTGAGAAGTTGTTGCAGTCATCAGCTTTATATAATGGGCCATCATAATGGCCCAATAGATGGTTTTAATTGTCTTTCTGCAGCAAATTTAAAGATATCTTTGTTTCTTGACTACACTAGGCAGAAGTTCTGCTGAACCCAGTCCCTGAATAGGTCATGTTCACTCTTGTGGACTTCATGAGGATTAAAGTGGTAGCTCTATGTGCATGGCTGCATGTTTGCACAGAAGTGCATTAGTGAAAGTATCACTAGTAACAAGTTGTGGAGCTATGGGTTTCACAGTCTACATGCATAAGAATAGTATGCAAGTCACATTAGAATGAGAATGTGTAAGGGCAAGCCTGGTAGTACTGCATTTGTGTGATAGCACAATGTGTTGTCGCAGTGATTCAGAGTAGTTGATCTGACTAAGTTACATTATTATTGTAAATGCCGTGCTACGAGGCTGTATGCATATCCAAGCATAGTCAACATACTGAGGAAAAGGAGTAAGAACTCAATGAACAAGAATTTAAATTGTGATACAGAGTTACTGAAAGAAGACAAGGGCATGATAGGGTAATGTCCAGCTGTGAGGAGGCTCACCATGGCAAATAACACAGTGCAAAGACATGACACTGGTCAACATGTGCAATGCACAGGTGAACACATTTCATCATGGGGTTAAGAGAGTGGCAATGGCTGAAAAAGGTTACCACTCAGGAGACAGAGGTGTTACTGCAAGCCGTACATACAAATGACATCCTGAAAAAGATAAAACCAACTTGGCTTTTTGAGACTAGGTATAGCAGGGAATGTTTTTTGACATCAGTGGTCTGGACAGCCATAATAGTATCCTAATACCGGCATGTTGCATAGTCACCAGTATGCTACTGCGTGACAAGACCAAATCACAGAACATCCCCAAGTACAAGTCTACAAAGAAAGATGGACCCCCAACATAAGAGTATCTCACAGAGGTAGAAAAATCCATCCAGTCTCAGTCTGGGGCAGATGAGCAAACCTTTTAACCTGGTAGGGGTTTAAATGTGGGAGCTAGGCTGGTGATTACTGCTCAAGTATCTATACAGGATGTACCACTTTAGGGGTAGCAGGTACCTTTCAATGTGTACACTAACCTGCATGTGTGAAGAGGTTATTCAGTAGAATAACTGTGCATATCTATTCTCCAGATATATTGGGCTGCAGCTGAGATCCCTCCATGCCACAGGGCATATATGTACCCATATGCTATTCATATAATTTGCTTGTACCACTATATATGCCACATGTTGGGAGAAGTAAGGCATATGTTCCAACACTACTACAAGTATATTATTATTTTACTTTTATAGGTTCCAATGGTGAACAGTCCAGCATAACAAAATTGTAAATGTCTGTTATCAGCAGGCACGGCTCGCTGACGATAATGGGAATGTACATATGGCACAATCAGAAGGTGTGCTGTCAGCAGTGGTAACATTGGAGGTTTTGCTCACATCACCCACATATGAATTGATGGTGGAAGAGAAGGCATCACCCACCTGTAGCTGTGGACATCTTATTAACATGAGCCCAACCCCCCCCTCCCAGAAAACACAGGAGTCACCACCCTATATGGCATCCATCAGCCTTAACACCATTGATGTGCATGCACCTGACATAGGGGAGAGGATGCAGTGATTTCAGATATATGTTCATCATTAGATCACTGTTGCAGAAGCATATAATTATATGGGATGCATCCAGCCAAGGATCTGATGCCCAGCCAGTATACAAAAGCTTTTTTATGCCTGTGCTTAGTATGTATGAGACAGCTTGAGAGCATACTGTTATAAAAACAGCTGTATGGTTGCCAAACTTCAGAGCTTTCGTACTTTTGAATATGTTAATCAATTCTGTCTTCACTGGGTCTTCAGTGTTGCAGGGATCCACTTGTTCGAACATTTGGGCAGGATAAATAGCCCTTAGGACATTTTCCTTCTATTTTTGTGTAAAACATGTTTAAAATGTTTTCTTATGTCTAGGTAAAAAAGGGAAGTGTCTGTGGGAAAGATAAATTCCTTATAAAGATTCCCACACAGCCTGCTTGTTTTGTGTAAGGGAGTCACACAATGTCTGCTCTTGCAGCATTCGTTTGTCCTTTACCCAAGATCATAAAAAAGTTGGCTTAGTAGCCTCACCATATTTCTTGAGAACCAGTGGCTTAAGGCCCTTACTCAGATGTCAGTGGATACTGACTCGAGTGAATTGAATGTCCCCCCATATGACTTCTAAGAAAAAGAAGATGGTTAAAGACATTTCCAAAGCAGTTTCATCTTTGGCTTCTCTTTCCGGGCCCCAGCAAGTGACTCCACTGTAGCCTTATTAGAGTCTGCAGACTATCAATTTCATTCTTCCTCCCCCTCTGATGTTACTGTTAGAGACATCACTAAGGAACAGGAGTCTAGCACATCCTCATGGGCCACATATCCAATTACTAAAAGGACAGCATCAATGGGACCGGATGGTGTCCCCGGCTGTGTGCTACACGAGCTAAATGAGGAATTAAACCCGCACATAAGGCAGCTGTTTAATCTCAGCCTTACCACAGGATACGTGCCCAAGGAGTGGCGTACGGCAACTGTGGTCCCACTCCACAAAGGCGGTGCCTCTACGGACCCTGGTAATTACCGCCCCATAAGCTTAACAAGTCTAGTCTGCAAAGCTATGGAGAGGATCATAATGGAGCTCATAAACAAAGATATAGGGGACTTGCAGACATTGGACCCGACCCAGTTTGGTTTTGTCAAGGGAAGATCATGCCTTTTGAACTTGGTCGACTTCTTCGAAACAGTCACCAAGGCCATTGATGAGGGAAAGGCAGTCCATACAGCCTACCTTGACCTTGCAAAGGCTTTTGACACAATACCCACTCGGGTATTGTAGAAAAACTTACCAGCTTAAATGTAAACCCATATGTCACAAGATGGGTTGCAAACTGGCTTAAGGACAGAACCCACAGGGTTAGAGTTGCTGGCGCTATGTCAGACTCCAAGCCAGTCACAAGTGGTGTCCCACAGGGCTCTGTCCTTGGCCCCCTATTGTTCGGCATCTACTTCTCAGAAGTACAGGCCAACATGGGAGGACTTTGGCTGACAAAGTTTGCAGACGACTGCAAACTGGGTGCCATAGTGGAAAGTGCATCGGACACGGATATCCTTCAGAAGGGACTCACGGAAACAGATAGCTGGTGCCAGAGCCATGGCCTGAAGTTAAATGCCAAAAAATGTATAGTCATACCCTTTGGGAAAAACAAGGTAACCCCAAGCTACCATATAGGTGGCAATCCACTAAGCACAGAAGAGGTTATCAGGGACCTGGGGACCCAGGTTGACAGTGGCCTTTCTTTTGACACTCACGTTGCTAAAGTGGTTAGAAAGACCTTCTACATTGCCCACCTGATCATGAAGGGATTCACATCCAGATCTAGTGAGGTCATTGTTCCCCTGTACTCTTCACTTATCAGACCAATGATCGAGTACAATGCCCCATTCGGGATGTACCTCACCCGACATCTGCAGCAATTGGAGAGACCCCAAAAGTTCCTCACCAAAAGGATAAAGGGACTCCAAAATCTGTCATATGCTGCCAGATTGAAGAAACTCCAGCTCTATTCAGTCGCATACTGTCTGCTCAGAGTTGACATGTGCCTGACATACAAGGCCATATCCAACCCGGAATTAATGGACATGCTCCACCTCAAAAAATCCAAATCCACCAAAACCACTAGAGCAAGCGACTTAAACCTTAGCACGGACATAAATAGGATGTGCTGGAGGGCTAGATTTATCACTCAGAGACTCCCTATGCTGTGGAATAAAATCCCGGCCCATGTGAGGCAGAGCACCTCGCTGGCTCTGTTCAAGAGAAATCTTGACCTGTGGATGGGAGATCGTAGGTTTACCCCGGGAATCATCTCTGTGTCACTGCTGGACAGAGGCACAACAAACTAATGGGCACAGAATTTTTTCATATAAGGGGTGGAGTTAGCCACAAAAATTTGGGCTAGGCTTATAAATGTCTTAGGGCAGATAGCCTAGTATAAACCTATGAACCTATGAACCTATGAAAGGAAAATCGTGCTTGGTGATATCAGAATGGCCAGATGGTATATCTCAAGTGCTGGTGAGGGAAGAGGTATGGGGTTCAGGGTTAGAAGTTCA
The DNA here is from genome assembly GCF_019279795.1 of Protopterus annectens. Classification (NCBI taxonomy): domain Eukaryota; kingdom Metazoa; phylum Chordata; order Ceratodontiformes; family Protopteridae; genus Protopterus; species Protopterus annectens. The sequence continues at coordinate 532,239,254 of NC_056730.1, read as the reverse complement.
TATGCAGAATTCATAGAGAACTGTGACTTTAGATACACCTAGGAAACTTTTTCCTCTTTTGACTTTGACTGCAAAGAGGCCAAGGAGGAGTGATACAGTTTTGCCAAATGGTTTTAAAAGCCATTCAATCCTTTCAGCCTGCTTCTTCAGCCTTTTCCCATTTGAAAAGGAAACAGTTTCCTTCCCCTTCTGAGTCGGACTCCTATTCTAATGTAGAAGAGATAGGGGTAGATTATGCCTCCTGGGTGTCATCTCTTGACTCAGTCTTTTTCAGTTTGGAGAAAATGTGTCATCGGTTCTCCTGTAGGGGAAGTATCTTTTTTATATACCACATCTAGGATGAAGGACCTCCTCCAGTAGGAAGACAAAGAAATATCTAAAAATGCCAAAAGTATACTGAGAGCTCCTTCAGATAGTTAAAACCTCTGCCCATTCCCTCTGTCACTAGTGATCTGAAAGGCATATTCACTGTTGCTTCTGCTTATCTAGACAGTTTCCAGAACCCAGAAAGCCTGATATGCTTAATACACTACCATAATTCCACAAATTCCTGTTTCTTATACCTTTGGCAGACATAGCTATATTTTTTTTAGCCAAGGGCACTAGTTCCAAACAGTTAACTACCAATAAGCCTGTACCATCAGACAGGGAGGGATGGAAGGGTTTTTGATAGGTATGGAAAAAAGAAAGTCTGTACATCTTCCACCCCAACCTGTAGGACAGTTAATCATCAGGCTCATATGGCTAAATATCTGCTGGCAACTTTTTCAGACATTAATAAAACAATTGCTGAATTACCTTCCTTTGAGGTAAAATAATCTTTACTCAGCATAATTTCTTCTGTATCTCAAATAACAAAAAGTTCTTTAAAACGTTGATACAGTACAGGTGATGCACTGCCATAAGCAGCTGCAACAGAACCGGAGATGCACAAATATGAATGGCTTAGATCAGAAAATCTTCCTGAAGTTGTAAGGGTCCAGATACTTAATGCTCCCTTGGACAAAGAAGTGTTATTTGATGCCTATTCAGCTTTGGTTTTAATAAGGGGAAGCTTATTTAAGAGGTCAAGCAGATTTTTCAAGGGGTCAAGCAGATTTTTATCACCCATCAAGCAGATTTTTCAATCACCCATCACTTTTTTTAGGAAGTCTGTTAAACAACCACAACAGAAGTCTAGGAAACAACAGTACAAGAAAAAGTGGCAAGGGGATACAAAGGAAAAAGGAAGTGGAGCTCAAGCTCAATCACAATCCAAGAAAAATGTATATCTTTTTCTTCCAACCCCCTCCCTTCCTTCCGTACCCTGGCCATCCTGTAAATCTAGCAGGCAATCTTTTTCTCTGTTTCCCATTTTAGAAACAAAAAACAGCAGATTCCTGAGTACTAGAAATAGTCCAGAATGGATTAAAGTGGCATTGGAACTCTTTTCCTCCAAACTTTAAATTTACTCCACAAAGAGAAAGTCTAACTCATTTCTTTCCCCCATCCTTTCCCATTTACTATCTCAAGGTGCCATCGAACCAGTTCCAGAATTTCAATTTGGCAAATGATTTTATTTAAGTATATTCCTAGTTCCCAAAAGAGGAATTGTGGAGACCTGCACTGGACGTGCCTTTTCTTAGTCTTTTCATAAAAGTTCCAAAACTCAGAATGTTCACTCTTCAGACTGACTTTCCTTTTATCCCTCCACAATGCTTTTTTATAACTCTGGGGTCAAAGATGCGTATCATGTTATAACCATTCACAGAGATTTGAGATGCTAGTTAAGATTTTCTTCTCCTGGCTCATATTTTCATTTATCTTCTTTTCACATTGGTCTTTCTACAGCTCCAAGGAAATTCACAAAATGCCTAGCTGCAGTAATCGCTTTTTGCAGACTAACAGGATGATCTTCATATTGATCACTGTTGCAATAGCCCTAGCTGTATGGATTATCTCCTGCCAAGGATGTAACGGCCAGACAGCTTCCAAAACTTTAGGGCACCTTCTACACTCCCAAACTATCAAGCAGCTTGAGCTGAGCTGACTAAAAGACATGTTTTGGCACAAAGCCCTTTAGAGCTTTACTGCTGCTGAAAAGTATGCTTTCTGAGGCTTGTGAGGATCAACGGTCTTCTGCTTTCCTTAAGTGGGCTAAGATAAGTTACCTTTTGGTTAAAAAACTTCCATTTTTTTATTTTTTTTAACTGATGTTTTATTACTTTCTTCTTCATGAAAGTTATCTTAAATCTAGGAGTGTTATGTTTTAACAGATTGAATCAAGACTGAAACCTAGTTTTAAATGGAGCAGTAGCTTCTGTCATTTTAAAAGTAGTATTAACTAATTGATAAAATATTTTCTCTGGAGAAATTGTGTTTGTTTCTCTGTTGTGGGACTGCCATAGCACTTGAAAGTGATGTTTACTGTGTTTTTTTTCTGTTAAAAAACAAACTTTTGTGGACTGGTAGTTTTACTGGCATCGTTGTTTGTTTTCCCCAAAATAGAAGTACTAATCTGATGTTATCCTTTTCATTCTTCCTCAACGAATAGGTTACAGATCTGATCCACACATCCGACTCAGCCACATACTATAGACTTTGGATCCAATTCTCGAGCTACTGTCTCTACCCATAATGCCCTACTCCATCCTCAGTACCCCAGATCTTGTTTGTCATTATTGTGCTCAGGCACAGGCTCCTTCTCTCGAGCAATTACATCAGTAATTTGTAAGAGATTTTTTTGTACTCTTACAGTAACTATTTTTCTTCCCTTATTTCTCAGTCTCCCTCTTAGTTTTTTTGATACAGCATTAGGTTTTCTTTATATTTCTACATAGTGTTTACCTGCTTTTTTATCATAGTTGGTATTCTCTATCTTACCCGTTAACTCAGGCTAATTTTTTATTACCATTGCTGGTAATTCTTTTTCCCTTTACTTCCTTTCTAACATAAAAAAAATTTCTGTCATATTTTACTTGTTTTTATTAGCAAGTCCCTTTTTATTCTAGGATGGTTTATCTCTACAATCAGTGCTGGACAGTTCAGGTCCAGTTCCATCCTTGAGGCATGGATCTGGTAGGTATCATTATCTACCCGTACTGGAAGTGTCTGCTCAGGTGCAGGTGGCTATGTCTTCTCCAGGCCCATCTGCCTTCGAGGTTGTGGAAAGTTTTTTTTTCCTTTTTCTAGAGAACCGGTCTGTCACCCCTCAGATCCACTCCCTATTCCCTCCTTGATTCCAATCTCTGAGTCAATCAGGCCTATTCCATAGGGGCAGCTAGTTTCAGCTAGCTTCCAATCAGTACCCATAGAGGATCTCACTTTCTCTTCAGATACCTTCCCTGAACATCCTACGTAGGAGATCCATCGGAAGAGAATGTGCAAGAGGAGCCACATAGATTCCCTGATGGAGTCTATCACAGAGGATACTGACTTCAGTGAAGGAGAAGGGTCCCCCAGATCAGTACCAGATTATGTCTGCTTTGGATACATATTAGATATCCTCAGGAGAAAAGGTGGTTGGTCTTCCAATAAACCTTCTCCAGAGTAATCAGTATTTTTTGGAAGCTTTTGGTTCTGGCCCATCTACATCTTGGGTTACCCCTTTGAAGGACAAACTCATTGAGTTGATTTCCCACTGGGCATGGAAGAAGCCAGATACTGATAACCCATTTCTAGATGACCTGATAAATTCTTAGCTCCTCCTAAGGACTAACCCCACTGGAGTAAAGGAGTCCCAGTAGATGCTATGGTGGTGGTGGCAGGCACTAAATTAGAGCTAGCAGAACAGAGGTCTTCTGTCCATCTGTCAGACAGGGAGTCTAGGGTGCTGAACAGATTTGGAAAGTGAGTTTTTTTCCTCGTCAGCCATTGCCTTGATGTCTCATAACTACCTAGCACAAGACTACAGAGAGATTTGACTAAAGAACTGTCAAATTCTCTGTCTGAGTCCATGTCTGCAGAGGATTTCAAAAGATCATCCTCTCAACTGGCTACCCTTTTGTTAATTTCAGATGCTTCCATGAGGTTCATCTCTCACACAGCTGAAGGCACCTCAGGGGCTGCTGGCTCAGGTATCGCAATAAGGAGACATCCCTGGATGCGACTGTGTGACTTTGCGGAGACTTTCAAGATGTCTTTCATCAACACTGGCTTTGATGGTAGTCTTTATTTGATCCATTGGTAAAAGAAATGCTTATCTGCAGTAAACAATAAGGGAAGACTCTGTCTGCTGTAGAATCAAGATTTCTACCCCTCAACAAACCTGTTCTTGGAGTAAAAGTGGTGAAAATGTGGCTCTGAAAATCTCAGGGACCTTTCCAAGATCCATGTGCGACAACTCCTCCAGAGGCAGAGGAAGCCCGCAAAATCAGGGTTTCTATTATTTCTTTCTGGACAGACCCCTCCCACTGCTCCTCAAGTGCTGGCCAACTCTCCATCTCTGTAGGCAGTTGGGGATGACTGTCCCTGCACCCAGATGCCTGGGCAGATATTACAGAAGATTCATGGATGCTAAGAATAATATCCAGAGGTTATTCCATGACAATTTTCCAACTCTGTATCTGCAAAAGGAAGAAGCTTCCCAGTGTTCAACCTGGTCAGAGGAAGGCAGCAACACAAGAAATTCAAAAGCTGCTAGACAAAAGAGTCATTCAAGAGGTCCCACCAAACCAAAAAGGATTCAGAACTTACTCATGCTTCTTTTAAGTGCTCAAAAAGACAGGGGACCTCAGACCAGTTCTGGATCCAAGCAGATTGAATCAGTTTGTGAAAAAGTTAAGGTTTTGAATGGTCACAGTGTAATCCACTCTGCCATTTCTTCGCAAGGACAATTGTATGTGCATAGATCTTTAGGATGCATACTGTCACATCAAAATAGACAGGTGCTCCAGAAGACATTTGCACTTTCAGCTGGGAGCCAGTCACTACCAGTTCAGACCCCTGCCCTTTGGATTATCTACAGCCCTGAGGGTGTTTATCAAAGGTATGGCAATGGTGGCAGCTCACCTGAGACTCAAAGGATTCCGAGTGTTTCCATATCTAGACAACTGGCTCCTCACTGCCCCCTTCATGCATCTCCTTCAACAATCCAGACATTATTTGCCCTAGACTTATCAATCACTGGGAATAACAATCAATTATGCCAAATCAAAGCTGACACCACTTCAGAGCCTGGAGTTTATCAGCACACATCTGGACACAACAAAGTAAATTGCAGCATTACAAGTTCATCGCCTACACACTCTCAGATCTCATGTTCATCAGATCCTTTCCCATCCATCTTCTCCATCCAGATTCATTCTTCAAGCACTGGATTGTATAGCAGCTGCAATAGTATTACATCCATTAGCACAATACTGTATGCATCTTCTTTGGGGGACTGTAGCTGTTCAATGGTCTAGTCTTCAACAACTTCTAGCCTTTCCAGTCAAGCTTACATGGATTTGCAAACACCACGTCCATTGGTGGATCAAATCACATGACCGTTATCTAGGCTGCCATTTGTTCTACTGCACCCACTGGCCACAGTGACTATGGATGCCTTCCAGTTGGGGTGAGGGAGCATTTCTTGGGAAGGATGGTTCAAGGCATGTGTTTTTTTCAAGAGACCAATTTGCATATCAATGTACTGGAGAGAAGAGCAGTCCCTTTAGCACTGCAGGCATTCCAAGATGCTCTTCCTCAAAGGACTGTTGCGACTCAGGCGGACAACACATCTGTTGTCTGGTAAAGCAACAAACAAGGAGGAACCTGACCTTACCCTCTTTGCAGAGAGGCTATGAGAGTGTGGCAATAGACGATTTCCACAAACTGCTTTCTAGTTGCAATGCACATCCCAGGGAAAATCAGTGTGTTAGCGGACAAATTAAGCAGGTCCATTCTGATGCCTCATGAGTGGTCTCTCAGTCTATCTGTGGCAGAAGGAATTTTCCATCATTGAGGTCAGCCTTGCTGTGAAATTTTTGCATTCCCCACAACAACAAATACATCAGGTATTTTGCTCTGATCCGCCTTTAGGGGGAGTCACCAAAAGATGCTGTAGTTCACGTTTGACCATCCAGTCTCCTTTATGCATATCCACCACTTTCCTTGATTCCCAAATTTCTACAGAAAGCAACCTGGTTGAAGAGCTCAGCCATCCGTATTGCCCCCTACTGGCCTCAGCAGGTGTTGTTCCCCTTCCTTTGATCTCATCTTTGTTATCCTCCATGTTTACTGGACCCAACTCCATATCTCTTCTCACACCCCTCAGGGATGAGTCATCCCAATATCCGGGCCATCAAACTGACTGCATGGCTTCTTTACTTCCAATAATTGTCAGATAGCCCAGGCTTTCTTCCCCAGTATGCACCACTATATTATCCTCGCAAAAAGATTCCACCAAGAAAGTTTACAAAAGCAACTCCACCTTCTTGAACACCACTCCTTTGATATTGCATTCCAAAAAGCAAAATGGCAAATTCTTATTGACCAACAGAACACTACCAAAAAAGGCACCTAAGAAACACTACCAAAAAACCATTAAGTAACCTAATTAAATAAACCCACAGCAAGCAAAAAAATCACACTCCAAAAATAAATAGACTTTCGACCCTAACCACCAGACTTCCACTCCCTCCATCCCCATCTGGGTCTGAATTCTGCCCTTTCTATAGCTGATATACTTTATCTCTACTTTACTGACACTGACACCATTAACTGCTCCCTCCTCAACTCACTTGCAACAACACTAACATCCCCCACATCTGGAAAATACACATCAACACACTTACACAAGGTATTTCCTCTGATTTCTCCAACCATAGACCCACTTCCTCTTCCTCTCCCCCCCACTCGCTAAGATGTGTGGAAAATGTAATCACATAAGAACCACCTAATAAAAATAAAATATAACATACTTGTCAACATGTCAAACGGGCTTTTTTTTCACATCACCACACTCACTACCTCCCTCTCTTTACTGACCCTGATTAACAAGAACTGTAATGATAACATCTGTCTTCAGCTCTCTTTATCGATCTATCCAAAGCCTTTGATATGGTTAATCACATTTCTCCCCCCAGCCAAAACTCTCACCTCCCTCTCACCTCACCTGATCTCTACTCTCTGCCATGCCTCACCAATCTACACTCAACCTCAAAACAATCTTTACAAAAAAATCCACTACAAACACATAATAGCCAGATTTGTTATAGGTAATTTTTATTGAACATCACACTGTTTAAAAATGCTGCAGTAACTTAACTGGCTTGAACTGCCTAAACATACTTTCTTTCCCAACTTACAGTTGTCCATATTCTCATATAACAAAATAAAAAATACACCTTACCTTTCTCTTACTACTATTCGTGATATTCTAACTCCAACCATCAAACCAAACAACAAACTCCTTGCCAAAAGCTAATAACCTAATATAATTCCTGGTGACTCTTGCCTTGGTATAAACACTAATCAACTCCCTACTGAACTTACTGAACTGGCTTCTATGGCATCTTCTTACTTGTTTAAACAAAACTTAGAACCTACTTTGGATAAAGCCGGACTCAAATCCTGAAAATGTTCATGTTCTACCCTTCCTTTCCTCTCCTTTTTCTCTACCCCCTCTTGGCCTTTTCACCATCTTGCCTCCCTTCTCCTCACAAGTGGAAAAAATTCTCCCGTTGGGCATTGAAAAATGATGTTAACCCCTTTTCTGCCCTGCTTTCTGCTGTTCTTGAATTTTTGGCTGCCCTTTATAAAGAAGCAGCTAGTTTTTCTATGAATAAACTGCAATTGGCAGTCATTTCAAACTTTTATACAGGAGACAGAAATTATTCTTTGGCCTCTTCCAGATTATGTAAAGCATTTCTAAAAGGAATTTTTCTCCTTACTCCAGCATTAAAGGATTCTTCACTTCCCTGGGAAATGACTGTCGTGCTGTAAGGGCTGACTCAAAAGCCCTTTGAACCTTCAGTGAAAAATGATTGAATATTTCTTTTATGGAAAACAGCCTTCTTAGTAGATATCACATCTGCAAAAAGAATTTGTGAACTCCAGGCTGTCTCATCAAAGACTCCCTACATTATTTTTCATAAAGATAGGGTTACTTTATGAACAAACCCTTTTTTTCCCCCTAAAGTGACTTCTAAGTCTAACATTAACCAATCCATTCATTTACCAGTTTTCTTTCGAAAAATTTTCAAACAAAGGAGAATAAATGCCACATCTTCTAGATGTGCAGACAATTATGTTTTTATCTACACAGAACAAAACAAATCAGAAAATCAGATCAGCTCTTTATTTCCCACTCACCATAATGAGTGAGTTTTCCAGTTTCTAAGTTACATTAGCTAAATAGATTACTGATTGCATTTTTGGATCTATTCTCAACAAAGCATCTCCCCACCAAGACCACTTAAAGCCCACTCAACTAGATCCTGACCTCTTCATCTGCTTTCTGGTGAAGAATGTCTATTGATGATATTTGTGCAGTAGCCACTTGGTGTAATGCTCATACCTTTGTTATTAATTATAAATTGGATCTAATATCCAGAAGTAGAGCTGCCTTTGGCTCAGTGGTTCTCAGGAATATCCTTCCATGATGGCCACCAAAATTTGACGGAGCTGGGAAATGTGTCCCACTTGTTGAGGAAAAATGAAATGGACAACATCAGATTTAAAAGTTATGTACCCACCACTTAACTTAAAAATCTTCTGGGGAAACCTGCTAGACTGTTTATTGGCACTTATAGTTCCAGGTTTGTGCCCTATTCTTTCAGCTATCCCTTTGTATATCTAATTTATGGGGATTTTTAGGCATCAAACTCAACCTAAGGTTTTGAGGATGGACTAAGGCATTATGGGTAGAGGGAGGAGCTCGAGAGTTGGATCCAAAATCTATAGTATGCAGCTGAGTCGGCTTCAAGGATCAAATCTGTAGCCCATTCATTGAGAAAGAATGAAAATGGGCAATACAGATGCCTTTGGTGAGTACATAATTTTTGGAACCATGGAACAGATTATCAGTCCCACAGCCACTCCTTCTTCCAACTACAAAAAGAAAAAGTTAAGGAAACAGCCTATGCTACCACAACAGACTATCTGGTGTGAATTTTCATTCATTCCTCAACATGTGGGTTCGGACCCAATCCTTGGATCTGACTCAGTCGCATTTTACAGCTTGTGGATTCTACCAGCAATGAAATTAAAGCTTTTATATGGAAAGTCACTGCCTACAGTTGAAACAACAGGAACTTTGGATCCTAAAATAATTTCCCATTCTTCCAGAAATCATCAAGAAAAAAGGACAGGGGTCTGGAGGAAGGGGAGTTGAGGAAGAATGAAAATGGACAATACAGACCTTTATCTAGATCTAAGTTTTTCCACTCAAATTCTGGGTCTCATGGCGTATATCATTCTCATGATATCCCCTGGCAAGACTCTATATGGGAAAGGTAGAGTGGTGTCTGAAGTCTGTTTGGTCCCAGCATCAACCTTTATCTTTTCAGGTCCCAGTACTGGGGTTTGTCAGGGAGAAATCATTTAGAGGAGACAACAGATGTCCTCCAGTCCAGGTCTTCATTTCTCCCTTCTTGCTCCAAAGCAGTCAGTTACCACAGATGCTTCAGACTTTGCTTGGGGAGCAGTTTCAGGAGAAATAAAAGTGGATGGGTATGGGACATCAAGAACAGATGCAGGCACATAAATACCAAGCAGATGCTTGCCCTGAACAAGGCTTAAGTTCTTTGGTCCCCAGGACCTCTTTAAGTGGTTACAGACATTATCATAATGATGTGGTTCATCAACAAGCAAAGGAAAACCAGGTCATACCCCCTTTAGAGACTAGCCATGTTAGCGTGGGATATAGTGCCACTGTACAATCTCACTCTACAGGCATCCTGCATTCTGTCAGAGCAAAACTGTGGCAGACAAGCTGAGCATGGCCAGGGCAGACTCTCATCAATGGAAAGCAGATCTGGGGGTCTTGCAAGATTTTTTTTATGTCTGTGGGAAGTTCCTCAAGTAGACCTCTTTGTCTCCACTCTCAACAATCCAAAGTTCTGTTTGCTTGCTTTGGTACTCTCAACAATCAACTTACAAAATTCTGTTCTAGGACTCCATGCAAGAAGACCTGGAAGACAGATGCCTTCTCTTTTCTGTGGACAGGAATGTTCCTGTATGCCTTTCTACCCTTTTCACTAATATCCAGGGTACTTCTGAAGATTCAGAAAGAGTCCCCCAGGATAATTGTGATGACTTCCCTCTGGCCCAGGCAACCATGATTCTACCTGTTTTTGGAAATGGCCAGGGGCAACTACCACAAGCTTCTTCACAGAATGTATCTACTCACACAAGAACAGGGGTGTTTGATACCCCCTGACATCAGTCATCTTCAAGTGACTGCCTGGATGATAGGATCTTAATTTCTTTTAGGCACATGTACAGCAGGTACTAAATGAGGCAAGAAAGCCTGCTACTCGAAAATGATATATTATCAAATGGAAAAGGTTGGTGACAAACAACATAACCAGCACCCATTCATGGCTAGTTGTTCTTTGGTTTTACAGTATGTGTGTGAGTTGTTGTCCTGTGGATTCTCTTATTCCTCTATCAAGATTTGTGTATTGGCCATTTCAGAATGTCTGTCCATGGATCCTTCTCTTTCAAGGCAGTTGCCTATCAAAAATTTCTTGAAAGTGGTTTTGCATAAGAGGCCACTTAGTAAAACAGTGGCTCCTCCTTAGGATCTTAATTTTGTGTTAGAGAAACTAACACCTGGCTCCATTTAAACCAGCTAACTTGACTGACTTGAGCTTGTTATCATGGCAAACATGTTCCTGACTGCTTTGACCTCTGCAAGAAGGGTATATGAGTTGCAAGCTCTTATGGGGAGTCATCCTTACCTCATTCTCCCATTTTCCAGAAGGACAGGGTTTAAGAAGTAATCCTTCTTTTATGCCTCAAGAGGTTTCCGAGTTTACTTTAAACTAAGCTAACCATTTTCATATTTTATTTCCTGAACCTAAAAATGAGGGAGAAAAGATACTGTATGCCTTGGATGTCCACAGATAACTCAGGTACTGTCTTGACAGAACTAAATCTTTTAGATCATTGGCGCAATTGTTCATTTCTTGTGAAGTTAAGAAGAAGGGGCAACCTAAGTCAAAACAGACGATTTCCAAATTGTTGTCTAAGGCTTATTACCTTTTGTTTTACTCACTATGACAAATCTGTTCCAGGCAGGCTCAAGGCCTACTCTACAAGGACCTTAGCTTCTTCTATGGGTTTTTGGAAAGGGTTAGATTCTAGAAGCATTCTAAAAGCTGCTTCTTGGTCCTGTGTACATACTTTTACAAAACACTGTTAGCTTGATTCCTTCTTTTGTTCTAGATTATGCTTTGCTAGGACTATTCTCCAGGTTCTCCTCCTTTTTGTCAAAAATCTGTTTCAAAACCTATGGTTTCATTTCATTCTGGAGAAGTAATCACTTATTACTTCTCAAATACTGACATTTCTATGGTGTCCTTTAGACAATTCCTTACTGATGACTTATCTACCAATAGAAAATATTGCATTTTACTCTTTCCACATCTGACAGTTTTCTCAAAAATAGTAATTACTGCAAGTCATTATCCTGAGTTACTGGGGTACATGGCTTCCGCTATCTTGATGATTTCATTAACCCAATTACATATTAGGAAAAATACAGTGATTTCTCAAGACAGTGTGGACTCAGCTCCAGCATCCTTCATCTTTTCCATTCTCATTGCTGAACATTGTCAAGATGAAGCTCTTATGTTGAGCAGAGCAGACCATACTCACTTCTGGTCTTCCAATATCCTCTCTGTCCCTTTCACAGTCTGTAAACATAGATGCATCAGATTTTGCATGGGGGTAGTTTCCAAAGGATTCATTGTACAAGGGGTTTGAGGCAACCATCATCTCCAGAAAAAAACATATAAATGTCAAAGAAATGATGGTCTTGATATGTACCTTGAAGACCTTGAACCATCTGTTGACTCCAGAACCTCTATTAGTATCATGGTGATGTGGTTCATAAATAAATCATCAAGGATGACTCTTGTCTTACCCCCTGTGCAGACTAATCTTGAAAGCCTGGGAAATTGCAACTCAGCACAATCTATACCCCTCAGGCTACATATATTCCATCAGACTGGAACACAGGGGTTGACACATTGGGCAGATCAAGGATAGACCCTCAGAAACAGAAGTTACACCCTGGGGTCTTCAAACTATGAAGAACTCCCCAGATAGTTATTTTTACCCCATTCATAACAGTTATTCTGCTTGTGGATGCCTTACAGAAATTCCTGTAAGACAAATGCCTTTCCTTCACATGGACGAGAATATTTCTCAATGTCTTTCGAGTTCTTGTAAAGATCCAAAAGTACTCTCTAAAAATGATTTTGCTAACTCGCTTTTGGCCCAGACAACATTAGTTCTCCCTTCTCATGAAAATGTCCAAGGGCAGTTATCACAAACTTCCACAAAGAATGGATCTAATCACACAGGGAATGGGATCACTGGTACACCTCAGTCTGCAGAACCTTTATTCCACTGCTTGGATGATATACTTTTGATCACTCTCGGACAGCTTTTCCCAAAGGACATGCAGTAGCTATTAACAGAAGCTTCAAAGTCTGCCACTAGAAAATCTTACTTAGCTCAATGTAAGAAAATTTTGAGTTGATTCCAGAGCATGACCTATGACTCATCCAAGGCAGGAGCCCTTCTGGTTCTCTACTGTCAAGGTGAATTGGTCATTTCAGGCCTTTCATACTCATCTATTACAATTCAACTTTTGTCCATTTCTGCCCGTCTATCTTTAGATCATGCTTTCTTCCTTATTTCTGGTAAAACAATTTTTGAAAAAATTTGAAAACAAGTAGCTTCTTCATGGGATCTCAACTGTGCCTTACAAGAACCCACTTTACCACCATCTGAACCAACTCTTCAATTTATAATTCTAGACAAGGAAAGCTGTTTTTCTTACAGCTGTGATTTTGGATACATTTATACCTGAATTGCAAGCTTTAATGGTCTGTCAACACTTTCTCGTATTTCATAAGAACAGGGTAAACTTAAGAAGTAATGCTCCCTTTATGTCTAAAGTGGTATTAGAATTTACTTTGAATCAATGCATTCATCTCTCTGTGTTCTTTCCTGAATTTAAAAATAGGAGAGATTGACTCTTTCTTGCTCTGGGTGCTTTGGATGACCATAGCTAATTCAGATACTACATTGACAGAACAAAAAATTTAGAGATTTGGATCAGCTCTTCAAATGTTTTGATTTAAAGAAAAAAAGGACAATCACTGTCAAAACAGATAATTTCTAAATAATTATCTAATTCTGTCCATTTTTATTAAACTCAGCAAGGTAAGTCTCTTTCTCAGAAGGCTAAATGCCTCTCTACCAGAGCTCTAGCTTCTTCTAAGGCATTTTGGAAAGGGGTGGACTGTAGAACTGTTCTAGAGGCAGCTGTTTGGTCTTCTATTTGCACCTTCACCAAACATTAGAAATTGCCATCATGATCCCCCTTTTTCAAAATTTCTGCAAGGGTCAGAGTGTTTTGTCAACTGTCACCACCTCATTACAAAATTGACTCATTTTCCAGGATCAGAGCAGGATTTGCTAGGTCACTTCTCCAGACACTCTTAGGCTGTGTCCCTCAGTCCTCCTCCCTGTCTGCCTAGGCTTTGACAATCATCCCCTGTAACTATATGGTACTACTGATGAACATAGTGCAGTTGTGAAAGTAAACTTACAGTAACAGCAGATTTTTGAATATATCACTTTTGCAGTACTGCAGACCTCCCTTCATCCCCCAAATCATTTTGGGTTTTACTTTTCCTTTCTGAAGACAAATTTTCAGTCCGGGTTGGGGGGTTGGGTTCTATTTATCACTGTCCCTCATTTCTCCTAGCATGTAAACATCTAAAATTGCAACCTGGTCAAGGTTTCTTACATATGACAGTCTCCCTAGTAGAGAAAGGCAAAAAAACTCTGAATGTTGGCACCTGTATGTCTGCTTTTACATCATCATGCCCTCAAGCTTCCTCAGATGTATGGTGCACGTGGAAGGTGCCCAGAAGCTTTTTGTGTACTGGCTGGATGTCTGACCCTTGGTAGGATACTTTCCATACAGCAGTTTTAAAATGCCTTGTCTTGGGTAGAAGACATGTTGTCAATTAGTAGATGGACTGGGTAGTGATGCAGGCACAGACAGCCACAGCACACACCATGGAAGAAATGACAAGATCTGTTAGGCAGTAGTGTGCTTTTCACAAGTTGTACCTCCTTCTGTACTACCATATTGTGTAACATGGTGCACAACTTGAATAACTGACAAAAGGTTTGAGGTGCATATTGCAGTGTGTCACTAGATGTGTCCATGCAGCAGAGCAGTCCAAACATATGTTCAAGAACATTCTGTGTCTGCATATGTAAGGCATTGTGTACCATTTCAGCCATGGTCTAGGGGTTTTAGATGTATGTCATTATCCACACTTCCAAAGCACATCTGGCATCACTTGCAACACACTAGAGTAGACACCATTGTAAGTGGCTTGCTGTTTACATGACTAGAAACTGCATATCCTGGCTATGTGCCCAGCAATGTTTGCACCTACCAACTAAATGAACCTGTGAAAAGTCACCCTGCAGAACACTGGTGGGGTCACATGTGTACCATATATGGGAATCAGAGGAACTGCCTGGGTGGCACACAGACAGATTGTATATAATATCCTATGTATTACACACTACCTAACAGTTAAACGAAAGGAAGCCCTTCCAGTTGAAATACTGGAAGCCATATTTAGCAAGTGGAACATTGATGGCAGTGTGGGTGCAGTCAGTGGCCCCCCAGTACCACAGGAAGACGGACTTTATTGTAAAATGCCACACAGTGTTGTTTTACTGATCTGCTGTGCATGGAAATCATGTATGTCCTTCCTATGAACCTGTATAATTGGATGGGAGATAGGAAATGCACCCCGGGGATCACTTCTGTGGCTCTGCTCGACAGTGGCACAGGAAAATAATTTTCTTGGATGGTGAAAGCCAAGGTACCCTTTTGGCTAGGCTTATATAGGCCCTAGGGCCAGTAGCCTTGTACCTACTTATGAACCTGTGAACATGCTGAAGCATCACTTCAAAAAAACAGAGTAAGATCTGTAAGGCTGATGCCTGCAAAATTCATAATGTGTCCCCTGTAATATACTGAAAGATTGCTGTTGCAAGGATAATTAATATTGCACAAGCAATTCTGTCCACTGGGATATGTAGTCCATGCATCCCTCGTGATTCCATGTATGGGCTGCGTAGTCATCAGTGTCCTGGTTGTGGAGGATGGTGTTTGCGTTAGCAATGCTAGCAGACCCCCTGTGACACAGATGGCGATTATGAACAATGTTCTGAGCACTTGCTTGGGAGTCCACAACCATTTGCTGATGTTCTTCATGTTTCACTGTTGCAGTCATCACATTTGGGTTATCTGCCTGCAGGTAGCCCTCAGCTGGCCTAAATACCAGAGTCTTCGGATTTCTGCATCAGATGCTGTCGCTTCTTCCATGATGTCAGGTCATCAGGGGTATAAAACATGCAACCAACACCATTACATCAGTCTTTCTTGCCCTAGCATTCAGAATAGATGAGCACCAGTGCTTTTAGCACTGGATTTATGCATAAAACTTTCTTTAGAATACATAATCTTTTTTTTAGATGATTACAACACAGTTCTTAAGCCAAGGCTAGATAAATCTGATCTTACTGTTTCTCCTGCCTATGTTCTCTATGCTCATTGTTTGTAAGAGATTATGATGAACACTTTTTTGATTGATTTGTAGAAGCATTTTTGTCCTAATGTTTCTAGCATCAAATATAACTTCCTCCCTGCAAAATGCATGGGTATTACCTAGAATTTGGTCAGACCACTCACCGCAGCATATCAGAATATACAGTGGTGCTAACAGAGATCCAGTTATGTTAAAACTATTATATTTCAAAGACCGTCATCTTTATTCAGAAGGTAAGGGAGTGTTGATTATTTTTCGAAAGATAATGTTTGAAACTTTTCCTTTCAGCAGGCTGTGGAAGGAGGCTTTAAGGTTTACATTATGTTTCATGTATAGTTTCATAGGAAAGGCAGAAAAAGAAGATGAAGGTAAGAGAATGTAAATTGCAGGTAAGAGCTTTGGAAGAACTTCATTCCTTAAATTGGGAAAATATTTTAAGAGGTGGGTTTTGTAAAAAAAAAAAAAGGTTTACAATTAATTACTGCATTCTTATGTATGGAGTAAAACTGCACATAGTAAGGAATAATTCTAGTTTATCTGTTTCAGTGTTAATGGGTCAGAAAACAGCTGCTGTAGGTAAGCAGCATTCAATGACATTGTGGTTCACACAGAGAGTGATAAGAAAGGGGCAGTTGGAAGCCCCAGCTCTGAAAATGTTAAGTTTGTAGCCATAGTTTTTGTGTGGCTCTTGGAACCCCATATCCAGGGCAGCAGTACGTATTACAGCTATGTTCTTAAGGTCAAGTTGCATTTGGTGACATGGATTTAAGTGTGTGTGTTTGTGCGCACGTGCGCGCATGTGTGTGTGTGTGTGTGTGTGTGTGTGTGTGTGTGTGTGTGTGTGTGTGTGTGTGTGTGTGTGTGTAGGTCACCAAGATTGGTGATAGTGGTAAAGATAATAAAATCGAACATGTGTCTGTGTCTGTGTGTTGACACAGCTACAAGGTAAAATGTACAGAGGTTTAGTTTTACACCGCAGTTATTTTATTTCTTAGCCAGATTAGTATAATAACAGGCAGACCCTAGCTCTCATGACAACTACATTCAGATGTCAGTGTCACAGCTGACTAAAGAGGTTAAGGCAATTTTAGCCAAGGAAGATATGGTAAAAAACTTTCTTACACTGTGAAGGACACCAACGAGGAAGAAAAAAATGGCAAACACTGCTGAAAACTCCTGATGTCCACCACGGCAGTAAAACTTAATAGTAAAAACAAAACTTTAATAAAAAGAATATAACATAAAACAAGCAGTCCGCAGTCTTCCGATAAGCGCTTTCGGCAAATAAGCCTTCCTCAGATCGATCTTTTCAGAGTTTTCAGCAAGGAAGATATGGTGGTAGGTTTGTGTGCAGCTGGACAGCAGCCCACTGTGGCATGCTTAAGGCAGATAAAGTACTATATATTCCATCCCTGCAGGACCTTAACTCTCAACTGGAATTACAGAGGTTGGCAATGGAAATGCATCTGGAACTAAAAGTAGCTGAGAAAATGCAACAAATGGAGGTGCAAAGAGAGTAAGTGCAATTTGAGGAGAGAAAGTATCAGTACCAGCATGAGCAAGAGATGACCATCACTTGCCAGGGAGCATATGAGTGATAGGGAGGGGGAAGCCAAGTCATAACTGTAAATGCCTAGGTCACTGCAAACATTTTCCCACAGTATTAAGAAGAGGATGATTTTAATAGTTTTATATGGGGTTTTGAATGGTTGTGTAACATCACCAAGTTGACTAATGGTAGTAGGTAAGGTTTTTAACTCCTTTCCTGACAGGTCAATCAATGCATGCAGCTTGCAAACTTAGTGATATTGTTTAAGTTATACTAAAAATAAGGAATATTTACTTGCATGTTTAAACTGACTCCTGAACTGTGTAGAAAGAAACAAAGAGATAAAAAGGCAGTGAGAGTGTAAATGAATATACTGCAAAAATCAGCACTTAAACTTCTAGATGGGTCAGTAGATGTAAAGTCACTGTATCCGAACTGCCTGAAGATCTTTTGGTAAGGGAACAAGCCCTTGGTACTCTGTCTGAGGACATGAGGATCTGGTTGGCAGAATGGGAGTATAATACTGATAAGGAAATGGGGAGGAAGGGAGGCATCTATCTAGTTAGCAGGTTGCAGCTGCATAGGAAGGGGTACCCTGTAGCCATCACAGCACATTCCATTGGTAAATGGGGAAGGCATGGGTTCTGGTACAAGATTGGGTTTTCAAGTTAAATGTATGTTTTTTTCAAAAGCGGCATGTACCGTATCACTGTTCATTAAGGCAGGATGGGGAATAAAAGACTCAGAATGTAGCCAGCAGAGTGAGCAGCAGGAATGTGGTGGGCTATCTGGGGACCGCATTTGTAGCAAACTTCCACAAAGTTTGCATCCTATCCTGCTAGAGGGGAAGATACCATTGCCAAGAGAGATACAGCATCAGATATAACCATTGATAAGCCTGTAGTTATCGAAAGAAGCAATACTTGCTTGGGCAGGCCACTCAAGTTAGGGCCTTGGGAGAAACATATTTTCAGATATCTTTGTCTAGAGTTCATTTAGTTTGGGAAGAGAGGCAAGGGAACAAACAGGTAGCTGTATTTTGAGAATATCTCTGCAGGTGTCCTGATAGGGATCAACTTTGACAAAGTAACTTGTCTGCATGCAGAAAGGCATAGAGGCAAGCTTATGGGATGGCGTTTGGGAGGAGACACAGCCTGGACCCACAGCTTCAAACAGGGTTAGTGATGTGGCTACTTTAAGGGGGATCAGTAGCAGTGAGCTGACAACTGAGCCACAGTAGTTGAGAAGCACTGTTCTTCCCTTAGAAGGGTTTATTTCAAGGGAAGAGATAGGTAGTAGTCATCCAGAATTTCAGTTTCCAGTGACAGAACATATCAGACATTCTTTTTAAGGGAAGCTGGGGAGGGTCACTAAGAAAGACTTGTGGCAGGCTCATCTCTCAGTCTCCTTACTTTGCAGGACTTGAGAGAGTTAACCATGGGGGCTTCTGATACTTAAAAGCAGGGGAAGTCCATAGACCAGAATAAATTGTTGTTGTACAAGGAATGGACCCCTGAAGGAAGACTAGAAAGAGGAATAATACAGTAATTGCTAGTACCTAGGGCTCACTGACAGAAACTTCTTGCCAAACCCCAAGGTATTCCTTTTGCAGACTATGTTGGCTTAAAGCATACTAGAAGACAGTATATGAAGATTATTTTTTAGTTGAGCAGGTATTGCAGTGAATGTGACAGAGTACTGTACCTGGCAAGGCAGGAGACAAAGTAAAAGCTGCTTTGATGTCTTCATATGTTATTGCGAAACAGTTTTAGGCGATAGCTGTAGACAGTGTGAGATCTCTAAGCACCCCAGACTCCATGTGTGAGAAATATATCCTGGAAGTGGTGCATGTGACTAGGTACCTAGGAACAATCGCTCTGTCTTCTGATAAAGCAGAAGAGGTGGCAAATACATTTTCAGCAGGAAATACTGACAGATGTGTCACTTTAATGTTGGACATGTTGGCCTATTGTTAGTACATTGCAGGTTATAACACTTAAAAACTAGCCCATACCACATACAGAAAACATGTTGTTTTGGAGAGTTTAATGTTTCCACTGAAGACTACATTGACAGAATTTGCAGCCCAGTACAAGAGGGAGTGGGACAAGTACCTGCCCCATCTTCTCTTTGCATACAGGAGGTGCTGCAGGAATTCACAATTCTTTTGTCCTTTCACTTGTTTTATGTCCACAGTGTGGGTAGGGGCCCTAGATTCAACCAAGAAAGAGTGGAAGGGTGAGTGTGATTCCCACAAAGTGCCTTTTGTGTCCCAAATTTCTGGACTAGGCTTAGGAAGCACAAGGAATTGCCAACAGCAGCAAAAATTCTGCTACAAAATTACAGATAAACTAAGAGAATATTCTGTTGGGCAGCATGTAAAAGTGCTTAATGATGCATGCAGCCTGTTCTTCACTATTCATTGTGAAATGTGCGAGTGGTATTAATGATATGCTAAGAGTTGCCAGGCAGGAAGCAGCATCACAAATTCTGCCATTTTAAAATGATAAGACTCTATCTTGGCAGAAAGGCCCAGCTACTCAGTATCTGCAGTGGATTGCAGTAAGGACTAGAAAGAGGAACTAGTGGTAAACCTACTTGGTGAATCTCTGTTTAACACCTTACTAGATGAGATAGCACACTCAACAGCTTAGGTTCAAGAAGTTTGTGCACTATTACAGGAATTTGGAGGTATGTTTACTAGTTAGCCAAGGTGTACCACCTGCTGGAGAACCATGTATACACGGGACCCTAGTGGCCCATCAAGCAAACCCCTTACTGTGTGCCTGAAGGAATTAGGCAAACTCTGAGAGAGGAACTGCAAAACATGTTGGAACTGGAGATAACCCAGGAATACACCAAATTCCAGGGGCTCATCCATGGTGCTGGTGCCAATGAAAAATGATGGCACTACATTCTGTCCAAACTACAGAAAACTGAACAGTCAAACAGAGTCAGATCCTTAGTGCATGCCCAGGATTGAAGAAGCCATAGAGCAGCTGAGTGTGATTAAGTAGTGAACCAATACTAACTTGCCCAGTGGTTACTGGCAAGCACTCTTGATGCCTGCAATGAGGGAGAGATTCACATTTGCGACCCTGTTTGGATTGTATGAGTTCATTAAAATGCCTTTTGGAATGAAGAATGTCCAAGCAACTTTCCAGAAGTCAGTTGATCACATCCTAGTAGGAGCAGGAAATTATTCCCTTACTTATCCTTATGATATTGACATCTATAGCTGGCCATGGCCCAGACATGTTCAATATGTCATGGAAGTGCAGGCTGCAAAGGGCAAGGCTGGCTATTAAGGCTAATGTGTCAGATAGATATGACAGTGGTATCTTCCTAGGGTCTTAGAGTGGAGTGGTGGAAAAATTAAGCTAGTGCCAGCCAACGTTAATGCTGTTTCGTCATGGCCTACACCTGTTACCAAAAAACAGGTGAGGGAATTCTTAGAGTCAGCTGAATACTACTGGATACTGTAGGAAGTATGTTCCTTACTGTAGTACAGTAGTCACCCCTTACAGACCCTGTACCAGATAAGGTTGTCTAGACTCCAGTCTGTGAATGGGCACTTCAAATGCTCAAAGAGGTTTTGCGTAGCAGTTCTGTACTAGACGGTCCTGACTACATGCAAGAATTAATTGTGCAGGTGGACATATCTAACTGTGGTGTGGAGGCTGCACTTAGCTGTGCTTCCTCAGAGGGAGAAGTGCTCCTTGTGTACTTTAGCCACAGACTACAACCCAGGTAGCAGTCCTATGCAGTCAAAGAGAAGGAGTGTTTGAGTATATTGTGAGCTCTTTAAACTTACAACCCTACCTGTATAGCAAAAAGTTTAATGTGGCTACTGACCAAAACACATCAAAGTAGTTATATATGGCAAGTGGGCAGAATGGAAAGGTTCTTAGATGAAGTTTAGACTTGCAGTCATATAACATGACTATCCAGTACTGGTAATGCCAGTGCAAATGATTTGTCCAGAAAAGGAATGGGACAGTCCAGAAAGAGTGTACTCTCATCTAAAGCTACATTTCTTGAAGGGCACCTCCAGAAGAATTGCATGACTTTCTTATGAGGTTAGAATTATGATGGCAGGGTGCAGAAAGTTAATTAAATGCAATGCATTTTTCTGTTTCTTATTTCACATCAGGAGCTGCACTGTGAAATTGCATTTGCAAGATGCAATGGGAAGAAAATTGTATTTTTATTTGTTTTTATATGTTATATATAGAAGAGGAAATGTTGGAAAGCTATAACATTATTCTCCAACATTTGTGTGAGGAAATGCAGTTTCACAGGAAAAGGATTGCTTGCTTGCCTGTATTTGCCGGAAGGTTTAAAACTGAATCAGGAAGCCATTGACCATAAACATTCAAATAAAGGTCTTCAAATAGATACCTGACCAGAGATGGAAAAACAGTCCTACTACGTAAATATAAAACTGCTTCATTGCATTTGTGAGTGGCTGAATGATGAAAAAATGGTTACACATCTGGTTTCTGTGGAAAAAGATAACATAGGATAAATACACTGAACTGAAACTAGTGCAGAATTGTTAAACTTGATACTGATGTGATCATATATGTTTAAGTTTGCTGTTTTGCAATCTGTATTGTGAAGTATTTTAATACTTGGCATAGGTTAGGCCACTGTTACTTCACAGCAAGAGGTTCCCTGGTTCGATTATTGGCTGGTATGCCTTCTGTGCAGAGTCTGCATGTCCCCTCTGCATTTGTCTGAATTTCCTATGGTGCTCTGGTTTCCTCCCATATTCCAAAGACACGCAGTAAGTGGATTGGGCATTCTAAACTGGATGTATATGTGTGTGTGTGTGTGTGTGTGTGTGTGTGTGTGTGTGTGTGTGTGTGTGTGTGTGCGCGAGTGTATGGTGTGGAAGAACCACCACAGCAGGGTTAGGCACCCCATAGTGTAAACCTTGGCTTACACAATTGTTACTGTTGAAGTGCCCACCTGACCCCTTGTGCAAAAAATGGGAAAAAGGGACTGTGGATGGATGGATAAATAGGGAAGGCATCAGTATTCTTTCATTCAGAGATAAACATGGCATTTATCTAGCTTAACTAAAAGTATTTTTTACATATTCTGTGTATGCAACTGATCATTTGTCTATTCTTTGTACAACTGCCTTTATCTCTGCATATTTAATTTGTATCCACATTCTCTTAACTTCTTTATTGCCTAAGTAAAGCTTTTATTTATTCACTTTTAAGATCTAACAATGGTGTTTATTTATGTGTTATTTATTTTCTGAGGAGGGCATATTACTCAACATTGTATATTGTCAGGCTGCTTATATCTACTCTAATTGGCCAGATTGCTTAGTGCTTAGACATTTTGTGTTTATTATCAGTTTATTTTATTAGAAATCAAGAGTGTCACAGTACCTGGTGGGTCTCTAGGCCTGCAGTCAAGGATGGGGGTAGTACTACCTTGTCAAGAAGAAATCTGTAGGCAATGGGAGTATTCCACCAGTCTTTACTGGGAAATGTGTGTCTGTTTCTGTGTGAGAGAGAGAGTAATTCATTTGAAAGGCAGTTACTGTGGTAAGGGGCACCAGAAGACACTATGGTTCACAGACTGAGTGGCAAGAAAGGCGTCTGATGTGCTAGGCCAAAGACTTTGCTCTGCAAGGGGTCAGTGTGTAGTCCTAGTCTGGGTGTGGATGTTGGAAGCCCATACCCAGGGCAGTAGTGCATGGTGTCAGTATGCTAATGAGGCTAGGTTATATTTGGTAAATCTGTTAGTGAAGCAGATTTATGTGTACTTTTTTCACTTTATCTTGTTGGGCATCAGCGGTGTGACTTGAGAGCATTCTCACTAATGGCCATCAGATCAGTTTGGGGCAGTGGAATGGATCCAAGGACCCATAGCCTCAGTCTCTTACATATCTGTTGTAACTTCTGTTTGGCAGTGATGGGATTCAAAGCCATCCATTTCCAAGAAGGTCACTAAAGTGTGTGATGAACCTTTATGATTTCACTAGTGACGATGTTGTAAGAAAAATAGATAGGATGAAGAATAATTAAAGTTATAGGGTCATGAAAAATTCCAGCCAAATGTTTTAAAACTTTTAAGAAGATTATAGCTTAAATTTTGCAGTTGGCACATTTGTATACAGTTTTGTGTAGGGAACCTTTTTTTACCAGAACTTACCCAACATTGTCTGGGTGGAAGAAGATGAAACAAAAACACCATTGCCAGATAACATGTTCCCAATATCATTATTAAATTCTGATTTTAAAATTTTGGTGATTATGGTGAATCATTATTTATTGTATATTGATATATTGATATTTTAATTGATATATTATCTTCCCCACTGCCATATTTCTAGATCTCTCATAAGCCTTTAACATGGTATCTCATGAGCTACTACTCTCAACTCTCCCCAACCTCTCCTTCTCACAATCAGCCTGCAACTGGTTCCACAGCTATCTACATGTATGCCAGCAATCAGTAATCTGGGAAATAACCTTTCACCTCACCTCACCTCCGAGTTACTCTCGGAGCTCCCCAAGGGTCTGTCCTTGGTCCTCTGCTATTCTCACTTTTCACTAACAACCTACATACTGCCACCACACAAGCATCTCTTATACAGTACACAGATGACTCTACTCTCATCTGCTCTCCCCCCACTCTACCAGAACTACAACAAATCACACAGGAATCATTCTCTTCTGTAGAAAGCTGACTATCCAATGCTCAGCTCCTACTTAACCCAAGCAAGACAAAACCTGTCCTGTTCCAACCTTCCAAAGCCACCCAAAACACCCCCCACTTCAACATTCTCGCCAAAGACAATACCATCATCTCTCCATCAGAACACACAAAATTACTCGGTGTGGAAATAGACAACAAACTTAGATTTGACACCCACATATCTGTCACAATAAAAAAAGTTCACAAGAAACTTGGTGAATTATATCAAAGCTGCCAATTCCTAACCAAGGCAGCTGGAATCTCCATGACAAATTCCCAGCTAATCTCCACCCTACTCTATGCATCCCCCATACCTACCAACCTTAGACAGACAGACCTACACAAGCTGGATGCTTGTTACAACAAAATTGCAAAATTTTCCACTGGAACCTCCTACCGCAGCCATCATTGTATCTTCCTTAAAGAACTAAACTGGCTAGAACTCCCACAGCTCCTTCACGTTAATCAACTCACCCTTGCTCATAAACTTATTAACCACCCCCATAACATCCCTTCCTTTCAAACCCTTCTCCAACCCTATCACTCCACTAGGACCCTAAGATCAAGCAACAAAAATCAACTCACTGTTATCAAACCCAAAAACTCAGCAGGAGAAGCCATATTTTCATGTACCATATCTAAACTTTGGAACAATCTTACACCCTCTATAACTACTCTACCTTCTAGCAGCCTTTTCAAGACTGCGCTCAAATTCCACTTAAATTTACACTGGCTGTGTCCTTGTTCTAATCCAGACTAACACGCCCCCCCCCCCCCCCCACCTAGACTCTTAACCCAACAGTACTACCGCCACTACTAACCACAGTCAGAATTAGCTAGTTGTCTTTACATACTTTAAAATCTTGTCTGACAACTTTGTTACTAATATTATAAACAACAAGAAATTATCTCAACTTACAACATTTACTGTATATACTGTTGATAATCAATATATTGTTATTGTATTAAAGCCAACAACCTGTAATGTTGTTTACTATTGCTACAACTTTGTATCTCTATTTATCATGTACATGATGTGGAGCTTTTCTCCCTGGGCATCCACTGAAAAAGGACCTGAGTCCAGTCAGAATTTTCCGGTAAACAAATGTAAATAAATAAATAAATATTGACTGCAGACAATTGTGGAGTATCAGTTTGGATTCTTTCCTGGTAGACAGTTGATACATTTAAATCATGGTTTGCAGTCAGTGGTAAACATTTTTACTAAAGAGTAAATAGCAGATTGCCTCTTCTTTTAGCAGCAGATACTAGAAAAGCATTCAGTCTTAGAAATAGAAGTATGATTTATGCAGTTTTGGAAGACTTAGAGATGTTCTTCATTAGATCACTGTTGAGGTATTCTTCACTTACAGGATGCATCCTATCAAGAATACCATACGTTTGGCCAGTTTACAAAAGTATAGGCACGTTCCTCATACACCATGTATCCGTCTTGTTACGTATGCATGAGACTACATGCTAGTACTTGAAGAATATATGAGCAAGTAAATCCCCAGACCTTTGCTTCCATCAGTCTGTGAATGAAGACTTCATTAATGTAACAGTTTGTATACCATGTGGTCAGTTCCAGATTCATTCACTTGCGACAGATAAGTAACCCATAGGAGCCCCTTCCCCATTCAATTGATTTATTTTTTGTGGTACAGTATACTTTACATTTCATGTCAGGAAATAGAATAAATTTGAGACAAGCACACCTGGTGTCGTTTGCTTAGGAAGTGAGCACAACTATGAAGAATGTTCAATTTGTCAGTCTTTTGCCCCTAAGACTATATATAGTCACCTTAATTTGTTAAAACTTTATATCAAAAATAAAAGACTTAAGGCTTTAACTTGCATCAATATGGCTTTTGTGTTGTATTTCTTGGATATCCCCCTTTAGCCTAAGAAGAAGAAAAAAATGAAAGAAGAGGCCAACGTTTAGAAAAACCTACTTCTTTTAGTTAGTCAAAGTTGGATGTCTCCATTGAGGCAGGTAATGATTCCTCGGACTGTCCAGCTATCATTCCTCTTCCCTCTGTTGGAACCCCTTGGAAGATCATCTTGGTGCAAGGTTTGAGTTTGTCCAAATCGACTGACCAGATGCCGAATGCAGTCATGAAAGGAGAGCCAAAGCTGATTCTTTCTGAAGAACAGGGAGCATTCCTCAGATTTTAGTCCTGGAAGACATTTCAGGTAGTATCATGGAGGTATGTTCAGCTTTTTCTCCACTTTGAATTATTTCTCTGGAGAGTCTTAAAAAAGAGAAGACAAAAAAAGCAAAATTCTGTTCCTGCTGCTCCATATACTTCTCTTAAAGACACTAAGAAGAAGTTATTTGTTTTTCTCAGAGGTCATTCAAATCTCTCATGGCTTTTTAATTTTTCCTAGCCTCCCTCCCCCTCTGCTTGTGTCCCTTGAATGAGAAAAAATAATTTTTCCTTCTCCTCTGATGAAGAACGTTCTTCTGACTGAGAGTCTTAAGTCTTGAGTATGCCTCACAAATGCTTTCTCCTCTGTACTTTCAGTGAAAGCCATATAACTGTCAGTCTACTGTATCCCACCATGAAGAGTTTACTTCTGTTAATACTATCTGTAACATTTCAAATGGGAGGCAAACATATCTGAATCACTAAAATGGTACTATGACCTCGTGAGTATGTAGGAAGTTGTCTGCGATCCTAAGAGAATTACAATCTCTTTATTTTTATTTTTTATTTTTTTATTTTATTTTTATTTTATTTTACATTTGTTGACCGGGCTAGTCCAGCTGGATTAATGTCCATTTTCAGTGGAGGCCCGGGAGAAAACTCAGAGGTAAAAACAATTTTAAAAATACAATTAATTCATAGTACAAAAGTGTTATGCAATGGGAAAAATAAAATGTAGTCACATTTATTATAGATCTTAGTGAACTAAAAAAGCTAACTTAGAATGTGAGGCCTGAGGAGAAAAGCTCTAGAGGTAGAAAAACAATTATACAAATACAAATAATGAATAGTACAAATGAGTTGTACAATGGATAAAAATAATATGTAAACACCTATATGATAGATCTTAACTTACCTAAAAAGCTAATATTAGAAGGAGATTTAGAGAAAGGATAACTACTAACAATACAGGAAGGAAGGTAGGAATTATTAGAGTGAATCAAGTAATATTTACAAAGAAAGGGATATTTTGTCAAGTGAAGAGTTGAGGTAGATGGGGGGGTCCAAGTGGCTAAGGAAGGTTTATGATAGAGTAAGGTGCAAGCAAGTTAATCTGGGTTGGTACAAGAGCAAAGCCAGAAATTATTAAGATGTCTTAATAGTTGTTTCTTGAAGAGTGGAAGAGTGGGCAAAGAAGAGATGTCAGATGGAAGATTATTCCATATTTTACCTACTCAGTCAGAAAAAGGAGTTGCCTGCAGAATTAATAGTTCTAGTAATATTAACAAGTAGTTTATCAGAGGAACGTAGTTGTTTCAGGTTAATATAGGAGTCAAGAGGTTGCTAAGAGCTGGTGTTTTAGAAGGTTGGTATAGAATTTTGTGTGCTATTAAAAGTTGTTGAAAAATGAGCTTGTTAGGGAGTTCCAGCCAGTGTAGTTGTTTTAGGTTTAGACAGTGGTGGGTTCTGAATTGGGATGAGGTGGCAAATCTGGCAATATTGTGATAGGATGTAGTAAGTTTCTTAAGGTTACTTTTAGA
Source organism: Protopterus annectens (assembly GCF_019279795.1). Lineage (NCBI taxonomy): Eukaryota > Metazoa > Chordata > Ceratodontiformes > Protopteridae > Protopterus > Protopterus annectens. The sequence continues at coordinate 532,211,509 of NC_056730.1, read as the reverse complement.
TAGATTAGTGTAAATAGGGAAGCATACAGAAGGGTAGAGATAAGATGTGTTTGGGCTAGGGTTGTCCTAGCTTCCGGTGTTAGGAAGGGCTTTATCCTGTACAGGGACCCTATTTTTTTATTAACTGCTTTTATTGTACTGTTGATTTGACAATCATAGTTAAGATTATTATCGATAATAACACCGAGAAGTTTAGTTGTAGAATCAGGAGAAATAATGGTGTTATCAGTTGCTGTGATAGAGAAGTTTGACAGAGTCGATTTACGTGTAGGTGAAAAGAGTAATAATTTAGTTTTCTTTGGGTTAAGGAGTAGACAGCGATTGGAGAACCACTGTTCAACAGTTGAGAAGGCTGATTGAGTTTGAATCTGGAGTTCGGTTTGAGAAGAAGCAGTGCAAATAATGGTGGAGTCATCTGCATATTGTATGCAGGTAGTATTAGGGATAGAAGATTGGAGGTCGTTAATAAAGATGGAAAATAGAAGTGGGCCTAGGATAGATCCTTGAGGGACTCCTAAAGAAACAGGGAGGAGAGCAGATAATGAGTTTTTCCAGAGTACAGCTTGCTGACGGTTTTCTAGATAGGAAGAAAACCAGGTTATGGAAGAGGGATCCAGGGCCAGAGATTTTAGTGTGTGCAGAAGAAGTGTATGATTCACCATATCAAAGGCTTTTGATAGGTCTAAGAAAAGAAGATGTAAGTTTGTTATTGTTGGTTGAAGTTTATGGTATTTGTAAAGGAGAGTAAAGCTGTGGTGGTACTGTGAGCAGGTCTGAAACCATGTTGAGTGTCAGCTAAGAGGCTATTATAGAGGAGATGATTGAGTAGTTGTTTATGTATACATTTTCCATGATTTTAGCTAAGGGGATAGAAGTGCTATGGGACGATAGTTGGAGAAATCATAAGATTTGACTCCTTTATGTAGCGATATAATATGTGATATCTTCCAGACTGTTGGAAAAATACCTTCTTATATTGATCTGTTTATTAGGATAGAGACAGGGTAAGCAATGGCTTTTGCTGCTAGTTGAAGGAATTCAGCTGGAAGCTTGTCTGCGGAAGGGGTGGTAGGTTTTAGTTTATGGAGAAGAGTTTGTATATAGGAGGTAGATATAGGTTGTAGGTGTAGGGAGGGATAGTGTTTATTAATGTGTTTGGCAGTTGAGAAGTATCTGGAGATAGTTGGTTGGCTAGAGTTTGTATAGAATTGGTGAAGAAGGAATTAAAGGTATTGGCTGTTAGTGTGGGATTATCAGGGTCAGAATCCTGAGGGTTGGGTGTAATTATTTTGCCTGGGGTCAGCAGATTATTAATACATGTCCAGAATGTTTTAGGTTCATCTTTGGTAGTTTTTGAAGTTGAATGTAGTAGTTCTTTTATCTAATAGAATGGCTTTTTAGTACTGTTTCTAAGTTCTCTAAAGTTTTGGTGGTCAGTAGGACTTTTGGTGGTACGCCATTTATGCCAAGATTTGTTTCTTAGGGCTATTTTAAGCTTAGTATTAGTGGTTAGCCAGGGAGCAGTTTTAGTTTTGGTTCTAATGGTGCGACTTGGGGCATGCTGGTTAAGTATAGCTAAGAATGTAGAATTGAAGTGTTCAACTGCTTTGTTGAGTGGGAGATATTTTAGTGGGGTCCATTTACATTGTGAAAGTTCAGCCTGAAACTGCTCAGGGTTAAGTTTCTTTTTTGAGTGAAGAGTTTGGAAAGTGGTGGGTAAGGTTAGGTTGGTTTTGCATCTGATGATATAGGTTAGAGCATGGTCACTAAGGTCATCTGGAAGGATATGTGTTTGGTAGTTTTGCAAGGGGGTATTTGTGAGAATCCAGTCGAGGGTGGTACCCTTATTGTTTGCTTTATTAGTTCTAGTGGGGCTATTGATAAGTTGTTTGAAGCCATAGAGGTTGATGTGGGAAGTAGGGTTAGCGTTGTTACAAGAATTCCAGTCTATGTTGAGGTCCCCAAGGACTAGTGTTTCTTGTGGGAGTTTGAAGGAAAGCTGGTAGAGTATGTCTTCAAGGGTTCTGATGTTATTGCCAGGGGGGAGATATGCACAAATAATGTTTATTGCTTTAGTGTTATTGATTTGTATTTTGGTGCTAATTACTTCTGCATTTGTGTTTTGGGTAAGAGTAAGATCAAGAGGATTAAGTTTAAGTTTTGCTTTGAATAAAATGGCTACCCCACCTCCTTTCTTGGTAGTGCGATCAAGTCTAATAATATTATAACCAGGTGGGGTAATTTCGTGTCTCTAATGGAAGGTTTTAACCAAGTTTCTGATAGGCATAAAATGTCGAACTGTTGTGTTTCGAGGAGGGCATGGAGTTGACTTATTTTATTACAGATACTACGTATATTAAGATGAGCAATGGAAAGGGAATTGGAAGGTTTTGAGTTTAAGAGAGATAAAGGTTTAGTTTGGTTTTGTTCTGTGTTGGTTGTAATATGATGTGGGCCAGGATTGGGGTGAATATCACCATCTTGTAATAAGTGGAGAAGAGTAAGATATATCTGTGGTTTAAGTTTATAGTAAGAGAGAAATGTCTTTTTGGTTAGAGTTTTTAAAAACTTGTAGTGTGCTAGTCTGTGATATTTGGCTAGAAGGTATATGGATTGAGAGGGTGAGAGTTTGTAGGATGCAGATAAAGGTATTTCATTTGTAGAGGTACTTTTAGAGGGCAGTGAAGGAGGAATATTCTTAGAGGATTCGTAAGACGTTATGATGTAAGTAGTTGTAAGAGATGATAGTAATAGTATAGAGATAAGTAGTCTCAGTAAAGTATGGATGGATAATATGGGCATTGTGAGTTACGTGGAGGTTTGTAGAAATGAAGGATATTGTGTGATGGAGTAGAGTTAGGTGATAGTAATTAGAGTTTGGGGCAGGAGGTAGTGATATATTGAGATAGGTATAGTGTTTCAGAAAGGGGAGGGTGTATAAGTGTGATAGTGATAACTGTGATTGGAGAGAAGGTATCTATGGGTGTGTCCCTATTGGAGATAAATGTAGGACCCTGGGGTGGGTGGGAATTGGGGTAGGGAGGGGAAGAGCCAAAGGAGAAGAGGTCAGGAGAAAAACTATCAGTGAAGTACTCAGAATGAAGGTAAGTACAGCAAAGGGATATAAGTATCGTAAGGCAAGGGGATGCAGGTATATTTATTGTCAAGAGGTAAGATAGGGTAAGATAAAGAGAATTTGTTAGGTGTAAGCAGTTTACAGAGGAAAAGGAAGAGAAAGCCCTAATAGATGGGGCCACCTAGTAGCCACAGCAGGTACTTCTATCAATGCTGTTTACAGGGCCTGGGGGTTCAAGCGTGGGGCAAGCTGCTAGGGATATTACAGGGATTATGTGATCAGTTGGTTGAGGAGGGAGGGGGTTTGGTTGCAGGCTACTGGCTAGGCTGCCTTTGGGTTTACAATATCACTGGGAAAGAAGTATACAAGTAGGTATTTAAATTCAGCAGGAGCTCTAGGACATACTTCCTTATGTCTTTCCAGGTGAAGGCTCCTCTTAGTGGGATAGCTTTATTCTTTAATTTGGGAGAGATGACCGGAGTTTTATAAGATGCAGGATCCAAGACCAGCAGGTGGTCAGGGGGTTATATTGTTCCTTATGTCTTTTCCAGGTGAAGGCTCCTCTTAGTGGGATAGCTTTATTCTTTAATTTGGGAGAGATGACGGAGTTTTTATAAGATGCAGGATCCAAGACCAGCAGGTGGTCAGGGGTTATATGGTTCCTTATGTCTTTCCAGGTGAAGGCTCCTCTTAGTGGGATAGCTTTATTCTTTAATTTGGGAGAGATGACCGGAGTTTTTTATAAGATGCAGGATCCAAGACCAGCAGGTGGTCAGGGGGTTATATGGTTCCTTATGTCTTTTCCAGGTGAAGGCTCCTCTTAGTGGGATAGCTTTATTCTTTAATTTGGGAGAGATGACCGGAGTTTTTTATAAGATGCAGGATCCAAGACCAGCAGGTGGTCAGGGGTTATATGGTTCCTTATGTCTTTTCCAGGTGAAGGCTCCTCTTAGTGGGATAGCTTTATTCTTTAATTTGGGAGAGATGACCGGAGTTTTTTATAAGATGCAGGATCCAAGACCAGCAGGTGGTCAGGGGGTTATATGGAGAGAACGCCAAAGGCAGGAACACACAGTAGCCAGGGAAACCTAAGGAAGAGGTTATGTCAGCTTCTTTGGCCACAGACCCTGAATCCCACATCCAAGAAGCTGGACAGATTTTAGAATGTGTAAAAAACTAAAATTCTATACAAAAAGCTTCATCAAGTCCAGCTGACATCTCTTCAGAATCTGACAAGTAGTTTCTAATATACCAGATACTGACACCAAGACCACCACTCTGGACATGATCAACCTCTGCATCTCACCCAGTTGTTAAGACATTTTATTAAATGCAGGTGTGATGCAGCTCATGCTTCTTCTAGAGCAGCTGCCGCTGATTTAGTTCTTAGAAGATAAGTGTACCTGAGGCTTCACTCTCTTCTAGATTATGTAAAAACTCCAAACTTTTGGATGCTCACTAGACAAAGACATTCTTTTTGGCAATTATTTTTCTGAGATTTGCAAGAAAGTAGAAGAAAAGAGAAAGATTATGCACATGGTTATGGAGTTGTTTCTTCCCCTTTCCCTAAGTTTCAGAGAAGTTATCCCACCAAATCAGGCCCATTTTTTCATACACATCAAAACTCTTCACAGCAAAAGGGCAAAAAGTTTCCAGGAAAGAAATGACAGGACAAATCAAATACTGACTTTAAAGGATTCTAATGATCCTTTTCTGATAGAAGTACAAACTTCTGACTACCCTTTTCAGTGAAACCCCTTCTATTTCAGCCCTTCCGCTTCCAAAATGTCAGGATTTTTTTTCTCCTCTCATTGGGAATCTAATAACTTCAGCATCTTGGATTTTGGATATCATAGAAAGATACAGTCTTCAGTGGGAATCCCATCCCATTCTATCTGAAATCCCCCAAGTCCCCCCCTATCAGCAACATATCATATTTATGATTATTTAAGATATGTATCTTCAAAGTTTCATAGAAATTGTTTCACTCCATCAGACTGGAAAAGGTTTCTACTAGAGACATTTCCTGGTCCTAGGGAAAGAGAAGACTGGAGGTCTTTGGTCTATTCAAATGAAAGAACTTTCAAAGAGTTCCAAAATTCAAGCTGTTAACCCTGCAAAATCCCTTTCCTCTTTTTCCTCAAGCATTCCTAGCTACAGTAAACCTAAAGGATTCTTATCTGCATGTTCATTTCCACACAAATCGCAGACAATATTTAAGATTCTTTGCATTACGTTACCACTTGCAATTTACTTCTTTGCTATTTGGCTTATCCACGTCCCCAAGGGTTTTCACAAAATGTTTTGCTCCCGTTTTAGCTTTTTGCAAGTGTCAAAGCTTGCATACCTATACCTACTTGGATAACTGCTTGATTTAGGCTACTTCCAAACAAGAAACTCTAATAACTCTTCACTTTTCAACCCCTTTACTTCTCTGCTTAGGTTTTACTTTAAACTTACAGAAGTTGGCCCTGGATCCAGCCCATTCTTTGGTGTTCCTGGGATGAATTCTGGACACATCCACCATGATGGCATTTCTTCCATTGGGTAAAGCACAGTGTCTGAAGATCTACTGCTATCATTGATGAGCCTTGTAATGATTCTTAAGAACCCTAGGATGCATGGCATTAATAACTTTAATGATCCCACATGCCAGACTTCACACAAGGATTGTTAGAGGGGCCTCAAATCATTTTGGGTTCAACACTGTCATCCTTTAATGTTCCCCATACATCTTTTGCATTTTGTGGAGAAAGACATTTCTTATTGGATCAGCTAGGGTACAGTCAGTCCGGGATCCTCTTTCCTCTTTCCACCCCCTCCCACAGATGAAGGCAACAAATGCATCAGATTTTGCATGAGGTGCATGAGGTGCCTGTTTAACATCTGTCAAAGTCCAAGGAATTTTGCCTAGACAAAACAAAAAGAAGCACACACAAAAAAAAAAACATCAAAGAAATGATGGCCCTAATTTATGCTCTTCAAGCTCTGTTTTTCTTTAGAATCTAGGGTCTCTTCAAGTAATGACAAACAATACTATTGTAATGTGGTATACTGACATATGAAAGAACAAAGGGAAAAAAGTCTTGTCTCCTTTTTAGACTTGCTGTGTTAGTCTGTGAGCTAGCAAGTCAATACAATCATTTCTTTCAGTCTGATTAATTTATTTATTATTTATTTTCAGTTTGGTTACCGGGGAAGTCCACTGGGTCAACATTACCCGTTTGCAGTGGAGGCCCGGGAAGAAAAGCTCCAAGAAAGCATTGTATAAGTTCAAATTACAATAAAATGCAGGAGTATACAAGTTAACATTGTACTGGGAAACACAAAAACACAAATAAGAATTTACAACAAGCATAGTTGGAAGAATCTGTTAAGAGAGAAGTTAAGGGTGATTGTTACTTTTGATGCAAGGGAAAATGAGTGTTGAGAGTGAGTGTCAGTTAAATTACATTTGTTGAAGAATCAGATTATGCTTGCTTTATATACATAATTAAAGTAGAAAGTAGAAAATATTCACAATATTTACATTAATTACAGGTTTAGTCAAGTGAGCCCAGCTCTAGGAATTTTAAGTTGGTTAAAGATAGTGCTAAAGAAGTTAAAGAGAGCTTCTAAATACCATGGCAGACTATTTGAGCAAATCCACAGCAGACCTTCACAAATGGATGTTGAACCCAGGGGTCTTCCTTCAAATTGCATATCAGTGGGGAACTCAACAGACAGGTCTTTTTATCTTTTCTAAACAAACAACTCAATCTTTCTCGCACAGAGTCTCTTGCAAGGAAGCCTGGAGAAGGGATGCCTTTTCTTTTCCATGGAAGCTGCAGTTCCATTATGCTTCCCCCCCTTTCCTCTTCTAACAAAGGTCATTCTGAGGATTCAGAAAGACAAACCAAAAATATTGTTGGAAATTCCTTTTTTGCACTGGTAGCACTGGTTCTCCCTTGTTTTCTATCTAGTCAAGGGCAACCACCATATGTTACTCCATAGGGTTTAGTTGCTCACACAACAAAAGGGTTCTCTTGTTCATCCAAACCTCAAGAAACTGAATGTCACTATTGGATGATAGGCTTTTGAAACCTTTTAGGCATCATTACTGCAAGGACATTTCATTTTATTTATTTATTTATTTAAATTTGTTGACCGGGAGTGTCCGACTGGACGTAGGCCCGGGGAGAAAAGCTTCACAGTTAAAATAAACAGGCAGTAGTTACATTGGATTACATAGCGATTAACAATTTAACATAGCAATTACTTACAACATATTTACAGATGAAGAACATAGTACATCAGTAGACAACTAGAATCTTTATCTGTGAAGTATATAACGGACATTAGCAAGTGTTACAATGAGAAGTTCCTGCTGTATAATAAGTACTAGGCTTATGAGCATCTGAGCTTGCTATAATCAAGGTAGTTAATGGAGTGGAAATAAAGGTAGTGGTTGGATGTGGTGGATGATATTAGAGTGGGAGTTGCAAGGCATAGCCAGCATGTTTTTAGGTGCGCTTTTAGTAAAGTTTTGAAGTGGGTGCATGATGGTACGGAGGTAATTGTGGGTGGGAGTGAGTTCCATAATTTGGCTATGGCGTAAGAGAATAGTGCTTCACCAGCAGAGTTATTGGCTTTAGTGATCTGCAAGTGATTTTTGCTGCCAGATCTTAGTGGTCTGGTGGTGCGATAGGGTTGGAGTAGAGTCTGGAGGGATGGGACATTTAGTGGATGGTTTACTAGTTTGTGGGCGAGTGAGAGTTGATACCACTGAAGGAGGTGAGGGAGTTCAAGCCAGCCCAGTTCAGCAAGTGAGAGACAGTGGTGACTATGGTAGGATGCCCCTGTGGTGAACTTGGCGATTTTGTTGTAGCAGGTCTCTAGCTTGTTTAGATCGCATTGCCTTAAGTTGGTATATATTGGAGAGGCATAAAGTAGGGTGGAGATAAGGTGGGAATTTGCTATTGAAATCTTTGCTGCTTTGGTGAGAAATTGCTTATTTCTGTATAACGCTCCTAGTTTTTTTGTGGACTTTTTTATGGTCATGGATATGTGAATGTCAAATTTTAGTTTGTCTGTTTCCACTCATAGCAATTTGGTGTGTTCACTTGGGTATATAGTTGTGTTGACTTTTGCTGTGATGTTTAAGTGAAAGTTGTTTTGAGTATGTTTGGTGGGTTGGAAAATGAGTAGTTTAGTTTTGTTTGGGTTGAGTATTAATTGGGCATCGGATAACCATGTTTCAACAGAGGAAAAGGCTTCCTGTGTGACCTTTTGCAGTTTTGGTAGGGACTGGGCTGAGCAGATGATGGTTGAGTCATCTGCGTATTGTATGAGTGTGCCATATTTGGTGGCAGAGGCTAGATTATTGGTGTAAACAGAGAAGAGTAGGGGTCCAAGGATGGATCCTTGGGGAACCCCTATGGAGACAGGTAGTTGGGGAGATATGTCATTCTGCCATACAACGGATTGTTGGCGGTCAGACAGGTAACTCTGAAACCAGTTGGTGACTGATTGTGAGAAGGATAGGTTATTGAGGACAGAGATAAGTTGTTTGTGTGGGACCATGTCAAATGCTTTAGGTAGGTCTAGGAAAGTAGCAGAGGAGAGATAGCCATTGTTTTTATGCTGAAGGACAGTGTTAGTAAAGGAGATTAAGGCATTGGTGGTGCTATGGTTTGGTCGGAAACCATGATGAGTACTGGAAAGGAGATTGTTAGTAAGGAGGTAGTCTGAGACCTGAGAGTGTATGCAACTTTCTAGTATTTTGGAGAGTGGAGAGAGAATAGCTATGGAGCAGTAATTGGTTAGTTCTGCGGAGGGTCCGCCTTTGTGGAGGGGAATTATATGTGATACTTTCCACAGTGTGGGAACGTAACTTTCTGACAGAGATCGGTTAATCAAGATGGATACTGGGTAGGCCAGAGCATCAGCTGTGATTTGTAGGTATTTACTTGGGAGGTTGTCTGCTGCTAATTTGGTGGGTTTAAGTTTAGTTAAGAGTTTTTTTATGTTGGAGGTAGGTACAGGAGAAAAAGAGAAGGCAGTGGGGAGATTACTAGTTGAAGGTGTGAGTTGGAGGGAGGGTTGTGTTGTTTAGCTAGTGATAGTATGGTTTGGATGAAGTGTGTGTTGAATGAGGTAGCAATATTTTCTGAGGAGTGAGGGATGTTAGGAGGAGGGGTACTGACTTTACCTGGGTGGAGGATGGAGTTTATGGAGGACCAGAATTGTTTGGGGCTGTGTTGTGAGGAGTCTAGGGCAGACTGGTAGTATTGGAATTTGTCCTGTTTTATGAGTTTTTTGACTTTGTTGCGTAGTTCTAGGAATTTCTGTCTAGCTGAGGGGGTTTTGGTTTTGCACCAGTGCTCCCAGGCTTTATCCCTGTTTTTCATTTCTGACTTAGTGGTTTTCTGTAGCCTTGGGGAGGGTTGTGCTTTGGTTCTGGAAAATCTTATGGGGGCATGGTAATTAAGGATGTTCAGGAAGGTAGTATTAAAAAATTCAACTGCGTCATCTAGACCGAGGTACTTTAGAGGATGCCAGTTACATTCGTTGAGCGATGAGATGAATGTGAGTGGGTTAAAGTTTAGTTTTTACGTATTTGACGGTAGATGACAGGTTTAGCTTGGTATAGGTATTTTCTGAGTGGGAATGTTGAGGAGTGATCACTGAGGCTATCTGATAAGCAACCTGTTATATATGACTGGTGGCTCTTACTGACTAGTATCCAATCCAGGGTAGTGTGCTTGCTGGAGTTTTTATTTATCCTGGTTGGTGACTGGACTAGTTGGGTGAAGCCATGAAGGTGTACATGATGGGTTGGATTGTTGCCAGAACAGGATTGCCAGTCAATATTGAAATCACCTAAAGTGATAGTTTCTTGGGGGAGATGGTGGGTAGACCAGCTGAGGAGGTTTTCTAGTGGAGGGATGTTTTGGCCAGGTGGGAAGTAGCATCCAATTATTTTGATGGTTTTGTTTTGGTTTATTTTGAGGTTGGTATATATTATTTCTTCATTGCCTATTTGTGGAGCTGATGATTTTAACAACCTCCAAGTACTAAAGAAGGCAAGGAAACCTGTTACTAAAAATGGAAAAGATTTTCTGTATGGTGCCACGTAATTGGTCAAGATCCTTTTCAAGGAGGGGGCCTCAATTTTTTGTGTGAGCTACTCATCTCATAGAAGTCCAGAAAAGTGCCTTGCAACCAGGACTGCAAGCCACTCACAATATCAGCATAAACACCAGAGGTAAAGAAACAAACGTCTGGAACACAGGAAAGAAAAACGGTACTACAGCTAAAATCAAACTATTGTTTAATGAAAAATTCTAAGTGCTTATGTCACAATAAATTGTAACAGGACTTCATCAGAGATAAAAACTGGATAAAACATCACTTCCTTTTATAAATGTAAAACATTCTTTGTATAATTTGGTTCTCATCTCATAGAATTGCATTTGTTATCCATTTCCGTTTGTCTAACTTTCTATCTGTTGATCCTCATCTTTCTTCATGTTACCAGGTCAATCACTTTTTAAGACATCCTGGGACTTAAATTATGTTTGGGAAAAACTAACCTTGCCTTCATTTAAGCCTGCGTCTTCTGTTCCATTGAAATTCTTAACTTGGAAAATAGTATTGCTAGTTGCCTTAATTACAGCCAAAAAGTCTCTGAATTGCAGGCTGTTATGTATTCTCCTCCTTTCTTTGTCTTAAGGACAGGGTTGGCCTCACGCTATCCTTTACTTTATGCCTAAAGTAGTTACTGAGTTGCCCTTGAGTCAATCTGTCCAGCATCCGGCCTTTTGTCTCTTCCACCTGTATGTTTTAAGACCGTATCCATCCTTTGATTTGTCAGCCTCAATGTTTATTCTGAAGCTAGAAAGCTCTGATGATTTTCCTGTTTATACATTCATTAAGTACCAGCATGTAGTCTCATGCAGAAGTCACAAGTCAGGCATATGGCACATGAGGAAGGTTGCACTCTATAGGTGAGGAATAATGCAGCAGTCATCTGTTTGAACATCTACTACTATTGTATGCTCTTGCACAACTGTACTTTCCATGGGAACTTGTCCTTGGAAGTCTGACATTGTACAAGAACACAAAAGCTTATTTTTTATAAACATTCATGAATCTGGAAGGTTTACATAAAACAAAAGAGCCAGGCAAGGTTGCTCTTTGGCACCTTCCTTGTTTTTACTGGCGATGGAACTTTTAGTAACTAGAAATATTGAAAGTACTCTAATTAAACATATAACTATAGAGGCCCCACGGCAAAACATTTACATTTATATAGATGATCTGATGTTGACAGTATCAGATGCTAAGCATTCACCAGAACACTTTTTTTTATTCAGACTAAAAAAAAAATCAAGATTATTTGGGATATAAGATGATTTGTGACTGAACTTTTTATGGTTGCATGGGTAGTAACCAAAATGTATGGCTTCTGTTGTTGTTAATTTAAAACAGGAGAATCATAACTTTTTAGCCCTTTCCATACTTTAAAAGAAAATGCCCAATGGTGTAAACAACAATATTTTCTTGCAAAATATGAAAAATAAAAAGATTCCTTTATTAGAGAGAATAAATATCATAAAAATACTGTTTTTTACCAAGCAGGCCATTCTTTGTAATGAAAAATTAAATAAAGCTTTTAAGAGTGTTTGTATAGATTAATATGTACTTTCAATATTGCCACTTAAAGACTGTTGTATTTCTAAGCCTAATGCCAATGTGTTTTCGAGATGAATGAAGTGTTAACATTGTTTCTGTTAAGCTACTATATAGTTCTGAAAAAAGTCACATTCGATTACATAATGGTGTATCCTGACATTTCTGAAACTATCAATGAATTATCATTGAGTAACTGTGGTGAACAACACAACTCTATGAAACATTGTTTTCTAATATGTTTAATTATTTTTGTTTATAGGATGCACGCCAGAAATTTCGCACTGTTCTAGCAGAGGCTACATTGAAGTTGGATGAACTTGTTAGCAAAATTGGGAAGGCGGTGGATGATTCAAAACCATACTGGGAAGCCCGGAAAATAGCCAGGCAGGTAAGTAACATGTTTTTTTTTTGTATTATTTCTTTCCAGCTATTCTTTCGTGGACCAGATTTTCATCTGTACATGATAATACTTTTGAATTGTAAGGATAAAAGTAAGCATAATGCCCTTGTAGCAGATAGTCCAGCTGTAACTCCTGAGGTAGCTGGTCACAGAACAGAATGAAAGTATTTGCTAATATATTGTCTGTACTCAGTACTTAAAGGAATACTCCATCTAATCTCATAACTTTTATTTATCCCTGTAGTATCACTGATGATATTTAACACACAGAAATCCATTAATGACTTTTAATTTCTTAACTTTCATTTTTTCCATTGACACGGATTATGAAGGTCCTCCATTTTTTGCCCATTCAAATATGATGTTCTTGCAGAAAAGTTGCTGTCTGTGTCTTACCCAGGCTTGGCATACTATTTGATCTGATGTTGTCATTTTCATTCATTCCTCAACTGTTGCTGGATTCAGATCTGACCCTTGGATCTGACTCGGATGCTTTTTACAATTCATGGAACATTGAAGCTCCAGAGCTCCTCTCTTACCCATAACACACTATTCTCTTACCATACTGCAGATCTCGTTTGCTGCTTTCATGTTCAGATGTTGGTTGCTGTTAGCTCTCGAGTTATACCTTGTTTTTTTCTGCGTAATACTAAAACGTATATATATATATATATATATATATATATATATATATATGTATATATATATCCTTTTTATCTTTTTTTTAATCATGCCTTGCCCTTATTACACTATTTAGTGTATTTTACTGAATACCATTGCTGATATTTTCTCCCTTTCTCTTCCCTTTTCTTCACCTTTGAGATAGTCCCTTTAAATTACCATTGCTGGTAATACTTCATTTCATCTTTTTATTAATTAGTTTAAAATAAAAAAAAAAAAAATCTTTTTTTTTTTCTCTATCTTGTCTGCTAATATATATGTAGCAATGCCTGAAAACCATTGGGTTTTAAAAAAGTAAGGCCTGTGGCCATAAGATTCCTTTGCCAGATGCACACAAGTTGTGCATTTATTGCTTAGGCCCGGCCCATTTAAACCCTGCATGCGATATATGTAAGGTCTTTAAATTAAACTTAAGAGGATTAATGCCCTTGACATCCTCTGATACAGCATCTGGAGCTCAAACCCCCTAAAAAAGGTGATAAAAAGGAGGCCGAAAAGCATTCATCAGACCCGTCACATTCTTCTGCTTTGAGCTTGGAACTGCCTCTCAAAATATCTAAATTGTCTGATCTGATTCAGTCGGATCCAAAGACCAAACCCTCGAGTCTGACTTATTTGGATCCAGAATCTATGACATTGGATCCGACCCCCTCAGGTCTGAAGAAACACAAGGATAAGTCTCCTTGGATCCAGTCCCCTCTGACTTTACATCTGATATCTTCCCATCTCCCGTCTCCTTATTTGGAAAGATATCACCACTCCAGGACTTTGTCCATTGCTTCCTCTTCTCGATCCTTCAGAAGTTTGACTGAAGCAGATGTGGATAGGATGATAAGCTAATTTATCTCGATGCAAATTCAAATAGGGGGGGGGTTCTCCCAGCTCCTACTCCATTGGGTCTGGAGACCATCATTAGTACTACCCCACCTGTTTTGTCTCCTTCTCTGATCCAACTTTTGCTTTCAGAGGAGTTGGATCTGAATAGCCCAGATTTGTCCATACTGAATCCAAAGATCCTTGTATCTTCTACACCGATACCGCCTCTGAGTGGACCAGCTCCGATATCTCTCAGAGCCGTAGCCCTGGCTCCAAAGTGTTGGAGTCAACTCCGAGGTTGTTGGAACCATCTCTGCCCCTTGTAGCCTTGGCCCTTAACAGCTCAGCTCCAACCCCTGCTTTGAAGTTTGCCTATGGGTCAGAAGGAACCGACAGTTCAGAAGCACATTTTCTCAGAGCTGTCGGGTTCTTTGTCTGTGAGGCATTCTCCTTTCGAGGTAGTGGAGAGAATTTTCTCCAGTCCAAGAGCAAGGACGTATCCACCTTTCTTGACTCTTACTTCCCATACCGAGTTGTCTTTGTGTCTTGAGACTCAACTTCCTACTCCACACGGACAGCCAGCTGAAGGTTTCCAGGAGACCCCTCAGGGTATATTGATATCTTTCATTGCTTCTACAGAGGATCCCACCGCACATAGACTCTCTTCCTGAGTCTGTCTTAGATGATACTGATTTCGAGGAGGGGGAGGGGTCCACAAGATCACCACCTGATGATGTCTTATTTGGAGACATATTAGAGATCCTCAAGCAAAGGGGTGGTTGGTTAACTGATAACCCTTCCCAAGAGGAATCAATATTCCTGGAAGCCTTTGTGTGTGGCCCATTTACCTCTTGGGTGACCCTGCCCACTGACAAGCTCATTCATTTGATCTCTTTACAGGCGTAAAAAGAACCTAATTCCATTGAGCTGATCCCCAAGAGACCAGACAGAATACTGGCACCACCCAAGGACAGGGAATTTTGAAGCAAGGGAGTACCAGTTGATGCCATGGTCGTAGCGGCAGCCACATAAAAGGAACTTGCTGAACAAAGTTCCTCTCTTCATCTAGGGCATTGGACAGATTCAGGAAGCATGTATATGATTCAATGATCTTTGCACTTCAGTCACTGAACTATTTGGCTCACTTCACCAGACTCCAGAGAGATTTAATTAAAGATCTTAACAAATCCCTCTCTGGGACCATTGCTTCTGAGGCAGAGAGCTCCCTTGTCTCACAGTTGGCTACCCTACAGTCCATTTCATATTTTTCCATGAGGCTTGTCTCACTTGCAGCTGAAGGTACCTCAGGGGCAGCAGGTTCAGGTATTTCATACTAGTGCTCACTGACATATTTAACACAGCTCTCTGTCAGGCCATAGTACCCAAGCTTCAAGAGTGCAACAATTATTCCACTACCCAGAAAGTCTCAGCCAGTAAACTTGAACGACTATTGCCCAGTAGCTCTCACCTGTACAGTAATAAAGTGTTTCAAAAGATTGGTCAAAGACTATTTAATGCAAATCTTCCTGCAGAACTGGACCCACTCCAATTTGCTTATTGGTTCACCTGCTCCAGTGGAGATGCCATCTCGATGGCACTCCACACATCCTTAGCTCATTTGGAAAATAAGAACTGTTATGTCTGACTGCTGTTCATTGACTTCAACTCTGCCATTAACTCAGTCATACCACACTATCTGATAGAGAAACTGATTCACTTGGGAGTCAGTACTCCTATGTGTAACTGGATTTTGGACCTCCTTATTGACAGACCACAAAGAGTAAGAGTTGGCAATAACACCTCAAAGAGCCTTACACTGAGTACGGAAGTCTCTCAAGGATATGTTCTCAGTCCTTTTCTATTCACCATGCTGACCCATGACTGTACAGCTAGGTTTAGCTCAAATCATATTATCAAATGCGTGGATGATGTTATAGTCATAGGCCTAATCAGCAATGGTGATGAGACAGCATACAGGGAGGAGGTGAAACATCTGATTGACTGGTGTGATAGCAATAAACTGGGTCTGAACGTAAACAAAAAAAAGAGGTAATTGTAGACTTCAGGAAAAAACGTGTGACACAGCTCCCTCTCACAATCAAGGGAGAGACAATGGAAAGGGTGAAGAGTACCAAATCCCTAGGGATGTACATCGCAGAAGACTTGACATGGTCCATCAATACTGATCACATTGTCAAGAAAGCACAATAAAGACTCCACTTCCTATGCAGGTTGAGGAGAGCAAACCTACCATTTTCAGTGTCCACAGCCATCTATAGAGGCACCATTGAGAGCATCTTGACAAGCAGTATCAAGGTATGGTATGGAAACTGCAAGGACATAGGTTCATAAGTAGGTTCATAGGTAGGTACTAGGCTATTGGCCCTAGGGCCTATGTAAGTCTAGCTAAAAAGGTACTCTGACTTTTGCTACCCAAGAAAATTATTTTCCTGTGCCCCTGTTGAGCAGAGCTAAAGAGGTGATCCCCTGGGGTGAATTTCCTATTTCCCATCCAATCATCAAGATTTTTCTTGAAGAGTGCTAATGAGGAGCTTTGTTTGATATAGATAGGTAGTTTGTTCCAGAGTATGGGAAGTCTCTGGGACAGGAATCTATCCCTGCAGCAAGTTCTGTTTGTTGTGGTGACAAGGTTTAGGTCCCTAGAGCGTGTAGCTTGGAGGGACTGGGATTTCTTTAAGTGGAGCATGTCCAACAGCTCTGGGTTTGACATAGCTTTGTATGTTAGGCAGAGATCACCTCTCCGTAGACGATATGTGATGGAGTAAAGCTGGAGTTTTTTGAGACGGTCTGTGTAGGGCATCTGTTTGAGGCCAGTAATCCTCTTTGTGAGGTATTTCTGCAGCCTTTCCAGTTGTTGTAGATGTCTTGTGAGGTACATACCAAAAGGGGCATTGTACTGTATAATGGGTCTAATGAGTGACGAGTAGAGGGGAACAATTACCTCTTTTTTCCTGGATGGGAAACCTTTTGTGATGAGGTACTGTGGCGATGTAATTATCAAAGGAGAGACTACTGTCCACCTGTGTCCCAAGGTCTCTTATCACAGTTTCGGTGTTAAGTAGACTACCACCTATGTGGTAGCTCATGGGTACAGAGTTTTTACCAAAGGGGATGACAATGCACTTTTTGGCATTGAGCTTGAGGCCATGGCTTAAACACCAGGCATCTGTCTCAGTGAGGCCCTTTTGTAGGATGTCCACATCGTTAGGAGTTTCGATTATGGCTCCTAGTTTTCAGTCATCTGTGAACTTCATTAACCAAAGACCTTCTGTGTTAGCCTGTACTTCAGAAAAGTAGATACCAAACAGGAGAGGATCCAGGACTGAACCCTGTGGTACTCCAATTGTCACTGGTCTGAAGTCGAATTTGGAGTCTGCTACTTTCACAGTGTGGGTTCTGTCAGTGAGCCAGTTGACAACCCATCTTGTGACATAGGGATTTATACCTAGTTTAGTGAGTTTATCTATAATTCCTGAGTGGGGGATGGTGTCATAAGCCTTGGCGAGATCTAGATAGGCTGTGTGAGCCACCTTACCCTCGTCTACGATTTGGTAACTGTTTCAAAGATGTCTGTCAGGTTTAGGAGACATGATCTGCCTTTTACAGACCCAAACTGGGTAGGGTCCAGAGTTTGGAGATTACCAACATCTTTAGTTATAAGTTCCATAATGATACATTCCATGGCCTTGCAGACCAGGTCCGTTAGGCTAATGGGGTGGTAGTTCCTGGGGTCCGTGGTGGCTCCCCCTTTGTGGAGTGGGATAACTGTTGCTGTGTGCCATTCAGTGGACACAAAGTCTGAGGTGAGGCTATGATTGAACATGGTGCTTAGGTGGGGTGCCAGTTCATTCTGTAGTTCGTGTAGAACACAGCCTGGGATGTTGTCAAGTCTCATGGATGCTGTGTTCTTGGCTTTGGAGAGTGTGGTTTTTACCTGTGCAGCCGTGATTACAAAAACTTTGCATTCTTCCGGTATAGAGATGGGCCCTTTAGGGTGTGAGAGAGGGGTAAAGTTAGCATTGAACCTATCTGCCTGGATGTTGGCAATATCAGTTGGTTCTGTATATTTAGTGCCATTGTGCTGTAACTCAGAGCAGATCTGAGTGTTGCCATCGAGATTATTCACATAGCTATAGAATGCTTTGTGGTTGTCTTTAGAATCAGTGGTGATTTTGTTTTCATAACTAGCTTTGGAGGGTTTTATGAGGGATCTCAGCTTCTTACTGAGGCTGACCAGGAAGTTCCTCCAATCGTGGGATTTTACTCTTTTTTGCAACAGTTTCTTTCTTTTGTTGTAGAGTTTGTTTATGGCAGAGGACCACCAGATTGGCTTCCTTGTTTTGGAGGATAGCATCTTGGTTCTGTTAGGGATAGCATGAACCATGCACTCGTGTAAGTGCTTATAAAGTGCATTTTTTGTAGGATTCAGCAGTCGTACCTCTATTGTCCGTCTGCATGATGTTTGCCACTTCTGTCTTAAGAAGCATGAAGTTGGCTTTGGAGAAATTTGTTACTGTGGTTTCCCTAATGGGTGGTAGGGGCGGGATGTGGATGTCTAGGGTGATTAGCTTGTGGTCGGATCTGACCAATGAGGAATTGACCTCTGGTGTGGAACACCGGTCGCCCATGTTGATAATGACCAGGTCTAGGATGTTGCTGCCCCTGGTGGGGATGTGGATAAGTTGATCCAAAGTGTTGGAATTTATGAATTCCAGAAAATGTTGAGCAAAAGAGTCGGTACATGAGTAGTTTTCCCAGTTAATGGTGGGTTAGTTGAAATCACTTATTATTAGGGTGTTGGGTTGTACCCTAATATTTTCCAATGTATCCCGAAATGAGGAGTGGGAATCCTTGGGCATGGTGGGGGATATGTAGCAAGTTACAATTTGGATTGTGGTCTTGCCCAGAGTTAGTTGCACTTGGATAATCTCGGATGCATTATGCTGAGCAGCTAGTCTGGAGGTGTGGATATCCTTAATGAATATGGACAAGCCTCCACCTTTAGTGTTTCGGTCCAGGTTAGGTGACCGAAAGGTGTGGTATGAATTATAGCCTGGTAATGCAGGGGTGCTGTCTGGAGCCTTGAACCAGGTCTCTGTCACTGCACAGATGTCGATGTTCTCCATTTTATGGAGTGCCTCGAGTGAATGCATTTTGAGGTTTAGACTTCTAGCATTGAGTAGCATTACCCTCAGATTTTGCTTGCTTGTACCTGTTACAGTGGTGAATTTGTCATTTGAACCTTGCCTAAAAAAGGCACTATAGGGGTGGCAAGACCCTTAGCCAGTATCCAAAATCCCAAGGATGACAGGTGCAGGCCATCTCTGGCAAAGCGTTGTGGTCTGTCGATCATGTCATCCCAGGCAGACAGATACTGGATCCCCTTAAATGACACCAGAAGCTTAGCCAATTGTTGAAGTCGATCATTTTGTCCTTGTACTGTGGTATCATTCTGGGTGATAGCAGGATGCTACTCAGGGCTAGGGTCATACCTGCCTGGGCTACAAGATCATAGAGCTTCTCCATATCTCTTTTCATGTAGACCAGGGAGGTACATCTCAGGTCATTCACACCAACATGGACAATGACAGAATCATATTTCTACCTGTTGTGGAGTGACCTGAGTGCATGCTTTATGGGGTGGATCCTGGCACCTGACAGGCAGCTGACAGTAATTTTCTTCTTGTTTAGCCTGGTGAGTGGAACATCAGTGTGCCTGACTATAGAGTCACCTGTGACTAGAGTGTTGGGTACATTGTTATGCCTTGTGGCACACTGAGTTTGTGGGCTATGTGTCATTTTGGTTGTTGGGGGGTTGGAGGTTGCTTGTGTTTCTGCTTTGGAGGTCTCTGTTGCTTGAGCAGATTTTTATTGAGAGCCTCCGAGATTGTAAGTGTGCATTTTGTGTTGCTATGTGTGTGTTTTGGTGGTGTAGGCTTTGAGAGACTATGTGATGAGTGTGGTGTGGTACAGGTGTTTACCTTCTCCTCTTGACTGTCTAGTCCAGTCTTGGGTGAAGAGAGCTTTGCTTCCAGTTTGGCTATATAAGTGCATCTCTCACAGGTTGTAGTGTCGGGTGGTAGAGGGAGAGGGTTGTCTGTGTACATGAGGCAATTGCTGCATTGCTCCAAGATGCCCAGATTCATCAGGTAGACAGGAGAAAACACTGGGAGCTGACCTTTAGATTTGCCTGGATAGGTGCTTATTTATTAAGTACTAAAAACTGTTTTCATCTAGACAAGTGAGGAGAGTTGAGTGTTGTAGTAATTTGTAGGTTATTTAGCGCTTAGAACGAGTTCTGAACAAGTGCTGAGCTCAAAGAAACAGATTTGAGTGCTAAAACTAAAACACTGGCTAGCTGTAAGGGAAAATTTAAAGAGCAGACTTTACGGCACTGGGAATAGTTTAACCCTAGCCAGGCGGCGATGCATAAAGTATATATATATTTTTTAATATAACAGTAGCAAATGAGCAAACTGATTTAAACAAATTAACCAACTAACCAATAGAAAGCAAAAAACTGAGGCCCGTTCCAGCAGTCTTCGATCAGACAAGTTCTAACTGCACACTCCTGCCACTAGGGTGCAGGGTAACCTTCTCCAAAAAAAGATGGTCTGGATTAGTGCTCAAGTTATACAAACAAAGCTAGATTCAGCAGGTCTGAATTTAGTCTATGCTACAGCAAACAAGGCGCACCAATTTCAGAAAGAAACAGTTCAAATAAGCAGGCACAATAATCCTTTAATCAGAAATTCCCAGCTCAGAAGGGCAGAATCTACCCTCTCCTCCCACAAGAGTGCAGACCACAAACCTTCTTATTGTAAAATAACTGGCCTGAAGCCCAAGTGCTTTACCAGAACTAATACACTTTTAGAATAACAGACACTGAGCCTTCAATCAGCAATTCCCAACGTAGAAGGATGTAAGCTACCTGTCCTGCCACAACAGTGCAGACCACAAACCTTCTTAATGTAAAACAACTGGTCTGACGCCCAAGTGTGTAAACCAAAAGGCTTAGAATAACAGTTACAATTTGGTCAGGTTACTACCAAGCAGTAATGAATGCAGCAGAATAAATACAATTGAGTACTTTTAAGAAGAAGCAACATTTTATTTTCTTTTTTTCTTTCTTTTTTTTTTTTTTTTTAAGTAAAGTGCAAGGAGAGAGGAAGGAGGAGCAGAATCTAGATCCAGCTGTTGCCAAGGCTTTCAACACTATCCCCCACTCTGGAATTATAAATAAACTCACTAAACTAG
This sequence comes from Protopterus annectens, assembly GCF_019279795.1. Classification (NCBI taxonomy): domain Eukaryota; kingdom Metazoa; phylum Chordata; order Ceratodontiformes; family Protopteridae; genus Protopterus; species Protopterus annectens. The sequence goes on along the minus strand of NC_056730.1, from coordinate 532,190,582 downwards.
GTATAAATCCCTATGTCACAAGATGGGTTGCCAACTGGCTCACTGACAGAACCCACACTGTGAAAGTAGCAGACTCTAAATCCAACTTCAGTCCAGTGACAAGTGGAGTACTACAGGGTTCAGTCCTAGGTCCACTCCTGTTTTGTATCTAATTCTCTGAAGTACAGGCTAACACAGAAGGTCTTTGGCTAACAAAGTTCGCAGATGACTGCAAACTAGGAGCCATAATCAAAACTCCTAACGATGTGGACATCCTACAAAAGGGCCTCACTGAGACAGATGCCTGGTGTCAAATCCATGGCCTCAAGCTCAATGCCAAAAAGTGCATTGTCATTCCTTCTGGTAAAAACTCTGTATCCATGAACTACCACATAGGCCGTAGTCTACTTAACACCAAAAGTGTGATAAGAGACCTTGGGACACAGGTGGACAGTAGTCTCTCCGTTGATAATCACATTGCCACAGTAGTCAGGAAATCCTTCTACGTGGCACACCTCATTACAAAAGGTTTCTCATCCAGGAAAAAAGAGGTCATTGTTCCCCTCTACTCATCACTCATTAGACCTGTTGTAGAGTACAATGCCCCTTTTGGTATGTACCTCACAAGACATCTACAGCAACTGGAAAGGCCAGAGAAATACCTCGCAAAGAGGATTACCAGCCTCAAATAGATGCCCTACGCAGATCGTCTCAAAAATTTTCAGCTTTACTCTGTCACATATTGCCTACTCAGAGGCGATCTCTGTCTAACATACAAAGTTATGTCAAACCCAGAGCTGTTGGACATGCTCCACTTAAAGAAATCCCAATCCCTCCGAGCTACATGCTCTAGGGACCTAAACCTTGTCACCACAATAAACAGAACATGCTGGAGGGATAGATTCCTGTCCCAGAGGCTTCCCATACTCTGGAACAAACTACCTATCTATATCAAATAAAGCTCCTCATTAGCACTCTTCAAGAAAAATCTTGATGATTAGATGGGAGAGAGGAAATTCACCCCGGTGATTACTTCAGTGGCTCTGCTTGACAGAGGCACAGGAAAATAATTTTCTTGGGGGGTGGGGAAAAAGCCAGGGTACCGTTTGTTTAGGCTTATATAGGCCCTAGGGCCAATAGCCTAGTACCTACCTATGAACCTATAAGAACGTAAGTGGGATGGCCTTCTCAATTGTTCTCTCTGTATTAAGTAGAGTGAACACCAAACTAGGAGGGGTACAAGAATAGGGTGGGAGGGAGTGGGAAAAATAGTTTCAGGACAGATGAGAAACATAAAACAATGCCAGAAAATATATAAATCGTAAGCCCCCTCCAAAGGGTGATGAAAGTGGCAGAGAGAATAACGAGGTCCATGCTTACATCTACACAGAATCTGCACTCTGCATGGTGTCTCAGAAGAGCCACAAAGATTGCTAAAGACCGTGGCCACCCATCTCAGGGACTGTTTTCCTGCATCTCTTCGGGCAAGTGCTACTGAAGTATACATTGCAAAATGACTAGATTCAGAAACAGCTTCTTTCCTCAGGCCATCAGGCTATTAACCTTGAGTGCAAGGCAAGCCAACAGATCACCTAGTCAGTTGCCACACAGGCTGAAGGAAATATATTTTTCTTAAAGTGCAATAACTCATTACTAGGTTCACTCACTTGTGCAGTATCTCACCAAATGCTTATTACTTTTGTGCAATAACTTGAAATACAAGCTACATTACATTCAATGGACAAAATGGTCTCTATAATTATATCCTACTGTCATGTCAATGTTGATGTCATATATAGAGTCAGTAGTTCTGTTTTTGTGTCACTGTTAATGTCATATATAGTTTGTAGTTCCGTTTTTATATTTATATTATATTTTTTAATATTTTTTTGCCTGCACATTGAGCTCGAAGCAAAGAATTTTTGTTTAGCCTGCACTCACGTGTGGGTCTAACAACAATAAGGTTTACTTTGACTTATGATTTTTACATTAGGAGGCATGCCTGGATGTGCCTGTGTGATTTTATGGTCCCTTCAAGTCTTCCTTTGTCAATGCTCCCTTGTATGGAAGTTTGTTATTTCCCCCAAAGTTAAAGACACATTATCCAAGTGTGAGCAGAATGATAAGACCCTGTCTGTTGTGGGAGTATGTTTTTCAGCTCTTCAAAGGACATTTTCTTGGAATCAACAAAGTGGTCGAAAATGTGGTTCAGAAAGTCCCAGGGTCCCTTCCAAGATCTGTGTGGGGATAGTTTCCCCAGAGTCAGAGAGGAGAACTCTAATGGAAGACACCGCCTGCACAACAGAGGAGGCCCGCAAAACCAAGGGTCCAGAGACACTCTCTGACAGATCTTACCAGCATTCCTGAAATGAGGCCCAATTGTCCACCACTGGAGGCAGTTGGAGATCATTTATCCCTGAACCAGAGAGCCTGGCTAGAGATTACAAAAGATTCATGGGTGCAGAGGATTGTTTCCAGAGGTTATATAATACCCTTCCCTCCCCCCATTAACAGTAAACAAAATTCCCAGTGTTCCACACAGTCAGAGGAAAGAAGCAGCACTAGAAATAGAAAGGCTGCTAGAAAAAAAGAGTCATGCAAGAGGTCCCCCTGACCAGAAAGAGTCTGGAACTTACCCAAGATTCTTTATAGTGCCAAAGAAAACAGGGAACTAGAGACCAGTTTTGGATCTCAGCAATCTGAGTAAGTCACCTCAGTACATAAAGTTTTGGATGGTCACAGTTCAGTCCATTCTGCCTTTTCTGCACAAAGCTGACTGGATGTGCTCAGTAGATCTTCAGGATGCTTATTAGCATATAAAGATGAACAGACAATCCAGAAGATACCTACACTCCGTCTGGGAGCCAGTCATAACCAATTCAGAGCTCTGCCCTTTGGTCTCATCACAGTCCGCAGGTGTTCACCAACTACATGGCAATAGCAGCAGCTCACTTGAGACTGCAAGGATTCCAGGTGTTTCCTTACTTGGACGACTGGCTCATAACCACTCTATCCAGGCATCATCTGATCAAAGCACAAGATAAAGTACTCCAGTTTATGCTCCCTCTTGGAAATTGCTATCAGCTACAGCAAATCTCAACTAGAACCAGCTGAAATATTAGAGTTTGTCGGAGCTTTATTCAACACAATAACATTGATAGCCTCCCTCCCTTTACCAATGGTTCAAACCATACAATTCCAGATCAAAAAGTTCATTAAAATTCCTCTCTTTCAGCTCAAGTGATCCTTCAAGCATTGGGGTCAATGTCTGCTGAGATAGTTTTGGTTCCATTAGCAAGATACCACATGAGAATTTTTCAGTGGACCCTGAAGACTCAGTGTTCTAGTTTTCCATCAACCCTTATCCACCCAAATCAAGATAACTTAGGCTTGCAGAAATTACCTCCTTTGGTGGATTTACTGCAGTCAGATAATGCAAGGTCACCCCTTCACTTTCCCTCAGCCCAAGGCCTTAGTTACCACAGAAGATTCCCAGATTGGGTGGGTGGAGCATTTCTTGGGAAAGACAGTCCAATTCACTTGGTCCCCCAAAGAGGTCAATATACATATCAATGTCGTAAACATGAGAGCAGTCCTCCTAGCATTACAGGCCTTCCAAGACACTCTCCCCTCTAGGACCACTGTGATTCAAATGGACAACATGTCAGTAGTTCGGCACATCAACAAACAAGGAGGAACCAAATCTTATGTCCTGTGTCGAGAAGCTTTGAAAGCGTGGCAATGGGTGATCTCATCCAATCAATTTCTGATAGCAGCACACATTCCGGGCCAATCCATCATGATTGCAGACAAATTTAGCAAGTCTGTTCTAATGCCTCATGAGCGGCTCTCAACACGAAAGTGGGGGAAAAGATATTCCGTCTATGGGGCCAACCTTGCTGCGATCTTTGCATCTCCCCTCAACAACAAGTGCAGCAGGTTCTTTGCCCTGATCTCCCCACCAGGGGAATCACCAAGAGACATTCCACTCCACGTTTGGCCCCCTGGTCTCCTCTACACCTTTCCCCTGTACCTCTAATCCTCAAATTCCTTCAGAAAGCATCTTGATTGAAGAGCACAGTCATCCTTATTGCTCCTTATTGGCCTCATCAGATTTGGTTCCAATTTCTTTGGCCTGATCTGGTTCACCCACCATGGATTCTAGGTCCAGTTCTAGGCCTCTTGTCTCATCCGACAAGCATGATTCACCTAGACATCTTAGGCTTGAAACTGACTGCATGATTTCTCCACTTCTATTGATACCAAGACAGCTCTCCTCTCCCATCTGCCACATTCTCTTATCCTCCCACAAAGCTTCAGCTAGAAAGATTTACAGAAGTAAATGGAAAAGGTTTGTTACCTGGGCACAATAGAATAACATAGACCCTTTTTCAGCACCAGTACCTAATGTTCTTGAGTTTTTAGCTACAATTTTTAATGAAGGTGCTAGTTCTTCAACTGTAAAAGTTCAACTAACAGCCATTTCTGATTTTCACATTGGAGTAAATGATTCGTCCTTAGCTTCTTCCAAACTTTGCAAGGCCTTTATAAGGGGAACCTTTCTTCTTAGACCCCCTTTTAAAGACCCCACTCCCCCATGGGAAATGAATTTGATTTTGCAAACTTTGACCCAGTCTCCCTTTGATCCATTAGCCAAGCGTGGACTAAAGTTTTTAACCTGGGAGACTGTCTTTTTAGTAGCCATTACATCTGCTAGAAGAGTATCGGAACTTCACGCTGTAGCTTCTAAACCTCCTAATATGATTTTTCATAGGGACAGGGTATCCTTATGAACTAAGTTGTCCTTCCTTCGCAAGGAAGTGTCAGAATCCAATACTAATCAGCTTTCTTCCCAAATTTTTCAAATAACGGAGAATATATGTTGCATCTGTTGGATGTTCACAGGCAGTTATGTTTTTATTTGCATAGGACAAATATTTGTAGGAAATCAGATCAATTATTTGTGTAGTTTTCTGATTCAAAATTGGGCCAACCATTTTCTAAAGTAACCTTAACCAAATGGTTAAATGATTCTACTTCATTTGTTTACAAAAAATGAGGTTAGCCTTTGCCAAAACTTCTAAAAGCTCATTCTACCAGGTCTGTGGCAACCTCTTCAGTATTCTTATTCAGATCTTCCTTGGGTGATATTTTTGCAGCTGCAGCTTGGACTAACTGTCAAACTTTTATTGCTCATTACAAATTGGATCTGGTCTCTAGGGAAAGAACAGGCTTCGGCTTAGTGGTGCTCAGAAATACACTTTCTTAGAGTCCTCCCGGCATTTAGATAGCTGGAGACCCTGTCTCAACAGTTGAGGAATGAATGAAAATGGCAACATCAGATAAAAATGTTATGTACTCACCATAATGTTCCATCTGTGTTGTCCATTTGTATTCTTCCTTAACTTCCCTCCCTCTAAACCCGTACCAGTTTGACTTCTGGAAGGATTAGAAGATGGTAGAGGAACCAATGTACCTTTATTTGATCTCCAGATACTGGTGTTTGTTATTTACTATATTGACTAAAAGGTCAGCAATCATCTGTGGTATGATAGGGGACCATTGCATTATGGGTAAGAAAGGAGCTCAGGAGCTGGATCCGAGGGTTGGATCCGAACTCATCAACAGTTGAGGAAGAATGAAAATGGACAACTCAGATGGAACGTTATGGTGAGTGCATAACTTTTTTCCCCCTATAGTTCTTAATTTTATTCAGAAAGTTAATTTTTGGATAAATCTTTATGTGGAGAACAGGGATAAAACTGTCATGCTGAATTACTGCATAAACAAAATTTGATTTATGCAGTAAATACCTCACTTTCAGCTAGTGAAGCTTTGCTTTTATATTGATTTAATGACAGCCTAAAAATATACTGCAAACCTTACCGTTTATGCACAATTTAATGACAGCCTAAAAAATACTGCAAACCTTACCATGTCTTTGAAATGACAATTTTTTTTTACCACAAATGGGTTGCATGGTTCTTAGACTGAACTGACTTGAAAGAATACGGGGAAGGTCTGGCAATCCTTTAAGGTTTGACAGCTTCAGAAAACCATACTGTTTTAGATAGTTTACTTTGTAAAAAAATGTTTAAAATTATAAATTACTTTCATCTAGCATCATCCAGAGTCAGTTTGTGAAAGAAAATGAAATAGCTTCTAAAATGTTTAAAATTGGAAATCACTTTCATCTGGCACCAACCAGGGTCAGTTTGTGAAAGAAAATGAAATAGCTTCTAGAGGCTATGAAGTAACTGACTTACTGCATTGTCACTGTGTTAAAATGGAGAATACTTCCATTTTATATGCTAAAGAGAACACCAACTGTACTGTGGAAAAATAGGCATTTTAGACGTAAAAGAGGATGTTAAGTTGTCAATCTTGCCTTCATTCTTGCTTGATGGGTTCGGACCCGATCCTCGGCTCCGACTCGGCACTTTGCTAAGCTCGAGAGTCACTTTTACCAGCTCGAGGCAGCCCCATATCCCATGATGCAAGGTGGTAAGTACCCAGATCTCGTTTGCCGCTTCGCTGATGAGGTCCTCCTTTTGCCAGCTCCTGGTAAGTGTTTTATATAATACTTTCTTAGCCCCTTTTTCAACTTAAACTTTATATTTTAAGTTTTTAGTTTATATTAAGCCCCTTTCTGACTAAATTTTCCCTCAATCTTTAATATTTTTAGTCAGGCCTTCTCCCCTCCCATCCCCCCCTTGTTAGGGTGTGTGTGTGTGTGTGTGTGTGTGTGTGTGAGAGGTTAGTTTAAAAAAATTTTTTTTGGGATATCTTGTTCTTTGGGACTGTGTTGTGAGTGTTTTCTGCACTATGTCCAAAGAAAGGGTCTCATGCTTTAAGAAGTGTGACTCGTGCTGTCAGAAGATGTCTCTGACAGACGGTCACACTTCTTGCTTATACTGCCTGGGACCTCTCCACCTGCAGGACTCCTGTGCGATTTGTCATTCCTTTAGCCAGAGAGTCCTGCAGGAGAGGAGAAATAAATTGATTTTAAGGGGTCTTCTTAAACCGGAGGGCTCTCCGGCTAAGTCGGCTCCGAGCAAGACTTCTAAGTCTTCCAAGACCCAGGCTTCTGTGTCCAAGCCTGCGGCCTCAGCTCCGACTCTTTCTGCATAAACCTTCGGCACCGGTGGCTATCGGTGCCGATACTAGTTCAGTCACATCGGTGTTGGCTCCGGCTGGTTCCGACCACCATGTGGCACAGGCTTCGGTGTCGGCTCCGACACCCTTACCTTTATGTCTGTATCGGCTCCGGCTGGAGATGATGCATTGAGACCATCTGTTGGTGCCGAAAAGTCCTCGGCTCCGACTGCATCTTTGGTTTCGTCGGCTCCGATGGTTCCTTCGAGGAAGAGGTCCAGGTCCCCTTCCTTGGAACTGATACTCTCGGCTCCGGCCTCACCTCTCCTCTCGGAACGGAGCCATCGGAGCCGATCATCCAGGTCATCCAGGCTTTCTGACCATGATTTAGAGAGGGTGGTCAGTAGATTATTGAAATCACAGGCACTGGCCAAGATGCTACATAGTCCGTCTCAACAGACGACTATTAGTCCACACCCTCTTGTAGTTCCTCCTCCGACTCTATCTCAGAGTTTGGAGCTGGAGTCTTCGGGAATAGTTTCTGCTATGGCTGAGGGGCAGATACCTCCCCCTTCTGCTCCCTCAGCATCTACTCTTATCTCCTCTTGAGACCTTCCTTAGAGGGATTCGTGGTCGGGCTTCCTGGTCTCCTCCGAGGGGTGAGTGGCATCGGACCCTTGTCCGACCCCACTCTTCCCCTTGGAGCTTCGGCCTTGGTGAGCTCGGCTCCGACATCTGCCTCGGAGCCTTCTCTTTCGGTGGGCCCTGGAGTTCATCTTTCTTCGGAACGGGTTCTCTTGGACCTCCCTGGGAGGGGAGCCTTCGAGGTGATGAAGAGTGTGCTGGCCACTGGACTCAGCCAGCAGTCTGTTCCCTTAGCTCCTCCCTCTACGGTGCCTGTCGATATCTCTGCCATCTCTCTTGCTCCCGGACCCAGAGATCCTCCGCCTCAGGTTTCCCCACTGGGAAGAACCCCCTCTTCCGAGGATTCTCCTGATCAGTCAGGGGATCCTTCGCGCAAGAGGACTTGTAAGAGGAAACACATAGACTCCCCTGAGTCTATCACTTCAGATACCGACTTAGATGAGTCGGAGGGATCCCCAAGATCCCCTCTGAGGATGTCTCCTTTTCAGACATCCTAGAACTCCTTAAACAGAGGGAAACTGGCCTCCAATAATCCCTCTGAGGATGAGTCGGTATACCTGGAGGCGTTTGGATCTTGGCCCTCCACCTCCTGGGTGTCTCTGCCTTCGACCCCTTATGCAGGTTATTGCTCGAAAGGCTTGGGCTGCTCCTGACTCTGTAGAGCCAGTTCCTAGGAGGCCATCTAAATTTATTACTGCCCCTTCGGATAAGCAATTCCTTACGAAGGTGTCCCTGCTGATGCCATGGTGGTGGCGGCTGCCACTAAGAAGGAACTTGCAGATCCTTCCGTACCTGTCCATCCTCCTAATAAGGACTCTAGGACCATGGATAGGTATGGTAAGCGGATGTTCTCTTCAGCGACCTTTGCTATGCGTTCGCTGAACTATTATGTCACTTCACCAGACTCCAAAGGGACATCCTTAAGGAGCTAGGTGAAGTAGTACAGGATCCCACAGCTGCAGGGGCTCAAGTAGAAATTGCTTCGCAGCTAGGAACCCTTAATTCTATTGCTAACTCCTCCATGCGACTGATATCATATGCAGCAGATGGAGCGAGTAGGGCCGCAGGTACAGGTGTGGCTCTTAGACGCCAAGCCTGGATGCGGCTCTGTAATTTTGCAGATCCCTTTAAGGTGTCCTTCACAAACTCTCCCTTTGATGGGTCAGCTTTGTTCGGCCCTCAAGTGAAGGATACATTGACCAGGTGTGAGCAGGACGGCAAGACTCTTTCTGCCGTAGGGGTCCATTTTTCCACCCCTTCTAGACCTTACCCTAAAGGACAGAAGGGTGGCAAAATGTGGTTCCGCAAATCCCAAGGAGTCACGCCGGATACACGTGGTCAGTTTACCCCTAGAGGCAGAGGGGGTAACAATAACAGACGCCACTCTAGAGGCAGAGGGGGTCCACAGAACCAGGAAAGCAGAGAGCCTCTCTCTGACAAGCCCTTCCAGCATCCCTGAGATGTTGCCCGACTGTCCATCCTTGGAGGCAGTCGGGGGAAGACTATCGCTGTACCCAGAAGCCTGGCGTTCCCTCACTCAAGACAGATGGGTACAGTCGATCATATCCAAGGGTTACAAAATTCCTTTCGAGGAAAGTCCCTTCTCTCACTCAAATTCCCTTCCAGATGTACCACCCGGTCTAAGGGAAATTGCAGAGTTAGAAGTATTAGAACTTCTACAAAAAAGAGCCATTCAGCCAGTTACAACAGACCATTCAGAGCCCGGAATCTACTCAAGATTCTTTTTGGTCCCCAAAAAGACGGGAGACTGGAGACCAATATTGGATCTCAGCAGACTCAACAAGTCTGTGAGAAAGGCAAAATTTTGAATGGTCACACTTCAGTCAATTTTGCCCTTCCTGGAGAAGGACAACTGGATGTGCTCAATAGATCTTCAGGATGCGTACTATCACATAAAAATTCACAGGCGCTCCAGAAGGTTTCTCCGCTTTCGGCTGGGGTCCAGTCATTTCCAATTCAGAGCCCTGCCCTTTGGTCTCACTACAGCCCCCAGAGTGTTCACCAAATGTATGGCAGTGGTCACGGCTCACCTGAGACGTCAAGGATTCCAGGTGTTTCCGTATCTCAATGACTGGCTCCTTTCAGCCACCACCAGGCATCAACTTCTTCAAGCCAGGGATTACACTATAAATCTTTGCACTCAATTGGGAATTTTGATCAACGACGAAAAATCCTCCTTATTGCCCTGCCAGTCTATTACTTTTGTAGGCGCAAACTTAAACACTGTTCGGATGTCAGCAACCCTCACAGACCAAAGAATCTTAGATATAAAAAGTCATGTGAGGATCATCCTAGCCAGCAAGAAAGTACAAGCCAGAATGGTCCTAAAGGTGTTGGGCCTCATGGCTGCGGCCATTACCCTTCTTCCCTTGGCCCGCTTCTATATGCGCCTGCTTCAGTGGATGTTGTTCACTCAGTGGTCTTACCAACAACATCCGATGCTTCACCAAATACTGGTGACACAAATTTGCAGGAATCATCTTTCGTGGTGGATTACTTCTCCCCAGATTCACCAAGGCAGACCCTTTGTACCCCCAGCCCCGGTAGCCACTGTCACTACGGACGCCTCCCTGATCGGGTGGGGGGGTCATTATCAGGGCAGGATGGTTCATGGGACGTGGCAACCGTTCGAATACCACCTGCACATAAATGTCCTAGAGATGAGAGCAGTGCTTTTAATGTTGCAAGCCCTCAATGACTTTCTTCCCTTGGGAACAATTGCAGTTCACACAGACAACATGTCTGTAGTATGGTATATCAACAAACAGGGCGGAACCAAGTCCTACCTCTTGTGTCGAGAAGCTCTCAGACTTTGGCAATGGGCGATCTCCTCTCATCGGTTTCTGGTAGCAACGCATATCCCTGGGAAAACCAACATTTTAGCGGACAGATTAAACAGAGCTATTCTTATGCCTCACGAGTGGTCTCTCAAACAATCTATAGTGGAGGAGATTTTTCTAGAATGGGGCCACCCATGTTGCGATCTTTTTGCTACTCACCAAAACAGCAAATGCCCAGACTTCTTCTTTCTCTTCCCACTGCCAGGCCATCCCCCCAGAGACGCTCTAACCCAGGATTGGCCCCAGGGACTTCTTTATGCCTTTCCTCCCTTTCCACTGATTCCACAAGTACTCCAGAAAGCCACCGTTTTGAGAGCCAAAATGATTCTCATTGCTCCCTATTGGCCTCGACAGATTTGGTTTCCGTTCCTCCATCGTCACCTTTTGGTGCAGCCGTGGCATCTGGACCCAGTGCCAGACCTTCTGATTCACCAATCGGGTCAGCTGCACCGGTCTATCCCTTCTCTCAACCTCACAGCATGGTTGCTCCACTTCCTTCCTTAGCCAGGCTTCCTATGATCTCTAATCCTGTTAGAGACATCATAGTAGCTTCCCTCAAATCCTCCACTAGGAGGATTTATACTAGCAAATGGAAACGTTTTTCTTGTTGGACAAAAGCTAAAAATATTGATCCCTTTACTGCTCCAGTTCAAGCAGTTTTGGATTTCTTAGCGGAAATTTTTCACGCCGGCTCCTCTTCTTCCACGGTCAAAGTTCAGTTGGCTGCTATCTCGAACTTTCATGTCGGGTTCGCAGATCACAACATTATGTCCCACAGGCTTTGCAAAGCCTTCTTAAAAGGAATTTTTCTCCTGAAACCTCCAATCAGGAGTCCTCCTCCTCAATGGGACCTAATTTTAGTGCTGACATCCTTGATTCTTCCTCCCTTCGAGCCAGCTGTTTCATGTTCCCTGAAATTTCTTTCATGGAAAACTTTATTCCTGGTTGCTATTACATCGGCTAGGAGGGAATCTGAACTTCATGCTCTCTCTGTTCGGCCCCCTATTTAGTCTTCCAAAAAGACAAAGTATCATTGAGAACTAATCCGACCTTTTTGCCTAAGGTCGCCTCAAAGACTAATTTGAATTAGGCTATTGATCTTCCTGTATTTTTCCCAAACTACTCAAACAGATCAGAACAAAAGTTACATTATCTTGATGTTCACCGCCAACTCAGATATTATTTGGATAGAACAAAACAATTCAGGAAATCCGATCAACTCTTTGTTTCTTATGCTGATAACAAGAAAGGCCTTCCTGTCTCAAAAGTGACCTTATCTAGATGGCTTTCTTCTGTCATCTCTGAAATTTATCAGCTCAGGGGAAAACAGCTGTGCTCGAAACCTAAAGCGCATTCAACCAGAAGCTTAGCCACTTCCACAGCTTTTCAAGCTAGACTTCCATTAGACACTATTTGTGCAGCAGCCACTTGGGCCACTCCTCATACCTTTGTTTCTCATTACAAATTGGATTTGGCCTCCAGGGACAGAGCCAGTTTTGGCTCTACAGTTCTCAAGAGTCTGCTCCATTGAGCCACCCAGGATAGAGGTGCTAGGGACGCGGTCCCATCAAGCAAGAATAAAGGCGAGATTGACAACTTAACATTGAGAAGTTATGTACCTACCATAACGTTCCATGTTAGTTGTCTTCTCTCGCCTTCTTTCTTGCGACCCTCCCTCCTTCCCCCTGGCCTGGACAGACCTTTCTCTTTACATGGAAGAATGCTTCTTAAGACCATACAGTGCTGGTCCTCCAAAAACACCCTTCAGGCTTTTTCTCTCCTTCTTTCTTCCTTTTGGGAAGTTTTTATGCTAGGTGTTATTGCCTATAAGACAACAAACGAGATCTGGGTACTTACCGCCTTGCATCATGGGATATGGGGCTGCCTCAAGCTGGTAAAAGTGACTCTCGAGCTTAGCAAAGTGCCGAGTCGGAGCCGAGGATCGGCTCCGAACCCATCAAGCAAGAAAGAAGGCGAGAGAAGACAACTAACATGGAACGTTATGGTAGGTACATAACTTCTCATTATAGTATAATGTAAAAGAGAGTGATTTTCATGCATTAGTGTAACACCAGTATCAAAATATGATGGCAAAAATATTTTTTGAAATTCCAGGGTCCAGTTTTCCTCTCAGTGTCTCATCTAAGTGTAATTTGTACATGAGCATGCATACCCCTTCAGTTCAGATTACAATGGGTTTACAGTTGAAGAAATCTGTAGACCTTCATTTGCATCTGAATTGATCATATCCTTTGAAACTGTCAAATACTCATCTAATTAGCTTTCTATTTGAAACTCATATGAACAATGGGGGCTAAACACTTTAGGTTGTCTGAGTTGCTTAGCCCCGATTATGTAACTCAGTAAAAACTAACACTCAGGTCATACTTGGTTCTTTTATATGGTCAAGTGTGAATTTATTTATTCTGTTTTATTTATGTTTGGTTACCAGGTTGTCCAGATCAGCCAAAGTCCATTTTCAGTGGGGGCCTAGGGGAAACGCTCCATAATTACAGAGTATTTGCAGTATAGTTACAGTACAGTCATAATGCAATATAACCCAACCATAAAGGTAATTTAATATATATGCATATTTCAGTTTTTCACCCAACATAAATTTCTGTCAGTCCATGCATATGTTTTAGAATGATTAAGGATGGACTCATGATAGTGGCTTGGTGGAAGAAAAGTAGGATACGGCTGTAGAAAACCAGATACTGGTGAATAAACCAAAGCTACTTTTAGGTGGATAATAAGCGAGTGGTAGGTGGGAAAGGAGATTAAAAGCTGAGTGGTAGAATAATTGAGAATTTAGTATAAATGCTAAAATAGTATGCCAGGATCAGTCCTCCAGGCTAAGACTACAATGACAGGTTTGTGAATGAATTACAGTTTCTGACAAATTTGTTCAGGGAGAGGAGTTACCCCGACAATCTTTTGAATGGAATGTTGTTGTTGTTGTTGTTGTTGTTGTGTCTTTCGGCTTTTCCTGGTTAGGGGTCGCCACAGCGGAACTCCGGTCCGCTAATGATTGGTAGTTGTTTTTTACGTGCCGAGTTACCAGCCCTGACGCACAACCTTCAACGAAGGGCAGGGGAGAAAAACAGAATTTGCCCACATTTTAAGGTCAGCCGAAGGGGTTAAAAATTCATTCCAGCAGGAGAATGTAGAAAAAATTAACAAGGCAACAAGTGTCCACAAGGAAAGGGCTATGCTAATGTTATACAGTAGTATGGCACCTAGTTTGGTAAAGGTTATGTATACCTGTTGAGAATCTAATATTTTCAGATGAGTTTAAGAATATACTGGGTAATACACCTAATGTGGTATACAGTAATGGTAGAAACATTAAGAATTATTTGGAAAACAATGATAGGACTGGTGGCCACACAGTTTCAGAAATGGTAAAGTATGGATATTCTAAGTATTGTAGGTTTATCAACGACGGCCTCTATGTCATTGTGGAAGTGGCAAGTAAGGCTTTGAAGTGAGGGAGATGCAATTGTAATACTAAGATGGCTGTTTGTTTAGCAAGATGCATCTCATGTGCTGGATTTTATGTAGGAAAAACTTCAAGGAAGTCAAAACATAGAGTTTACGAGCACATTTATAACATTAAGAAAGGCAGTGTCACTAATGCTTTATATAAGCATTCATTAACATGTGCCTCCTTCAATAAGTTCATATTTTCATTATTGATAGAGTTGAAATGAATGATAGATGGGGTGACAATGATAATTTGTTAGAATTTAAGTTATGAATATGGCAAATCAGACCGAATGCAACAAAAACACCGGGTATTAATGAAAGCGTATCTATTATGAGCTTTTTTTAAAGATAACGGCAAGAATTATATGAAAAATGTATTTTATACTAGATATAACCTGGCTATAGCATATTTCAACAAAACATTTCTACAACACCTAGACACTGTCGCTCCATTGTGCAAAATCTAGGTTAGAACCTCTACAAATCCCTGGCTCAGTAAAGAAACCAAACAAATCCTCAAGTCCAGAGACACTGCCTGGCTTTACTATAAAAAAAAACAAAGAAACACAAAGCCTAACTTGGTACCAAGAACTGCGCAACCGTGCAAAAAAATGCATTAGGCTGGACAAAAAAAAATCCTACTACATGACATTAAAAACTAAATGCAACACAACCCCCAAACATTTTGGAAAATGTAAACCAGCTACTAAAGCCCACCCAAAAGGCTACCCCCAAACCAACCACCCCTGACAACAAAGTTCCCATCGAAACACAATTCAACTCCCACTTTGTGAATTCAATTCTTTCCTTAGTATCATAGGACAGTTCCAACCTCACTATCCCCCCCAACACAAATAATACTAATACTAGCTTTACCCTCAAAACAGTTTCCACCACCTCAATCTAAAGCATGCTCTCCAAACTAAAAACCTTGTCAACAGCAGCCAACCTATTCCCCAGCTATTTCTTGAAGATCACAGCAGATGCTATTGCTAGCCCAATCTCCACTCTCATAAACAGATTAATTGTTGAAAACTATGTTCCCAAAGTCTGGAAAATATCCTATGTTACACCCATACATAAAGGTGGGACCTCCACTGAACTTAATAACTATAGACCCATTGCTATACTCTCACCCCTGCCCAAAATCCTAGAAAAATGCATACATGTCCAGGTGCTAAAATGTCTTCTAGACAACAACATCCTATCACCTACTCAACAAAGTTTAAGACCTGATCATAGTACCACTACAGCCCTCCTCTGCTTCACAGACACACTAGACCGTCTCAAAAATGAAGGCCTGTAGGTGTCAACTCTTTTTTTGGATATGTCCAAAGCATTTGACACAGTCTCACACCAGATCCTGCTAAACAAACTAAACCAATATCACCTGTCAAATTCTACTCTTACTTGGTTCCAAAGCTACTTAACTAATAGGTACCAGGCTGTGAAATGGGAAAATTCTCTCTCTCCTCAGCTGCCCATAACTATAGGGGTTCCAACAGGGTTCTATCTTAGGACCACTACTATTCACAATTTTCACAAATGACCTCCATACCTCCATACAGCATGCATCTATCATTCAGTATGCAGATGAGACTATCTTAATCTGTGCTGCACAAAATATTCCCATCCTTCTGCAAACAACTCAACTAGCATTCTCTGACATTGAAAACTATCTACTTATCCTCAGTCCAAAGAAAACTCAGCTTATGATTATAACCAGTTCTAACAAAAACACTAACAGTCAATTCACTATCTACTCCACTAATGCTACTCCAATCGCTCCAGTGGCACAGGCTAAGCTATTTTTATTTATTTATTTATCGTTTGTTGACCGGGAAAGTCCGACTAGGTTCCACAGAGCCTGTTTTCAGCGGAGGCCCGGGGAGAAATTCTCCAGATGCATGTCTTTGGAATGTGGGAGGAAACCGGAGTGCCTGGAGGAAACCCACGCGAACACAGGGAGAACATGCAAACTCCACACAGAAGGCACCCCAGCCGAGAATCGAACCAGAGAACCTCTTGCTGTGAGGTGACAATGTTAACCACTGCACCACTGCGCCACCCAAAGTTTGGTCTATTGGGAATAACCATAGACTCCCACCTAAAATTTGATAGTCATCTCAACTTAACTATTAGAAAAGTACATGCCAAAACTGGTATCACTCTACCGCATCAATCCGTTTATTACCAACAACACAAGATTAGCCATTGCTTGCTCCCAGCTTCTATCCACCGTACTCAATGCATCTCCCATTCTGACTAATCTCAACAAAACTGAACTAAGCAAAATGGAAGCCTGCTATAATAGAATTGCCCGCGTTGCTGCAAATTGCTCATATAGAACTCAACACTGTGCTGCTTTGAGCCAGTTCCACTGGGTTGAACTGCCCAACCTCCTAACTTACAATCAGCTCTGCCTCTGTCACTCTATCTATTACCTCCCCAATAAGTGTCCATCCTCAAAAACCTAGTACATCAGCCAGCCAAAAGGTGTCTTAGATCATCAAGCAAACTACTACTTGAAGTCACCAACAGCTATAATAGCTTTGGAGACACACTATATAGTAGTTCATTGGCTAAAAATGGAGCTGTCTCCCCACTAGCGTACAAAAGACATCATCCATAGCCTCCTTTAAAAACCTCTTTAGGCAATATCTCAAGCAAACTTAGCAGTACAATGACTGCTTCCCAGGCTAATGAAAGCGAATAAGGTACACATACTAAGCCTAGAGTACTTGATAACAGTTTTCACTCTTACTCACAAACTCTGGCTAATGTGCAATGTAAGTACTGTACCTATGTACTATGTATGTATTCTACCTATGTTCCAAATTTCAGCTGTACACCACAAATCTATTAATTACCTTTATTTTTAAATTAATGTTTTCTTGTTTTTTCCCTCCACTGTAATTGTTGATGTGCTGCAAAAAACATGTCTATTGTAATTTGTGTGTATACTGATCATGTCTAAATATCTAAATGTAGCTGTAATTATTTTTCTGTGTGGAGCTCTTCTCCCTGGGCCTCTGCTGAAAAAGGGCCTTTTCGGCTCAGTCAGAAACCCCCCGGTTATCAAATGTAAAATAAAATAAAAATAAATATGTATTAGATATTTGTGCTATAAATTTTAAGAAAAGTCTTTTTTACTATGAATTATTATTGTTGGTTAATTAATTAATTAATTAATTAATTAATTAATTAATTAATTAATTAATTGTTCGTGGAAAGACACATAAAAAGGAAATTATGTCAGGTGTATTGCTGAACTCTGAAGAAGTCCCTAGACATTAGTATGAGACAAAAGCATTAAGTTCATGGTTATTTTGCTTCAATAAAGGTATTTTTATGTCACAGAGTGATATTGCTGTTTGAACATTGGAGCATTGGAAGACTCATACTGGAACACTATTTTTAGTACGTAATCAAGTTTTTTGTTATTGGTTATTAGTGAGTATAGTATAAATCCAGGGGCAGAAAAGAAAAAAAAATAGTAGAATATTGAATACAGTATGGGTAGAGTTAAAATGAATAAAGGAATTTCTAACGTAGTTGGATTACCATTGCAGAGTAAGGGGAAGTGCTGCGTGATCATTTTGCTAGTTTGAGTGAAGTCATACTACATTTTGATAAAGTGATAGTTTGAATAAGGTAACTGTCTTGCAGTTTAAATATTAGGCTGGACTTATTTCTTTAGCTGTGTTCTGTAAAATTATATTTCATGTGCCACATTTCCTCAGTGTTTATGGTTTCTTACAAATGTGTAGCCCATGAACCTCCATTCAGAGTTTTGTTTCTGAAACTCTTTGAAGCCAACTTAGGACCCTTGCCCTATGTCTGAAAAACAAGTAGTATTCTTTATTGGCTATGTTGTCTGCTTCCTCATCTTTAGCATTTGACCCTCCATCTAAAAAGAAGTGAAAAGAAAAGTGCCAAAAGAAGTGAATGACTCAAAATGGACCTCCACTTCCTCTTTTCACTCGGAGATGTGCAAACCCAGTGAGGGGCTGTAGCAGCTCTTGAATTTTCCATCAGCATCTCCTGTGCCTTTTAGCATTGCCCCAATGGAGACTGTAGTAACCAGGAACAAACGCAAAAATTCATTGCTACCAACCGTCCTTCTGATTCTTCTGTTAACTGTATGAAGATGAGTTCCCCCAAGCATAAAGAAGAGACTCAAGGGTTTAAAACAGAGGTTCTTCCCTCAGCATTTAAAACTCAGGCAGGCATCTCAAGTAATAATAAGTAGAAGGTAAAACACATTACCCCCTTTTTTCCTCCTAGACAAATTTCTTCTGAGAAATCTCTTCCTCAAGCAAGTCAAGATGACTGGTTTGCTTTAGATCAAGGACTGTTAATGACACTTCATTCCTTACACCCATGGTAAACTCCTCCTCCTCCTCTTCCTACCGAAAGAAAAAGGGCGTAGAAGAGCACTCTGATGAAGATGGCCTAGATTATGCTTCTCAAATCCCTTCTCCTTCTGACTTTGAAGGAAGATAGTTTTTCTTCTGTCTCCAAATGAGGACATTTCTCTTGGTGAGATAATTTGTAAAATTAA
Source organism: Protopterus annectens (assembly GCF_019279795.1). NCBI lineage: Eukaryota > Metazoa > Chordata > Ceratodontiformes > Protopteridae > Protopterus > Protopterus annectens. The sequence continues at coordinate 532,171,949 of NC_056730.1, read as the reverse complement.
AGAATGTTTTAAGTGGGAAGGAGATATGTATCTGACATTTAATAGAGGTCATTTGACCTTCTCCATATGGACATTCCTAATCCTGTAGCTATTTGGAGCCTTAGAAGATGCATTTTTAGCAGCTTCCCTTACCCCAAATTTTTAACCTCCAGCTCCAAAAAGGCCAGACAGGTTTTATGGTGTACAGGATTCACACAAAAATCTCTAAAGAAACCCTGCTGCTAACTGTGCTGTTAAGATGGACAAACTAGTCTCTGCTGCTAAATCTCTTCTGAGTGATAAAGACAGCAGAGTCCTTGACAGGTTTTGTTAAAAATTGTTATGTCAGCAGCCATGTCTTAGGTTCATATGTGCTTACTAGACTAATGACCACAGGGGGGCTTTTTAAGTCTAGCTATGCTTTCCAAATGTATCTGACAACTTTTTCTACCCTAGGGTTATTAAGGGATATATGTAGACTTGAGCATGGGTGGTCAAGCATTTGCAGAGTATCTCTGTCTACTAGAGTCATAAATGCCAGACCAGGGGCAAAAGTCCGATTCTCCATCCATTGGTCCAAGTTACACTTAAATTAGGCTAGGGAAGAACTGTGCTTCACATGGATGGGAAGCCCATTATCTGTGAGACACATATATGTTCCTCTAAGGTGTCCTGATTATGTTGCAGCTGAAGTTTTGGTGCCGTTTATGTACAGCAGAATATTGACATCTTTGGACCTAGATGCCATACCCTTGCTTATAAGTTGCGTAACAGTCAGTCAACAAGGACATATTACTGTCTATATGCATTCCCAAATTCCTGATCACTCTTAGGGGTGTATTATCAATGTGGTAGTTTCCAGTGGTAGCCGTCTTTCCAAAGAATACTATTATACATGTCTTGTCATTGAGTTTTAGACCGTGGATCTGACACCAGCAATTAGTCTGTGTCAGGCCTTTTCAGAGGGTATTTGTTTCTTTGAGGGGTTTCTGTTATTGCACCTAGTTTGCAACATCTGAAGTCTTGGTCAGCCAGAGACTGTTGATGTTGGCCTTGACTTCAGAGAAGTAGATGTCAAAAAGTAGTGACCTCAGCTGCAATATTTAAGGGACTCCACTAGAGACTGGCCTGTTTGTGGAGTAAAACACTCCTATCCTCACTTCTTGGGTCCTATCTGTAAGCCAACTGATTATCCAGTGGGTGACATAAGTGTTTATGTATAATTTTGCAAGTTTGTCTGCAGTGCCCCATTGGGGTATTGCATTACATGCTTTCATAAGGTCAAAGTAGGCAGTATACACAGTTTTGTCTTTTAAGGCTATTAATTGTCAAACACGGGATTATATTCCTTTTAACTATGTTATGCAATATGGGTCAATAGGTTTCTGAGATTTCTAATCAAAACATGAAATGTAAACTTAAAGAATTGCTTCATTACACCTTTCAAGTTGCTAAGTATTTCATAAAATGTGGATATGATGCAATTTGTGCACTATGTAGAGCAGCTGCAACTGGTTTTGTTATTCATAGGGACACATGGGTAAGGTTTCAGCCTTTGCCAGCAGATGTGAAAGCTCTGTTATTGAATGCTTCTCTGGATAGAGGTTTATTATTTGGTAATCCCACAACTGAAGTCTTTACAAAGATAGAAGGGAGAGGTAATGTACTACATGGGATAAAACAATGCTTTGTTTCTCCAATGCATAGATATGACAGAAATTACCCAGCAAAACCGTGCCTTTTCTCTAGAAAGCAATCCAAGTCTAAACAACAAAAAAAAAACAAGACAAAGGACAGTTTAAGAAAAATGGCAAGGGAAGTGTATGACCAAACAGAGTGGCTTCCAGGAAAGCTGCAACAGTAACAGAGTTCTCTATGAACATTCTTCAGATGCTAGGATTCACTCTGTCTAAGAAATCTCTCCTAATCCCTTAATCCAGAATAGTCTTCTTAGGTTGCCTAAAAGGCATCATATCACAAACAGCCTTCTCCAACTAGACAAGATAGTAGCATACAAAGATTACTTTCTAAGAGTGACAAAACAGGAATCTGCCTCAGAGAATTTCTGAAAGCCTTGAGGTTCATAGCTTCAGCTGTTGTCATGCTTACTCATTGCAAGCTCCATCTGAAGAAAATCCAGTGGTATATCAGATCATTGTGGACAAAGCACCAGAATTCTGTCAGTTAACAAATGTCAGTTCTTCTTTGTCTGGATCAGGACTGTCTCATTTAGGCCAGACAGATAGTATCCAATCTAGGAGTCCTCTGTACAACCTCTGCAAGTACAGGGTATAATGACAAATCTATCATACATACGTACATACAAATATTTCAAGCACAGGTATTAATGCCCTTCTAACTTGCCAATATACCAGAACACTTGTTCCAATAATAAGTATCCAGGCTGTTCTTTAAAAATATCTAAACTAGTACTTGCATTAATGTAATTTGGTAGTCTGTTCCATGCATCAGCTACTCTGTCAGAGAACCAGTTAGTACACTTCTCATTCCTATAGAGTCTTCTACATAGGTTTTCTGATGATTCTCTAGTAACTTTTTGTTAAACCCAAACATTCCAAGAGGAAGTTGTCACTAAATGCCCTATGTACCTGAATAAGATCTCCTCTTAGATATCTGTAAGAGATGCAGTACAAATTCTGATATTTTAGTCTTTCATAATAACTTAAATTTTCACATCGATGGATACCCTTGGCATATTAACTTTGTACTCTTTCCAGTTTACTCATGCTTGTCTTCTTGTAGGATTTCCATATTGTTATTCCTTACTCAAGTTTGGGTCTAATGTAACTGACAAACAAGGACTTCATTATTTTTGATTTCCTAGACTTTATAAATCTTTTTATGCAACCTGTAATTCTATAACCATCATTAACCAATTGGTTGATATGATTAGAAAAACTCATAGCTGAATCTACCTATATACCCAGGTCCTTAAATGAGTCGGCAGTTTCAATCACTGTGTGTTGTATTAAATATTCACCTTTCAATTTATGCCTACCAAATCTGATATGCTTAGTTTTTGATGTATTTATCAGCATATTATTCTCTTGTGCCCAAATGCTCAATTTATTCAAGTTATTTTGCAGACATGCCTTATCTGTAACACATGTAATCAGTTTACCCAATTTCAGGTCATCTGCATATAGACTGTAAAACACCTCAGATGAAAAAGTTAGGTCTGAAAGATACAATCTAAACAAGTAAGGGCCCTAGGACAGAGCCCTATGGGACACCCTGATGGTAACCAAGGATTTTGCCTGTCCAGTTGCTGTATGATACTTGCCATGTCCTATTTGTAAGCCATGCAACTATCCATCTTATCAAGAGTACATCAGTACCTAATTGTACTAATTTATTGATCAGTGTTATGTGTGTGACCCTGTCAAATGCTGAAATTAAATCTATATAAATTATATCACAGCACAATTGGTGCCTATGATTTTACCTCTCACTGTCCACAAGAAGAAAGTTCTCAGGGAGTCTTTGGGTGTCAGGCTGCCTCCTGTTCCACCTCAGCTGCTGATGAGTAACTGTGCTGTGGCTGCTCTTGATTCTTTAGACTGCTCATCTTTTTCCTCTGCTATTTCACCATGGTCCTGAGGATATCCACATCTTTTGTGGCTGCAGGGATACCCTTGATGTGCAAGGCAGAACCACTCTTGTCATCTCAGGAGGAGCACATGAAGATCCTTTACTCAAATGAGATAGAGAATCTGAACCTTGTATGAGTTTGCCTACTTGGGGGGGCAGTCATTTTCCAGGGAGTTTCCTGAGGGAAAGTGAACACAGTGAGAAAAGCTTGCCTTGTTCTGTTCTATTTCTCTGGACAGGAAAGATTTCCTGGCATTTGCTAAGGAACTCATTTCTGCCTTTTCTTAGCTTATTTCTTGTACGAACAAGAGAAGAAAGAGACATCTCCCCATTTTTTACTTTGCTTTTCAGTCAGAGGAGCTGGGATTACAGGGTGCTAGTGGTACTTCAGAAACTTTTTCTCAGTCTGAACATTCCGATTCTGAGCAATTAATCATGTTCAGTCATTACCATCAGTCATCAAGAGCATGTCAGATTCCCCTTTGAAAGATGTATCTTTTGTTGAGACATTTTCTAAGATGAAAGAGTTTTTTCAGTGGGAGCAGAATGAAATCACTATTGCACTGAATAGATATTGTGATTTGTTACAGGTGAATGTGCCTAAATCTGCAATTATTCCTGCAGTTTGCCTGCTTTAGACAGTGTTTTACTTACAGCTTCTAGTTTTCCTGACAGCCAGCCTCTTGCCCCAGGATGTCCTACAGGTTATATAAGGTATCTCAGACTCATAAGTATTTGTTTTCTAACCTTAAGACAGATCTGACAGTGATTTCTCTGTACAAAAATGCTTCTGCTAAACAGGTTGATGCTGCTATCTCCTTTCCCTCTAATAAAGACAGGAAAGCTTTTGATAAATTGGGGAAGAAAGTACATTCTTCTGGTACTTTAACTTTCAGAATTTTAAACTGTCAAGAGCATATGTTAAAGTTTTTATTTTGTATTTTGAGAACATGCAAAAGTTAATGGTTAACTGTTCTTCTGAGGAAAAAAGGTCTTTGAATGATTCTTTAGTATCTGCTTCTCATGCTACTAAGCATGTTTTAAAGTGTGCTTATGATGCTGCTGATTCATCCTCCAGTGCTGCTCTTTGTTCTGCTTTTGGGTCAGTAATGAGATTATTTTGGCTTCATTCTTGAAACCTCCCTGAGGATGCTAAAACTGAATTTTTAAATTATTTTCCCTTAGACAAGGAAGTTCTGTTTGGCCATTCTGCAGCTAACATACCCAAGACGTCTGATGAGAGGGAAAATTGATTCAAAGAGTTGCAGAAAATTTTCTTCCTTCCTTTTTTAAGGCAAATGGAAATTTTCCTTCTTCCTTAACTCCCTTTTAAAACAAGAAATTCAAGCAGTAAGCAGTTGTCAAATAGGATTTTAAAAAGCAATGGCAAGGAGGCTCCAAAAAGAAAGGAAAATCCTCTGAAAAGTAAGGACACTCCTCCCAGTCAGCGTGACTATTTGCCTGTTAAGGCACTCTGATCTGCCACCCTGGCAATCTTGCATTTCCCCTGTAGCACTAGACTGTTGCAGACAAATGGGGTCCTAAATGTAATTTAGCAAGGGTGCACCTGGCAATGAGAAATGTTCATTATATTGATCACTGTTGCAGTAGCCTTAACTATATGGGTTATATCCTACCAAGGATAACAACCGGCCAGCTTCCAAAGCTTCAATGTGCCCAAATTGTCAAGCATCTTGGGATGAGCTAATTAAAAGACAAGCATGGGCACAAAGCCTTTCAGAGCTTAGCTGACTCTTCTCTGACACTGAAGATTACTCTCCTCTAAGGCTTTTGAGGATCGTTGGTTGGCTTCTGCTTTCCTTTGCTGGGCAGATAAGTTCCCTTTGGGGAAAACATTCCAAATTCTTAATTTTATTGATGTTTTATTACTTTCCTCTTCAGGAAAGTTATTTTAAAACTAGGAGTGTTGGGTGTTAATGGATTGTCTTGAAACTGTAATGTACTTTTAAAAAGAGCACTTGTTTTTACTCTCAGTTTAAACTTAGTGCAACCTAAATGAAAACTTGTTTTCTGTGGAGAAATGTTGTTTATCTTTCCTTTTTTGGACTGGCATAGTGTTCTAAAATGCTTTTTACTGTTTTTTTCTGTCAAAAAAGTAACTTTCCTGGACTGGTAGCTTTACTGTTAATTGCTGCTTGTCTTTCCCAGGAAAAGAGGCAGTATTTTCAGCTTGACCATGTAACAGACTACCAGTCCCACATCGGTCTGTTTTCCAGCCAAAAAGAGAAAACATTAAGTAAAAATCTGTTTAAAAAAACATAGTTTCTTCTATTTCACAGGTCACTACTCATTTTTTGCAGTGTGTGTGTGTATGACCCCGTTGATACTTCTTCCAGAGCTATGGCCACTGGCACTGTTTTAAGGAGGTTTGCATGACTGCATTCTCTGAACATCCCAGGTAATGTTAGTTATGAGATTTTAAATTCTCCCTCGGATGAAGATTTAGTGTTTGGCCCCCTGCTGCAGAGGTAATCAAAAGTGTGATGAAAAAGGCAAGCTGATCCATGGAATCTCTAAGATTTTTCAATCCTCCTTTTCCAAATTATCCAAAGGAATTTTCCTAATTCATTTTTGGCAAAAACAGAATAAACACTCTTAACAAAATTCAGATAATCAGATGTTTAAGAAGGCAAGGAGGTTCCAAAGAGAAGTCTCAAACTTCCCCAAACTAAGGACCGTCTGGTGGGCCTGAATGACTGTTCAAGAGACACTGTGACCCCCCCCCCCCACCACCACCACCCTTGCACCTTTTTTGTTCTAGAAAGCATGAACCTCCATTTTTCTCTTTGGCAACAGATCACTTTAGATAAATGGGTTCTGAACTTACTTTAAGCCAAACTATCCATCTCCCCTTTTTCTTTCCTGAACCTAAAAGTGAGGGAGCAAGGATACTCCATACCTTGGATGTCCATAGACTACTCCAGTATTATCTTTATAGAATTAAAACTTTCTGATCTTCATATCAATTGCTTATTTCTTATGAAGGTAAAAAGAAGGGATAACCTGTGTCAAAACAGACTATTTCCAAATTGTTTTCTAAGGCTTATTTTATTGTACTCACCATACAAAATCTATTCCGGGCAGGATCAGGGCCCACTCTGCCAGGGCCTTGGCTTTGTCTCATCTATGGGTTTTTGGAAAGGGTTGTAAGTATTCTAGAAGCTCCTACTTGGTTGTCTGTACATACTTTTACAAAGCAGTGTAAGCTTGATTCCTTCTGCAGGGGCTGCTAGACTCCTCTCCTTCCACCTCCCAAATGTAGTTAGTTATGGTAATCTACCCATATAGCTTAGGCTACTGCAGCAGTGATCAATATGAACATAGTACATGTGTGTAGATGCTCAAATGATCAGTGCTGTAGTAGCTGCTCCTCCCTTCTTCTCAAATTGCTTTTTGGTGTATTTTATTCCAGGGTGTAGACATTTATTTATTTTTTGTTGTTGTCCCTACAGTTGTCCTTTCATGGCTCGGCCTCCCTCTCTCCACTGGCAGGGAAGCTCTTAAGAGGTTTGCATTCAAACTTGTCTTTTAATCAGCTCAGCTCAAGCTGCGTGACAGTTTGGGTGCATGTAAGGTGCCCTGAAGCTTTGGAAGCTGGTCAGCCATTATATCCTGCCATATGACTAAGGCTATTGTAGCTGTGATCATTCAAACTTCTACTGCTATGGTAAATTCAACTTACACAACTGTACTTTCCATCCTTCTTTTCAGGGGGACTAGCACTTGCCTACTAAACCAAGTCTTTCCTTTTCCTCCAATTCTATATCAAAGCATAACAATAATTAAAATAATAAGTAAATGCTTTCACAGGGTGTAATAGACCTAGTGTCACCAAGCCAGACTGGAAAAGGCTTTTAATGAAGGCTTTTTCTGGTACCAAAGAGGGAAGGATCCTAGAGGTCTGTGCTGGACCTTTCCATATTCATTATATTGATCACCGCTGCAGCAGACTTAGCTGTATGGGTTATATCCTGCCAAGGATATAACAGCCAGCCAGCTTCCAAAGCTTCAGGGCACCTTTTATGAGAGCAAACTGTCAGGAAGCTTGAACTGAGCTAACTAAAAGAAAAGTTAGGGTGCCAAGCTCTTCAAAGCTTTATTGTCACCAACGAGTATACTCCTCAGAGGCTTCGGAGAATTGACAGTCAGCTTTTGCTATTCCTTTGCTGTGCAGATAAGTTCCCTGTGGGGGAAAAAATTATTTCATAATTTTGTTTATTTTAGGGGCTTGTGTTTTAACAGACTGTCATAAGACTGTACTGTACTTTTAAATGGGAAAAGTGTACTGTACTTTTAAATGGGGGGTGATGTTTTATCTTGTCAGTTTAAAAGTGGTTTAAATTAACTGAGAAACATTTTTTTCTGTGGAAAATTGTTTTTTTTTTTTTTTTTTGCTTTGTGGGGCTGGCATATTGTTTTGAAGTGATTTTTTACTGTGTTTATGTACCACAAAAGTGACTTTTAAAAGCTTTTTTTACTGGAATAAGCTGCTTGCTAGGAGGCACCATTTTCAGCTTGACCGTGGAACAGTCTGTCCGTCTCATGGTCGATCCCTCTTTCAGCAGCAACATTAAAAAAACCTTTGCCATCAAAGCAGGCTAGCAATTTGCCTCACACACACGTAGGTGACTCTGCTGTGGCTATTAGCTGTATCTCAGTCACTCATCTTTTATCCCCAATCCCTCTGAAGTATCACCTACAGCCACTATGGACTGGGGGTTAGTCACATCATCTGTGGCTATTGGGGTCCCCTCAGTGGGCAATGGAGAACCACTCTTGTCAGTCTTGGGAGAGGGAATGGGGAATTCCACCCTGTTTTGTCAGACTGTTGTGTGTGCCCATTGCTTGGGAAGCTACTGATGACATTAATAACACCACTTTTCCAATTTTTCCTGTAAAAAGAAACAAAAAACTAAACGTATTTACTCCTCCTCAAATTTCCTTAGCTAGGAGTAGTTTACTGGGTCTGGTTAATGGTTTAATTTAATTAATCCTTCTTGTAAAGTAGTTTTTCGTAAAAGAAAGAGGGATAACTCCTTTCCTGAAAAGATTTACAATTCTGAATATGGACAGGGGCATATACATGGTTTCCCCCTCAAATTTCTGATTCTAACTCAGAGGAGAGATTGGTTTCTGACTATCCTTATGGGGAGGTTCTCTTTCTGTGAGACTATTTCTGTACAATGCCAGTGTTTTCAGTAGAAGAACACTGAGATTTCCCAGTCCATAAGAAAATACTGTGAGCAGTTACACAAAGAAATTCCAGAACCTGCATCCATTTCTCCAGTTCTGTCAGCTTTGGAGGATGTGTGCCTTACTGCCTGTAATTTTCCTGACAGCCAGCTAGCTGCCCCTAAAAAAGTGGATAGGCTGTATAAAGTTCCTCAGTCTTTTAAGTTTGCATACACTCTTCTCAAACCAGATCCAGCAGCTATAGCTTTAGTTAATCCTCTTGCTGCTTAACACTTGGTTAATTCCAATCCTACTATATCTGATAAGGACAGGATGATTATTAATAAGCGTGGGAAAAAAGTGAATATGTCTGCAGCTTTGATTTTTAGACTTTTGAATTGTCAAGCTCATGTGTTAAGGTTTGCCCGGACTAACTTTGAAAGTGTAATGATTTTTTTTTGTCTGCAGTTTTTTCTTATAAGGAAAGATCTGCTTTAAATAATTTAATTTCTTGTAGTTTTATATGTAAGTACTAGGCTAGTTGTCTTTGTGGGCTGTTTTAAGTGTTGTTAATTTCCTCTTCAAATGTGAGAATCAAACCCTATACTTTGTGTCTGTGAGGCAAACACCTTAACCATTATACCAACCGCAACCCCCTTTTATTGTTTGAGTCACTGCACATTATATACAGAGTGCGTGTATGACTCGAAGAATTATGGCCACTAGTAATGTTTTGGGTAGGTATACATAGCTGCATTCTCAAAACTTCCCAGATGATGTTAAAAATGAGATTTTAAATTCTGTTTTGGATTAGAGATTTAGTTTTTGGACCTTCTGCTGCAGTGGTGATCAGGGGTAAGTTGATTCAGATTATCTAAGATTTTTCAGCCCCCCCCCCCTAATTCCAAATTTTCCAAGGGATTCTCTAACTCCCCCATACAATTTTAAGAAGAAACAAGATAAACAATCTCCACCAAATCCAAGTAAACAGACGTGTAAGAATAAATGGTAAGGGGTTACAAGAAAAATTCTGGAAACTTGCAACACCAAGAGCAGTCCAATAAGTCAGAATGAATATTTAAGAGATTTTGTTCCACCCTAGTACCCTAGCAGCCTCCTTTTTCTTTCAGAAAGTCTGAAGCTCCACTTTCCTCTTTGGCAATAGATAGTTTCAGAGAAATGGATTCTGAAGATCATTCATCAGGGTTGCAGATGGCAGGGGAAGAAGTAACTCCTTTCCAGGGGTTAATTTCTCATTCTCCAGACCAGGCTCTTTTGTTTCCACCTGTCCTTCATCACATTCTGTCCCAGGGAGTGAGAGAACCAGTCCCCCCTTTTCAAGTGGGAAAGGGGTTTTATTCAATGCTCTTTTCAGTGCCAAAGAAAAAAATGCTTGGAGACCAGTTCTAGATCTTTCTTTCCTGAAACCTGTTTACGATAGTGCCCAAATTCAAAATGATGTCACTTCACAACATGTTATGTCTTCTTTCTTTGTCAAGTTTCCTGGTAATACTAGATTTAAAAGATGCCTATCATCACATTCTTGTTCATCCCTACTTAATGAGTTACTTAAGGTTTCGTGTGTCGGGATCACATTGTCTGTTTTCTGCCTCACCCTTTAGACTATCCACTGCACAAAGAGTGTTCACAAAGTGCCTAGCTCCAGTTATAGCTCATTGCAGGCTACAGGGTATCTACATTTTTCATTATTTATGTGACTTGCTTATCTTTGCAAAGAGTCTTTTCCAGAGTGTCAGGAATCTCTCTTTGGTGAGAGATCTCTTTTACAAGCTGGGATTCCAAGAAACATACATTTATTGAGGATTCTTGTTCTTGGATGTCAACTAGACACCACAGTTCAAACAGCTTTTCTTCCATAGGAAAAATAGATCTATATCTAGATCTATTTCTAGAGTTTTCTACTCAGACTTCAGTCACTGTTTGGGAAGGATTTTAGTCTCATGGCTTATATGATTCTCATGATACCCCTGGCAAGGCTCCACATGAGATAGATACAATGGTATCTGAAGTATCTTTGATCCCAGCACCATCATCCCTTGTCTTTTCAGAGCCCAGTGCTGAGGTTTATCATGGGAGAAATCACTTAGTGGAGACAATAGATAAATCCTGTCTCCCCTTCACCATCCCTATTCCAAATCAATCATTCACCTTAGATACATTGGACTTTGCTTAGGGAGCAGTTTTGGGGAGCTAACAATGCATGGAGTGTGGGACACCAAGGTCAGATGCAAGCACAAAAATATAAAAGAAATGCTTGCCCTGATCAAGGCACTCAACTCTATGAATCATCTTTGGTCCCTGAGACCTCTTCAAGTTGTTACAGACAATACCACAGTCATGTGGTACATCAACAAGCAAGGGGAAACCAGGTTGTACCCCCTCTGCAGGATAGCCATGTTAGCTTGGGATATAGATGTACAGCACAATCTCCCTCTACAGGCATCCTACATTACATCACAGCAGAACTGTGTGGCAGACATGCTGAGCAGGACAAGGGCAGACCTTCATGAATGGAAACTACAAGGGGTGGTCTTCCAAGATTTGATCCAACTGTGGGGAGTACCTCTTCTCTGAACAATCAGCTGGCGATATTCTTCTCCAAGACTCCATTCAAGTAGGCTTGGAAGACAGATGCCTTTTTTTTCCTTCAACAGGAATGTTCCTGTATGCTTTTCCACCCTTCCCACTAATAACCAGGGTACTTCTGAAGATTCAGAAGGAATTTCTCAAGATCTTAGTCATGACACCCTTCTGGCCTAAGCAAACATAGTTAGCTGTTCTTTTCGAAATAGCCAGGGGCAAAATGTTTTTGTAAATGGTTTGCATAAGAGACTGTAAAGGGATTTGCAAAAGAGACCTCCAGGAATGACAATGTCCTGTCCTTGGGATCTTAATTTTGTGTTAGAGAACATATCAGTTGCACCATTTGAACCAGTTAACCTGGCTAAGAGGTTCTTGACATGGACAACAGATTTACTGATTGCTCTGACCTGTGCAAAAGTGTATCTGAGTTGCAAGCTCTTATGTTGAGTCAACAGTATCTCAGTTTCCACCAGGACAGGGTTCCTTTGAGAACTAGTCCTTCTTTTATGCTTAAAGTCAGGTGGTGGTACAGCGGTTTACATTGTCACCTCACAGCAAGAGGTTCTCCAGTTCGATTCTCGGCTGGGGTGCCTTCTGTGCAGAGTGTGCATGTCCTCCCTGCATTCATGTGAGTTTCTTCTGGGTGCTCCAGTTTCCTCCCACATTCCAAAGACATGTGTCTAAAGCATTTCTGTCCAGGCCTGTGATGAAAATGGGCTCTGTCCCAGTCAGACATTCCCGGTAAAGAAATGTTAAATAAATAAAGTGATATCTGAGTTTACATTAAGCCAAAGTATACATCTCCCCATATTCTTTCCTAAACCCAAAAATGAGAGAGAAAGGATACCACATACCTTGGATGCCCATAGACAACTCAAGCACTATCTTGACAAAACTAAATCTTTCATGATTTTCAAATCATTTGTACATTTCTTGTGAAGATAATAATTAGGAACAACCTGTGTCAAAGCAGACTATTTCCAAATGGTTGTGTAAGGCTATTATCTTTTGTCATACTGTCCACAATAAATCTGTTCCAGGGTGGGTTAATGCTCACTCAACCAGGGTCTTGGTTTTATCTATGGCTTTTTAGAAACAGTTGGATTCTAGAAGTATTCTAGAAGTTGCAACTTGATCCTCTGTATATTGTTTTACAAAGCACTATAAGCTTGATTCCTTCTCTAGGTCTAGATCAGGCTTTGCATGGAGCATTCTCCAGGTGCTTCTGGACTCTTCTTCTTCCACCTCCCAAATGTATTTAGTTAGAGTAATCTACCCATATAGCTAAGGCTACTGCAGCAGTGATCAGTATGATGAACATAGTACAGCAGTTTAAGTAAACTTACCTTACCAGAAGATGTTTGAATGATCACTGCTCCAATAGCTGCTGCATCCTTCCATCCCCTTTGTTTTTTGATGTGTTGTTTATGCCACAGTGTGGTTATTTAATTTTGGGCTTTTCTAGTGCTGTCCTTTCAGGTCTCAGCCTCCCTCTCTCTGTTGACAGGAAAGCTGTGAAGGGTTTGACATCCAAACCTATCATTTAGTCAGATCAGCAGAAGCTGCTTGACAGTTTGGGTACGTGGAAGGTGTGCCGAAGCTTTGGAATCTGGCTGGCTGTTATATCCTTGGCAGTATATAACCCCTATAGCTAAGGCTACTCGGTAGCTGGAAAGTAGACTTTTAAAAAGCGATGGGAGGATGACTCCAAAACGAAAAGGTGAGTCACCCAGAAACAAGGACATTCTAACAACTCTTGATGACTTTCTGATGAATGTTACCCTCCCTTCCCATCATGGGCAAGCCTTTAATTCTTTCCCAAAAATCTGACTAAACCCATTTCTTTCTTTGGCAACAGATAGTCTCAGGGAAATGGATTCTGAAAGGGATACAGATGGCAGTGGGAATCTTTCTCCTTTTCAGGGTATTCTGCCATCCATCTTCCATCATCCACTAGATCAGACTTTTTTTTTTCCTTCAGTCATTCAACATCTGCTAACTTGGTGTGTGATAGAAGCTGTACCTCCTTCTTGAAAAGAGATTTTTTTTTAACAAGAATGTTTCTGGTACCAAAAAAAAAATGCTTTATGGAGACAAGTTTTAGATTTGTCTTTTCTAAACCACTTTGTGAAAGTTCCAAAGTTCAAAATGTTTTCACTTCATGATCTATTATCTCATTTCCCTCTAATTTTTAATGACCCTGTATATATTCCTGTAGAAGCGGATTTCAAACTTTTTTGAAAGTTTTCCTTGTCTGGATCACACTTTCAGTTCTCTGCATTGCCCTTTGGGTTATTCACTACTCCAATGGTATTAACAAAGGGTCTAGCTCCAATGCTAGCCTACTGCATAGTGCAAGATATTCACATTTTTATTATTTAGATGACTTGCTTATCTTTGCAGTCTTTTTCAGGGATTTCTTATTTGGGTGTGATGTCCTTCACAGATTGAGGTTTCAGGAGAACATCCAAAAGTCTTGCTTGACACCTTCCCACAGGATAGTTTTCCATGGGTGTCTCCTAGATTCCTCAGTTCAGAGAGTTTTTCTATCACAGGAAAAAGTAGATCTATATCTAGATCAATTCCTATATTTTTCCATTTAGACCAAGGTCTCAGCAAGGGAAATCTCTCAAGATTCTAGGATTCATGACACCCGTGATTCTCCTGATTTCTCTAGCAGACTAAAATCTAAAACCAGTATGGTCCCACCATCACCATCCCCTGATACTTAAAATTTCTGTTTTGGAATTTGTGAAAAGAGAACAATCTGATGTTGGTCATTTTTATTCTTTCCTCAACTGTTGGGTTTGGCTCAGATCCTCGGATATGACTCGGCCACTTCTTCCATCTCATGGAACATTGAAACTCTTGAGCTCCTCCCTTACTCATAATGCTGTTGTGATCTAACATACTTCAGATCTCATTTGCCCCCTTAGCGTACGTATGTGGTCAATGTATACTCTCAAGTATAGTGAATTCCTTCCTTGTTAGTTGAAATCTTGTATTATAATTGTTTAACTTTATAATTTTATTAACTTATTTTCTCTACAAAACATATCTTTATAGCACTTTCTCCATTTTACCCTTACTTGTGTAGTTCTTAATTACTATCTTTGGTATCCCCTCGTACATGTTTAATTACCATCGTTGGTAATCTCCCCCTTTCCTCTTTTGAATTATTAAAAGAAAAACAAAAAAAACTTTGCTTAATTTCTTTCCAACCACAGAGCAGTTTGATCCAAAGATTCTGGACTCATCCACATTGGATCCGAAGATTCTGATATATTCTACTCCAGTGACATCTCTGAGTGGAACTGCACTGAGCACTTCGGAGCCAGACAACTCTCAGAGCAGTAGCACTGGCACCAGATCCAGAGTGTTGGAGTTGACTGTCAAGCTGCGGGAGCCATCTCTGCCCCTCAGGGCTTCGATACTAGATAGCTTGGCTCTGACTCCCTCCTTGAGTAGTCTACCTGTAGCGAGGAGGGAGCCTACAGTCTGTAAGCATCTGTTTTCAGGGCCATGGGTCTCCCTTTTACTGAGGCTTTCTGCTTTCAAGGTAGTGGAGAGAACTTTCTGTGCTCCTAGAGCTCGGACTTCTCTTCCTTTTTCAGCTCCAGCTACCCAGCCCCATTTGTTTATGTGTCTAGAGCCTCAACCAACTGTGCCACAGGGACAACCAGCCCTAGATAGTCACCAGAATACCCAGCAGGGTATATTTATTTCTTCTCATACTTCTCTGGAGCATCTCACCAAAGACTCCCCACAAGAGTCTGTCACAGAAGATACCGAATTTGATGAGGGGGAAGAGTCCCCAAGATCACCACCTAATGACGTCTCATTTGGGGATCCTAGAATACCTAAAGCAAAGGGGTGATTGGTCTCCAAGAGGAATCAGTATTCCTGGAGACTTTTGGAGCTGGCCTGTCTACCTCCTGGGTGTTGCCACTTGCTGATAAGCTCATTGATTTGATCTCTCAACAGGTGTTGAAGGAGCCAGACACCATCAAGCTGATCCCCATAAGACTAGGTAGGATCCTGGTACCACCAAAGGACAGAAAGTATTCGGAGCAAGGAAGTACCAGTTGATGACATGGTCGTGGTGGCAGCCATGGAGAAAGAACTAGTGGAACAAAGTTCCTCTCTCCACCTCTTAACAGGGAGTCTAGGAGGCTGGTCATATTTGGGAAGCGTGCCTGTGTTTCATAGGTTCATAAGTGTGTACTAGGCTAATGGCCATGGAGCCTTTATAAGCCTACCCACAGGATTACCCTGGCATTGTGCCACCCGACCTTAGTTCCCAGTGCCTCTGTTGAGTAAAGCCACTGGAGTGATCCCTGGGGTGAATTTTCTATTTCCCATCCACTCATCAAGATTTCTCTTGAAGAGGGCCAGTGAGGTGCCCTGCTTGACATGTATGGGAAGTCTGTTCCATAGCATGGGCAGTCTCTGGGTTATGAACCTGTTCCTCCAGCATGTTTTGCTGATTGTGGTAATGAGGTTGAGGTCTCTGGAGTGTGTGGTGCGGAGGGATTGGGATTTCTTTAGATGTAGCATTTCTAACAGAGCTGGGTCAGACATGGCTTTGTAAGTCAAGCAGAGATCGTCTCTAAGTAGGCAATATGAGACAGAGAATAGTTGGAGATTTTTGAGTCTGTCCATATAGGACAAGTGTTTAAGACCTAGGATCTTCTTTGTGAGGTACTTTTGCAGCCTCTCCAGTTGTTGCAGGTGTTTATTGAGGTACATGCCAAATGGGGCATTGTACTCAATGACTGGCCTAATGAGAGAAGACTAGAGTGAGACAATGACCTCTTTTTTCCTGAATGCTAAACCCTTAGAAATGAGATGTGCCACATAGAAGGACTTTCTGACCACAGTGGTAGTGTGGTGGTCAAAAGAGAGGTTGCTGTCAACCTGTGTTCCCAGAGCTCTTATAACACCTTCTGTGTTCAGTGGACTACCATCAATGTGGTAATTCATGGGAACCTGTTTTTTCTCAAAGGGGATGTTGACACATTTCTTTGGCATTGAGCTTAAGGCCATGGTTCTGACACCAGTCATTGGTCTCAGTGAGGCCTTTCTGTAGGATGTCAACATCACTTGAGAAGTTAATAATAGCTCCCAACTTGCAATTGTCTGCAAACTTTGTCAGCCAGAGTCCCTTCATGTTGGCCTGGACTTCAGAGAAGTAGATACCAAACAAAAGGACCCAGGACCGAACCCTGTGGGACTCCACTCGTGACTGGTCGGTAGTCTGACTTGGAGTCAGCTACTTTCACACTGTGGGTTCTACCTGTGAGCCAATTTGCAACCCACCTAGTGATATGGGGTTGATGCCTAGCTTAGTGAGTTTTTCTATGATTCCTGAGTGGGGAATAGTATCAAAGGCCTTGACCAGATCAAGATAGGCTGTATGAACCACCTTGCCTTCATGCACAGTTCTGGTAACTGACTCATAGAAGTCGACCAAGTTGAGCAGGCATGTTCTACCCTTCACAAAACCAAATTGTGTGGGATCCAGAGTTTGGAAATTCCTTATATCCTTGTTTATTAGGTCCATAGTGATGCGTTCCATAGCTTTGCATATCAGATTCTTCAGGCTAATGGGGCGATAGTTCCCAGGGTCTGTAGTTGCCCCTCCTTTGTGGAGAGGGATGACTGTAGCAGTGCGCCATTCGGTAGGGACAAAGCCTGAGGTGAGGCTGTGATTGAACAGGGCACGCAGGTGAGGTGCCAGTTCACTCTGTAGTTCATGTAGAACAGAGCCAAGGATATTGTCAGATCCCATGGAAGCTGTATTCTTGGCCTTAGACAGTGCTGTTTTAATCTGTTCAGCAGTAATACTGGGTGCCTGGCAATCTACCGGTATTGTTTCGACGAACGAGTTTCAGTGAACTTTACCCTTCTATCTTTTCACAAGACTCAAGAGGGATTTGATTAAGGAACTTACCAAAGCCCTCACTGGGACCATATCCTCCAAGACAGAGAGTACTGTTGCCTAGCAGGTGGCTGTCCTTCAATCCATGTCAAACTCATCCATGAGGCTTATCTTCCATGCAGTTGAATGTACATCGTTTACAGTGGGTTCAGGCATTTCCATCAGGAGGCATGCCTGGATGTGCTTGTGTGACTTTGTGAAACCCTTCTAATCTTCCTTCATCAATTTTCCCTTTGACGGAAGTTCCATATTTGGCCCCCAAAGTTAAAGACACACTCTCTAGGTGTGAGCAGGATGGAAAAACCCTGCCTGCTGTGGGTGTATGTTTTTCAACCCCTCAATGGACCTTTTCTAGCTACCAACAAGGTGGATGAAAAATGTAGTTCAAAAAATCCCAGGGTCCCTTCCAAGATCCACGTACAGATGGTTCCCCTAGGGAAAGGGTGGAGGGGACTCTAATGAAGGATGCTGTCCCTGTGGCAGAGGTGGTCCACATAATCAGGGATATAGAGATACTTTCTCTGACAGATCCTGTCATCACTGCTGAAAGGAGGCCCAACTGTCCATCTTTGGAGGCAGTCGGGGGTCATCTGTCCCTGTACCAGGGAGCCTGGATAGAAATTGCAACAGATTCATGGGTGCTGAGTGTAATATCCAGAGATTATAGAATACTATTTTTCCATCCACCCCCACTGGTACCAAACAAAAATCCCTGAAGTTCCAGCCAATCAGAGGAAAGCAGCAGCATTAGAAATAAACAAGCTGCTAGGAAAAAAGAGTCATCCAGGAGGTCCCCCCCAGACCAGAAAGAGTCTGGAACTTATTCATGATTCTTTTTAGTGCCAAAGAAAACAGGGGACTGGTGACCAGTTCTGGATCTCAGCTATATAAATCAGTCAGTTCAGTACACAAAGTTCCAGATGGTCAAGGTTCACTGCATCCTGCCTTTTCTGCACAAGGACAACTGAATGTGCTTGATAGATCTTCAGGATGCATGCTATCATATCAAAATGAACAGATGATCCAGGACATATCTACATTTCTGGCTGGGAGCCAGTCATTACCAATTCAGAGCTCTTCCCTTTTGCCTCACCACAGCCCCAACCCAGGGTGTTTACCAAATGCATGGCAGTAGTGGCAGCTCACTTGAGACTGCAGGGATTCTGGGTGCTTCTATATCTAGACAACTGGTTCATAAATTCTCTGACCAAGCAATCTGAACATTTCAATTAATCACAACAAATTTCATCTCAAACAACACAATACTGGAATTCATCAGTGCTTTGCTCAATACAATCAATCAAACAACCTCTCACTCTCTCTTTGTCAAGAGTTCAGACTAATCAGTTCCAGGTCAGAAAAGTAATTCAAAGCTCTTCTCTTCTCTTTTAGCTCATCTTATCCTTCAAGCTTTGGTATCTGTGTCAGCAGCAATCATTCTGGTACCGTTGTCAAGGTACCATACGAGAATTCTTCAGTAGACATTGGCACCTCAGTGCTTCATTCTCTAATAACATGTATCCAGTCAGATAAAAATAACACAGGCTTCCAGAAATTATCTTCTATGGTGGATACACTCCAGTCAAGTTCAAGAAGGTCACCTCTTTGTTCTTCCCCAGCCCAAGGCCATAGTGACCACGGATGCCTCCTAAATTGGTGGGGGGGGCACTTTTTGGGAAAGACGGTCTAAGGCTCATGCCCCCCCCCCCCATCCTGAAGAGGCCAACACACATATCAGTGTCATGGAAATGAGAGCTGTCCTCCTAGCTTTGCAAGCCTTCCAAGGCACTCTCCCCACTGGGACTATTGTGATCCAGACAGTAAATGTCAGTGGTTTGGTACATCAGCAAACAAAGGGGAACAAAATCTTACCCCATGTCTTGAGAAGCTATGCGAGTGTGCAATTGATATCTCATCCAATCGATTTCTGATAGCAATACATATTTTGGGGAAATCCAACATGATTGCAGACACATCAACCGAGTCCATTTTAGTGTCTCACAAGTGGTCCCTCAATATGAAGGTGCGAAAAAGATTTTCTGTCATTGGGATCAGCCATGCTGCGATCACTTTGTATCTCTACTCAAAACCAAATGCAGCAGGACTTTTGCCCTGATCCCCCAAGGGGGAGTCATCATTGGACACTCTACTTCATGAATGCCCCCCCAGACTCCTTTATGGGTATTTCTCATTACCTGTAATCTCCAAGTTTCTTCAGAAAGCATCTCAATTGAAGATCACGGTTATTCTCATTGTCCCTTACTGGCGTCATCAGATTTGGTTTCCCTTTCTTTGGCCTCATCTATATTTCATCCTCCATGGATTGTGGATCCAACTCCAGACCTTCTGTCTCACTCGACAGACATGACACATTCCAGACATTCCAGGCCTAAAGTTGATGGTATGGTTACTCCACTTCTGTTGATTGCTAGACAGCCCAGGCTGTCCTCCCCTGTCTGTCACATTCTGTTATCATCTCACAAAGCTTCCACTAGAAAACTTTACAGAAATAAATGGAAAAGATTTGCCATTTGGGCACAACAGAAGGATCTAGATCCCTTTTCAGCACTGGTTCCTAAAGTTCTTGAATTTTGAACTGTAATTTTCAATGAGAGTACTAGCTATTTAACTGTAAAAGTTCAACTAGTTGCAATTTCCAATTTTCATATAGGAGTAAATAATTAATCTTCAGTATCTTAGAAACTTTGCAAAGCTTTTCTAAGGGGAACTTTTCTACTTAGACTGCCATTAAAGGATCCCACTCCTCATCCTTGGGATTTGAACATTGTTTTACACACCTTAACACAATCCCCATTTAAACCATCAGCTAAGTGTGAACTA
Source organism: Protopterus annectens (assembly GCF_019279795.1). NCBI lineage: Eukaryota > Metazoa > Chordata > Ceratodontiformes > Protopteridae > Protopterus > Protopterus annectens. The sequence continues at coordinate 532,151,779 of NC_056730.1, read as the reverse complement.
AAGTTCTTGACCTGGAAAACTATCTTTTTAGTGGCCATTACTTCTGTTAGAAGAGTATCAGAGTTACACTCCCTGTCATCCAAACCCCTTATTTAATTTTTCATAAGGATAAAGTATCCTTATGGACCAATTCTTCCTTTCTTCCTAAGATGGTGTCAGAATCCAATATTAATCAGGTTGTCAACCTTCCAGTCTTCTTTCCAAATTTCTCAAATAAGGGAGAGTATAAGTTACACCATTTGGAGATTCATAGACAGTTACGGTTTTATCTACATATGACACAGCTGTCTCTTTTTTGGAATCAACATTGGGTAAACCAGTTTCTAAAGTGCATTTAGCCAAATGGTTAACTGATTGTATTACTTTTGTTTACGATATATTGGGCTTGTCTTTGCCAGAACCAGCAAAAGCACATTCCACCATGTCTATGGCAACTTCTTCAGCATTTTATCCAAATCTTCATTGGATAATATTTGTACAGCCGCAACTTGGGCTAATCTTCATACCTTTATTGCTCATTACATATTGGATCAGGTCTCTAGGGGAAGAGCAGCCTTTGGCTCAGTGGTGCTTAGGAACGTCTTTCCTTGGAGTCTTCCTCAGTTTTAGGTAGCTGGGGACTCTGTCCCAACAGTTGAGGAATGAATGAAAGTGACAGCATCAGATAAAAAAGTTATGTATTCACCATAATGTTCCATCTGTGTTGTCCATTTTCATTCTTCCTCAACTTTCCTGCCTCCAACCCCCCCCCCTCCTTGTTAGACTTTTGGAAGTATAGTAAGATGCTGGAGGAACTACTGTTCCTTTATTTGAGTTCCAGATTCTATTGATTTATCATTTACTAATGCTTATAAGTATAAGGGGCAGCAATCAACATCTGAGATATGTTAGATCTCTAGGGTTTTATGGGTAAGGGAGGAGCTTGAGAGTTTCAATGCTCCACAAGCTGGAAAAATGCATCAGAGTTGGATCCAAGGATCAGACAGCTGAGTAAGAATGAAAATGGACAACACAGATGGAACATTATGGTGAGTACATGACTTTCTTTTTGGTGGAGAGGCCAGGTTCATCTGAATCCAAGTTTTCCATTTTCCATTTCATATCCAACATAGTCAGTAACAACAGACATCTCAGACTTTGCTTGGGAAGTAATGTCTTTGTGAGTAAAAGTACAGGGTCTTTGAAACAAAAACGACAAACCAAAATACATAAAAGTAAAAGAGATGTTGACAGTAATAAACGCTGTCAACTCTCTCAATCATCTGTGGTTCCCATGGCCATTAAAAAGGGGTACACACAACACCACAGTAATTTGGTACATAAACAAAGAGAGGGGAACCACCTCTTATCCTCTGCTCAGAATAGCTATGATAGCTTGTGATATAGCTTTTTTGCACAGTCTCACTCTAGTGGTGTGTTACATACAGTCAGAGCATGTTTTCATTCATTCCTCAATATATGGATTTGGATCCCATCCTCTGATCCGACTCAGCTGCTGTTTCACAGCTCATGGACAGTGCAAGCACTCTTGCTGCTCCCTTAGCCATAATGTTGTAGTTCCCCTCATTCTCCAGATCTCATTTGTCGCCATTGTGTACAGATGTGGTCACTGCAGCTTTCGGGCATGAGTTTGAGGACATAAGTTATTTCTGCTTTATACCTTCTTCCTATTAGCAAAGATTTCTCTTTATCCTCCTTTTACCTAGTAGTAGTAAGTAATAGTATCCTTTTCTTTTTACCATTGGTAGCTTTCTTTAGCACTGTTGGTAATCTTTCCTTACTGCTTGTCAGTAATTTCTTAAATACCATTGTTGGTACCCCCTTTCTCTCCTTTCTGTAAAAAAAAAAAAAAAAAACAAGAGGTAGTTTATTTCTGTATTTAAACCCCGCTGCTTTAACTTCCCTCTTCGTATTGCCTTCTAAAGTGGGATTATTTCTTCAGGTTTTTTGGTGAAATAAAATGGCAGATAAGCCATCTGATGCCCATGATTTCTGTGTTTATTGTTTGGGACCTGAACATTTGCAGTCTTCACACTCTGTCTGTAAGGCCTTTAACCCCAGAGCGTTGATAGACCAAAAAAATAAATTCTCAAGGCCCTTCTTTTTTCAGTGTTTGGAGAACTAATTGCTGGAGCTCAGCCCTCCAAATCTGAGCGAAAAGAGGCCAAAAAAAGACTTTCCAAGCAATACAGCTCCTCTCAGTCCTCTTCAGATCTGACCTTAGAACTGCTCTAGAAGATCTGAAAAACTTTGGATCCTAAACACAAGCCTACAGATCTGACCTTTCCAGACACCAGAGCTGTGTTTTTGGATCCAGCTCATCTTGAGCATAAACTGTTACCTTGGACTAGGTATGCATCTTCCTTGGATCTCTTATCCTCTCGGCTCCCATCTCCGTTCCTGGAAAGACATTGTTCAATTTCCATAGCCTCTTCCTGTTTGTCCAGAAGTTTCACAGAAGCTGATGTGGACAGAATGACGATGACGTTTCTGTCGACACAAATTATGATGGGAGTTCTCCTGGCTCCTTCCCCCATGGGTCCGGAGACCTTCGCTAGTACAACCCCACTAGCTTTGGCTCCTTCTCCAATCTGTCCCTCAGTTTCATAGCCCTTAGATCCAAGACTCCTGGTGCCATCTGTTTTGGATTCAAAGTTGGCTTTATCTGCAGATCCAATATATTCTCTGAGTGGTCCGGCTCCAAGTGTGTTGGAGCCAGATGACTCTCGGACCTAAAGCTTTGTTGTCAGATGCAAGGGGGTTGGGGTCGTCTCTGAAGTTGTCGGGGCCGTCTCTGCCTCTCTGAGCCTTGGCATTTGATGGCTCAGTTTTGACTTCTGCCTCTGGTGGGGTGTCTTCAGGTCAGAGGGAACCCTCGGTCCAAAAGCATGTCTTCTTGGCTTCGATGGTTTCCTTCTCCCCAGGGCATTCTGCTGTTGAGATAATAGAGAGAGTGTTCTCTTCTAGAGGTCAGATGGCTCCTCCCCCCTTGGATCTTCCCTCTGGCTCTTCGATGTCTTTGTGTCGTGAGCCTCAACATTCTAATCTACAGTAACAGCCAGCCCAAAGTCTCCAGGTTACCCCACAAGGAGTAATTCTTTTGTCTGATACTTGTTCAGAACATACCACCGAAAAAGGCCCTAGGAAGAGGAGGTGCAAGAGGAGTCACTTGGACTACCTTCAGGAGTCGGTCACAGAGGATAGACAGTTTAGAGATCCTTAAAGAAAAGGGTGGTTGGTCTACTGATAACCTTTCTCAAGAAGAATCGGTCCTGGAGGCATTTGGTGCCCTCCCATCTACTTCCTATGTGACTCAACCCACTGATGAGCTCACTGAGTTGATCTCTCAGAGTGCATGGAAGGGTCCTGATTCTGTTGAGCCAATCCCCAACAGACTAGATAGGATCCTGGCACCACCAAAGGGAAGGGAATTCTGGAACAAAGCAGTACCAGTGGATGTAATGGTTGTGGTAGCAGTCACCAAGAAAGAACTCGCAGAACAGAGTTCCTCTATTCATCTCCCTAACAGGGAGTCTGTGGTGCTGGACAGATATGGGAAGCATGTGTATGCCTCAGAGACCTTTGCACTTAGGTCTCAGAATTACTTGGCACACTTCACCAGATTACTGAGGGATTTGATCAAGAAACTTTCAAAATCTCTCTCAGGGACCAGTACTTCTGAAGCAGAGTCTTCTATTGCTTCACAGATAGTGACTCTTCAGTCTGTTCCAAACTCATCCATGAGGCTTGTTTCACACACAGCTGAAGGAGCCTTAAGAGGGGTGGGTTTAGGCGGGTGTATATCATAAGTCCGAACACACAAATGTCCAAACGCTGAAACTTCGAATTCTTTCCCATGGAAAGAATTCGGTGGGCCATTTCTGCAGCTTTGCTGTTTCCTCCACTGTGGTGCAATCTTGGAGTTGGTATATTTAAGTAGGGGGGGTTGAGGGGGGCTGTGGGGGGCAAAGCCCCCTACATTAGCAACAGTATGTAATGTTCATGTGTTTCCGTGTTTTGTACTGGAACAGCAATTTTTTTTCCCTGGGGGAAAAAAATCGCTGTTCTGAGTGTTCGGAGTGTTTAGTTTTCGAACTTCTGGGTTCGATATTTACATAGTTGAACTTATGACAGTTCGACTATGTGATATAGACCCAGTTTAGGCATTTTCATTAGGAGGTATGCCAGTATGCATCTATGTGATTTTGCAGAGCCTTTCAAATCATCCTTCGTCAATGCTCCTTTTGATGGAAGTTTGTTACTTAGCCCCAAGGTGAAAGACACATTCTCCAGGTGTAAGCAAGATGGTGAGACCCTGTCTACAGTGGGTGTATATTATTTGACTCCTCAATGAACCTTTTCCAGGAATCAATGAGGTGGTCAGAAAATGTGGTTTAGGACATCCCAGGATCCATACCATGATCCACATGGAAAGAGATCCCCCAGGGGCAGAGGGGGGAACTCAAATGGGAGAGGCCACCCACACAGGAGAGGAGGCCCACAGAACCAGGGGTCCAGAGATTCTTTCTCTGACAGACCCTATCAGCCCTCCTAAAAGGATGCCCAATTGCCCATTCCTGGAGGTAGTTGGAGGTCGCTTATCCATGCACCAGAGAGCCTGGCTGGACATTACAAAAGATACTTGGATGCAGCAGATTATTTCCAGAGGTTATATCATTCCCTTTTCCCTATCGCTTCTGTTATGAAACAAAATTCCCAATGTTCCACCAGTCAGAGGAAAATAGCAGCTCTGGAAATACAAAAGTTGTTCGAAAATGGTCATCCAAGAGGTCCCCCCAGACCTGAATTGATCCAGAACTTACTCAAGATTTGTTTTAATGTTATGTGATCTATGTAGCAATATATGTGAAGTATAATGTTTGTAAATGTGAACTTGTTGATACAATTTGATTACTTTTATATAAACGTAAATTTGCCTGTGTCACAAGTGATAATTCAATAAAGGCGTTTCAAAAAAAAAAAAAGATTATTTTTAGTGCCAAAGAAAACAGGGGACTGGAGGCCAATTTTGTCTCTCAACATTCTTAACAAGTCAGTTCAGTATACAAAGTTCCAGATGGTCATGGTTCAGTCCATTTTGCCCTTTCTGCACAAGGATGACTGGATGTGCTGAATAGATCTCCAGGACGTGGTCTAGCAGATAAAAATGAACTGATGGCCCAGGAGATATCTGTGCTTCCGGCTAGGAGCCAGTCACTACCAATTCAGAGTACTGCCCTTTGGTCTCACCAGAGCTCCTAGGGTGTTCACCAAATGCTTGGCAGTAGTAGCAGCTCACTTGAGACTGCAGGGATTCTGGGTATTTCCATATCTAGATGACTGGCTCATAATATCCTTGACCAAACAGCTTCTGATAACAGCTCAAGAGTATGTGCTCCAGATTTGTTCCAGTCTAGGTTTTACAATCAATTACAAGTCCCAACTTCAACTGTCTCAGACATTAGAATTCATAGGGGTCTTCTTCAACAAAAAATCAATGACAGCTTCTCTCTCTTTATCAAGGGCTCAAGCTATTAATTTTCAAGTAAAAAGAATAATCCAAAACTCATTCTTGTCACCCAGACAGATATTGCAGAACCTGGGATCAGTGTCAAAGCAGTATAGTTCTAGTTCCACTAACAAGATACCATATGAGAATTCTTCAATGGACATTAGCAACCCAGTAGTCCATATTACATCAACCTATGCCCACCAAGATCAGTATAACTCAGGCCTGCAAAAAGTGAATTTACTCAGGTCAAATATTACAAGGTCATCCATTCATCCTCCCTCATCCCAAGGCCAAAGTGACCACAGAAGCTTCCCAGATCGGGTGGTGAGGTCATTTCTTGGGGAAGACTGTTCAAAGCACATGGTTCCCCAAAGAGGCCAACTTGCATATAAGTGTACTGGAAATTAGGACAGTACTTCTAATGTTGCAAGCATTGCAAGACTCTGTTCCTTCTAGAACTCGTGCAATTTAAATGGACAGTATGTCATAGTTTGGTACATCAATAAACAAGGAGGAGCCAGATCATGCCCCTTGTGTTGAGAAGCTATCAGAGTGTGGCAATTGGCAACAATGCACATACCAGGGAAATTCAGTGTGATAGCAGACAAGTTGAGCACGTCCATACTACTACCTCACAAGCGGTCTCTCAACAAAGAAGTGGTGGAAATGATATTCCGCCAGTGGGGCCAGCCATGCTGCAACCTGTTTGCATCTACCCTGAAAAACAAGTACAGCAGGTTCTTTGTCCTAATTCCCCCACCTGGGGAGTCTCTGACAGATGCTGTCCTTCACAATTGGCCCCAGGTCTCCTCTATGCTTTCCCCCAGCTCCCTTAATCTCCAGATTCCTACAGAAAGCAAAACTGAAAAAGTCCAAAAGATTTCACTGATGCCCGTTACAAGCCAAAGTTTAATTGTTCAAACAACGACACATATTAAAACAATAGTTCACATGTTAAAAAACAATAGTTAGTGCTTTCATTCCATCTATTGCAGGAACTTCAGAACTAATAAAACATCACCATTAAAAAACGGAACAACCAGTAATATTGCGTGATTAATTACATACCTAAATAATTTTATTTTAATATAGAGATAATAGATACCGAGTCACTTAAACCCAGAAAACACAATGCGTTGAACTTCAACTGCCACTTTAGTTCACTTAAAAAAAAAAATGTTTTTCTACATTCCAGCCCCTAAAATCACTAGATATTTGATCCAACACAATAAATTCAAACTTATGATCCTCATGAAGATGTAAATGCCTAAATAAAGCATTTGTAGATTTTTTTATTCTTTATATCAAGTATTTGCTCATATATTCTACGCTTTAATTTCCTGCTCGTCATGCTGGTATAAAATGTGGGCCACTTACAGCAAGTTGCTAAATAAACTACTTGTTTTGAATTGCAATAAAATGCCCATTAATTAAATAAAGTAAGAGTCAACCAGGAATTCAGGATTTTCATTTTTTCTCAACTCTCATCCCTCCAGCCCCCTACCCTGTTTCTTTTGTTGACTTCTGGAACATCGAGAGACTATTTTATGAATCACGTTTCTTCTGTTTGAGCTCCAGTTAGTGACTTTCCGTATTAAAGTTAAAATTTCATTACATCATACAATAAGGAGCTACAAACAAGATCTGGAGAATGAGGGGAACTACAGCATTATGAGTAAGGGAGGAGCTCGAGAGCTTGTAGTATCCATGAGCTGTGAAACAGCGGCCAAGTCAGATCCAAGGATTGGATCCGAACCTCATATGTTGAGGAAAAATGAAAATGGACTCTACAGATGAAACATTATGGTGAGTGTATAACTTCTTTTTTTTCTTTCTTTTAGAAATTGCCAAGGGCAATTACCAGAAGCTTCCTCATAGACCAGAGCTACTCACACAAGACAGGGGGTGTTTGATACATCCCAGCTTGGAACAGCTTAAGCTAACTGCCTAAGTAGTACAGTTGTAATACCTTTTAGGCACCTATTTTCTGAGGACATGTAGTAGATATCAGTGGAGGCAAGGCAGACTGCTACTAGGAAGTGATATATTAGCAAATGGAAAATATTTCTAGTTAGTGCCTAGACAAGAATCAGAACCTTTTTAAGGCTAGTATTTTTCTTGTTCTATAATATCTGTATGAGTTATTAACCCATGGCCTTTCTTACTTGTCTGTCATGGTATACTTGTCTGCCATTTTAGCATATCTGCCCATGGATCCTTCCCTTTCAATTCATTCCCACATTAAAATGTTTTTGAAAGAAGTGTCACATCCCAAACCTCCTAGAAAACAGCTGGCTCCTCTTTAGGATCTTAACTTTGTTTTAGAAAAATAACTGTTGTTGCATTTGAACCAGCTCATCAGGCTGACTTGAGGTTCATAAACTGGACAACAATTTTGCTGATTTCTCTGGCTTGTGCATGAAGACTGCCCGAGTTGCACACTCTTATAGAAGGTCATCCTTATCTCATGTTTTACAAACGTAAGATTTCATTAAGAACAAATTCTTCTTTTATGCCTAAAGTGGTATCTGAGGTTACTTTGAATCAAGATATTCACTTCTGTGTCTTCTTTCCAGATCATAGAAATGAGATAAAAATGATTCTACGTACTCTAGATGTCCACAGACAACTCAGATATTATCTTTTTAAACACATTTATTAAATTATCATGTAAGACATAGGCAAACATTCTTTAACAGAAAAGAAAGCAAACCATATTAACATTTTATTTCATTTATGTATTTTTTACATAAAAAGAGACATGGAAGTGCTCTCGGATCGTGTGGCCCAGGCAAAGTTCAAAGGACAAAACCACCACCATAACAGGTACAAGCATGCAAAATCTGAAGGTAATGCTACTCAATGCTAGAAATCTAAACCTCAAAATGCACTCTCTCGGGGCACTCCTAAAAATGGCGGACATCGATATTAGTGCAGTAACTGAGACCTGGTTCAAGACTCCAGAGAGCATTCCTGCAATACCAGGCTACAACTCTTATCACACTTTTTGGCCACCAAATCAGGACTGAAACATTAAAGGTGGAGGAGTGTCCATATTCACCAAGGATATTCACACCACTAGGCTAGTTGCCCAACACAAAGCATCTGAAATTCTCCAGGTGCAACTAACACTAGGTAAGACAGCAATCCAAATTGTAGCTTGCTACAGATCCCCCACCATGTCCCAAGATTCTCACTAAACCTTTCTAAACATACTGGAAAATATTAAGATACAACCAAACATCCTAATACTGGGTGATTTCAACTACCCTGCCATTAACTGGGAAAACTACTCGTGTACCAACAGCTTTGCCCAGCAGTTCTTGGAAGTCATAAATTCCAATGCCCTGGATCAAATAATCCATAGGCCCACCAGGGACTCCAGTATCCTAGACCCGGTCATTACCAACATGGGAAATCGATGCTCCACACTTATGGTCACCCCCCTCGTTGGTCAGGTCTGACCATAAGCTAATCACCCTTGACATCCACATCCCTCCCCCACCTCCCAGTAAGGAAACCTCTGTAAAAAACTTCTCCAAAGCCAACTTCATGCTACTCGAGTCAGACCTGACAAACTTCATGTCACCCATACAGAAGGGAATTGAAAGTCTGACTGCTGAATCCACCACTAAGGCACTCTACGAGCACATCCACTCGTGCATGAATCATGCCATCCCAAATAGAACCAAGATGCTGTCCTCCAGAAAAAAGGAAGCCAATCTGGTGGTCCCCTGCCATAAACAAACTTTACAACAAAAGGAAGAAACTGTTGCAGAAAAGAGGAAAATCCAGGATGCAAAAAACTCCCTTACCAGCCTCAGTAAGAAGCTGAGATCCCTCATAAAATCCTCCAAAGCTAGTTACGAAAATAAAATTGCCAAAGATTCCAAAGACAACCAAAAGGCATTCTATAGCTATGTCAAGAATCTAAATGGCAGTGTTCAGCTCTCCGCTTGAGCTACAACAGAATAGCATTAAATATACTGATCCCAAGGATATTGCCAGTATCCTGGCAGATCGATTCAGTGCAAACCTCACCCCCCTCTCACCCCCTAAAGGGCCCATCTTAATACTGAAAGATTGCCAAATTCCATTAATAACAGCCACACAAGTAAAAAACACACTTTCCAAGGCTAAGAATACAGCATCCATGGGACCAGATGACATCCCGGGCTGTGTACTAAATAAATTACAAAATGAACTGGCACCTCACCTAAGTGTCATGTTTAATCATAGCCTCACCTCAGGCTTCGTGCCCACTGAGTGGCGCACAGCTACATTTATCCCACTCCACAAGGGGGGATCCAACTTGGATCCTGGGAACTACCGCCCCATCAGTCTAACAAGCCTGATCTGCAAATCCATGGAACATATTATCATGGAACATATAAACAAAGACATTGGCAACTTTCAAACACTGGACCCTACCCAGTTTGGGTTCATGAAGGGCCGATCTTGTCTCCTGACCCTGATTGACTTCTTCGAATCAGTCTCCAGAGCTATGGACGATGGTAAGGCGGTCCACACAGCCTATCTGGACCTTGCCAAGACCTTTAACACCATCCCCCACTCTGGAATCATAGATAAACTTACTAAGCTGGGCATTAATCCCTACGTCACTCGATGGGTTGCCATCTGGCTTACTGACAGAACCCACACTGTAAAAGTAACCGACTCCAAATCCAGCTCCAGACAAGTGACAAATGGAGTACCTCAGGGTTCAGTTCTGGGACTGCTCTTGTTTGGCATCTATTTCTCTGAAGTACAGGCCAACATTAAGGGACTCTGGCTAACAAAGTTTGCAGATGACTGCAAACTGGGAGCCATTATTGAATCCCCAAATGATGTTGATATTCTACAAAAGGGCCTTACAGAAACAGATGCTTGGCGCCAGAGCTATGGGCTCAAGCTCAATGCCAAAAAATGTATAGTTATCCCCTTTGGGAAAAAACATGTACCCGTAAATTACCACATAGGTGGCAGTGCACTAAACACCGAAAGTGTGATAAGAGACTTAGGGGCACAGGTTGGCAGTGGTCTCACCTTGGATAACCACATCGCCACAACAGTCAGGAAATCCTTCTATGTGGCCCACCTCATCACTAAGGGCTTTTCATCCAGAAAAAAGGAGGTCATTGTCCCACTTTACTCATCCCTCATTAGACCCATTATAGAATACAATGCCCCATTTGGTATGTACCTCTCAAGATATCTGCAACAACTGGAAAGGCCACAAAAATACCTCACTAAAAGAATCACAGGCCTAAAGCAGATGCTGTATGCTGACCGTCTAAAAAATCTCCAGCTGTACTCTGTCACATATTGTCTACTCAGAGGCGATCTTTGCTTAACATACAAGGCCATGTCAAACCCAGAGCTGTTGGACATGCTACACTTAAAGAAATCCCAATCCCTCAGAGCCACACGCTTCAGGGATCTAAAACTCATCATCACAATGAACAAAACATGCTGGAGGGATAGGTTCCTGACTCAGAGACTCCACAGACTCTGGAATAGACTGCCCATGCATGTCAAGCAGTGTGCCTCTTTAGCCCTCTACAAAAGGAACCTTGATGATTGGATGGGAGATAGGAAATTCACCCTGGGGATGACGTCAGTCACCCTGCTAGACAGGGGTCCAGGGAAGTAAATATTGTGGGAAGAAATAGCCAGGGAATTGTTATGGCTAGGCTTGTATAGGCTCTAGGGCAGGTAGCCTAGTACCAACCTATGAAACTATGAACCTATTTGCATATGTTACACATTGCAAATAAGTCAGTTATTCATTTCTTGTGACAAGAAAAAAAGGGCACCTGTATCAAAGCAGACTATCTTCAAATGGTTGTCTTATGCTATTACCTTTTGTTATATCCACTACATTAAGACAACTCCAGGCAGGATCAAGGCTCATTCTACCAGGGCCTTGGCTTTATTTGTGGATTTTGGAAAGGGTTAGATTCTAGTAATATTCTAGAAGCAGCAACTTGGTTCAATCTACCATACCTTTATAAAGAATTGCAAATTCCTTCTCCAGGTCTAGAGCAATCTTTGCTAAGACAATTCCCCAGGGTCGCCTGGACTCTCATCCATCCTGATCCCACTTAGTATAAGCTATGATAATGTACTCATATAGTTAAGTCTACTGCAGCAATAATCAAATGCTGAACATAGAACACTTGTGTAAGTATACTTACTGTAACAGTAGATGTTTGGATGAAAATAGATGTTTGGATGAAAACTGCTGCAGTAACTACTCCCTCCTTCACTCCATCCCCCCTTTGTTATCATTCCTTTTTAGGTCTCCTTTTTCCTTATTCCTTTCTGTCTGCCAAAGCAGGGTTTCTCTGTTCCTGCCTTTTCTCCTAGCACATAACTGATTTTCTGTGTTTGTTACTGTGACTTACCCTCTCTGGGACAGTAATCAAGGAGCCAGAATCCTTACCATTGACACTGTAGAGGGATGTTCACTTGGAACAAAAATGGATACACCCAGTATTTCCTGATGCAGCCATCTTTATCAAGCATAATTGCCCATAAGAGCACACAAGGAACATACTCAGGCCACGGTCTGGGTTTCTCTCTCGGTCTCTACCCAGGTCCCCAGTAAGGCTCCCTACTGGCACAGCTGCAGAGTTAAGTCCACAGCTGAGTGTCTAAGCCAAGTCCTCCACCACTCTTTCTGTGAAATCAGTGCTTTGTGTCTCTGTTCCAAGTAGGTCTCACATACACGCACACACACACTCACACACACACACACACACACACACACACACACACACACACACACACACACACACACACACACACACACACACACTTTACTCATCCCTCATTAGACCCATTATACACACACACACACACACACACACACACACACACACACACAAACACCAGGGAAAGGTGGGCACAGATTTACCGCTGTAACCTCTTCTGCCCAGACTATAAGGTAGTTATCCCTGCCACCAGACACTACAAAGCCAGCTACCTAAGGCTCTTGCAAGAGTACCCAATTATACTGAGTGAAATTAATACAAATGTTAATGTTAACCAGAAAGCCAGACTTTCAGCAGTGGCCACAGTGTCACCAATACCTATAAGTGCTCTCAAAGATTAAAATATTTTCTAAAGGACCAGGCACAATCAAATGTTTAAATGTATTTAATAATAAATAATAAAAGAACATGAAAATACCAAACATCTATTTACAATAAACACCAGAGTTTCACTCACAGGAAATATTAAAAATAACACAGCTGGAAAGATTCACACACTTACAGAAAAACAATACTTAACTATTCTCACTATATTTTCTTGACTGATCTAGAGAATTACTGTTCCAACTTTCTTAATAGAACAAAGAAAGATGAAATAGGTGAGGGATCCTTCTATGTCAGGTTCCAATAAACAGACTGCCATGAGACTTCTGTCTCACTTAATATTAAAACATTATTTCTGTACAGAATGACATCACATACTTCTAGTGGTCTGACTTCTGGTTCCCATGCAACCCCCCCCCCATTGCTAGAAACTGCCAGGATTTACCACTGACATTTTGATATCACACACACAAGAGCATTGTTCAGATCAGGTGCTGATCTGGAAGTCATAAAAGAGTTACAGACTTCTACTCCTCCTACAGAGACTAACAAACCATGCATCTTACAGACATTATATCTCTGGCTTCATTCAAAACTGTGAGATAGCATCTCTGTGGCCTAGGTCCATCAATTTAATTTTCTTACAGTATCTCAAATTCAGAAGGATTGAGATTAACCTCTTCTCTTTCAGTATTTTCTGTTCCAATATATACATTTAAACAGTTGCAATAATGCATGTGCATTTCTTTTCTGCCCAGCAGGGCACACTGTTGATGCATTTTTAACACAAGCAGCTTTACAAATACATTTTTCAACCCAAGCATCTGTACAAATCAGTCTGATATACAAATGACATATAATTCTTTACAAAATTCCAGCTAGCTGTGCTGGCATATGTTACACATCCTCTGCCTGGCATAGCTGGCAATACCTCACATCATCACAGTTACCATGCTGAGGACTCGTATTTTTATTTTCCTAACATTGAACTCTTTCAGGAATTTAGCCTCACTCTCTCAGTGGCCATGAAGGCTCTGAAGGGCTTGGTGCCCAAACCACTGTTTTTCTTCAGTTTTACTCAAGCTGGTAATGGTCTGGATATGTGGCAGGTGCCCTTGAGTTTTGGAAGATGGATGGCTATTATATCTTTAGCAGAATATAACCCATATAGCTAAGGCTACTGCAGGAATGATTACTGAAACATTGAGAAGTTATGTACCTACCATAATGTTCCATGTTAGTTGTCTTCTCTCGCCTTCTTTCTTGCTTGATGGGTTCGGAGCCGATCCTCGGCTCCGACTCGGCACTTGCTAAGCTCGAGAGTCACTTTTACCAGCTCGAGGCAGCCCCATATCCCATGATGCAAGGCGGTAAGTACCCAGATCTCGTTTGGTACCTACAGGCAATAACACCTAGCACAAAAAACTTCCCAGAAGGAAAGAAAGGCAAAAAACCTAAAGGATGGGCTATAAGGAAGACCAGACAACTAGCTGGTCTTAAGAAGCAATCTTCCAGATAGGGAGAAAAAGGTCTGTCCAGGCCAGGGGGCAGGAGGGAGGGACACAAGAAAGAAGGCGAGAGAAGACAACTAACATGGAACGTTATGGTAGGAACATAACTTCTCAATGTTAAGTTGTCAATCTCGCCTTCATTCTTGCTTGATGGGACCGCGTCCCTAGCACCTCTATCCTGGGTGGCTCAATGGAACAGACTCTTGAGAACTGTAGAGCCAAAACTGGCTCTATCCCTGGAGGCCAAATCCAATTTGTAATGAGAAACAAAGGTATGAGGAGTGGCCCAAGTGGCTGCTGCACAAATAGTGTCTAAGGGGAGTCTAGCCTGAAAAGCTGTGGAAGTGGCTAAACTTCTGGTGGAATGCGCTTTTGGTTTTGAGCACAGCTGTTTGCCCCTGAGCTGATAGATTTCGGAGATGGTGGAAGAAAGCCATCTAGATAAGGTCACTTTGGAGACAGGAAGGCCTTTCTTATTTTCAGCATAAGAAAGAAAGAGCTGATCGGATTTCCTGAATTGTTTTGTTCTGTCCAAATAATATCTGAGTTGGCAGTGAACATCAAGATAATGTAATTTTTGTTCCGATCTGTTGGAGTAATTAGGGAAAAATACAGGGAGATCAATAGATTGGTTCAAATTAGTTTTCGAAGCCACCTTAGGCAAAAAGGATGGATTAGTTCTCAAGGATACCCTGTCCTTGTGGAAGACCAAGTAAGGAGGACGAACAGAGAGAGCATGAAGTTCTGACACTCTCCTGGCCGAGGTAATAGCAACAAGGAACAGTGTTTTCCATGAAAGAAACTTCAGTGGACATGAAACAGCTGGCTTGAAGGGAGGAAGAATTAAGGATGTCAGCACTAGATTTAGGTCCCATTGAGGAAGAGGACTCCTGACAGGAGGTTTAAGGAGAAAAATTCCTTTTAGAAAGGCTCTACAAAGCCAGTGGGACATAATGTTGTGATCTGCAAACCCGACATGAAAGTTCGAGATAGCAGCCAACTGAACTTTGACTGTGGAAAATGAAGAGCCCGAGTGAAAGATTTCCGCTAAAAAATCCAAAACTGCATGAACAGGGGCAGTAAAGGGATCTATATTTTTTGATTTTGCCCAACAAGAGAAGCATTTCCACTTGCTGGTATAAATCCTTCTAGTAGAGGATTTAAGGGAAGCCACTATGATATCCCTAACCGGGTTAGAGATCATAGGAAGCCTGGCTAAGGAAGGAAGTGGAGCAACCAAGCTGTGAGGTTGAGAGAAGGAATAGACCGATGCAGGTGACCCGATTGGTGGATCAGAAGGTCTGGCACTGGGTCCAGATGCCACGGCTGCACCAATAGGTGACGATGGAGGAACGGAAAACAAATTTGTCGAGGCCAATAGGGGGCAATGAGAATCATTTTGGCTCTCAAAACGGTGGCTTTCTGGAGTACTTGTGGAATCAACGGAAATGGAGGAAAGGCATAAAGAAGTCCCTGGGGCCAATCCTGGGTAAGAGCATTTCTGGGGGGATGGCCTGGCAGTGGGAAGAGAGAAAAGAAGTCTGGGCATTTGCTGTTTTGGGGAGTAGCAAAAAGATCGCAACATGGGCGGCCCCATTCTAGAAAAATCTCCTCCACTATAGATTGTTTGAGAGACCACTCATGAGGCATGAGAATAGCTCTGCTCAATCTGTCCGCTAAAAAGTTGGTTTTCCCAGGGATATGCGTTGCTACCAGAAACCGATGAGAGGAGATCGCCCATTGCCAAAGTCTGAGAGCTTCTCGACACAAGGGGTAGGACTTGGTTCCGCCCTGTTTGTTGATATACCATACTACAGACATGTTGTCTGTGTGAACTGCAATTGTTCCCAAGGGAAGAAAGTCATTGAGGGCTTGCTACATTAAAAGCACTGCTCTCATCTCTAGGACATTTATGTGCAGGTGGTATTCGAACGGTTGCCACGTCCCATGAACCATCCTGCCCTGATAATGACCCCCCCACCCAATCAGGGAGGCGTCCGTAGTGACTGTGGCTACCGGGGCCGGGGATACAAAGGGTCTGCCCTGATGAATCTGGAGAGAAGAAATCCACCAGGATAGGTGGTTTTTGCAAGTTTGTGTCACCAGGATTTGGTGACGCATGGGAAGTTGTTGGTAAGACCACTGGGTGAACAACATCCATTGAAGAAGACGCATGTAGAAGCGGCCAAGGGAAGAAGGGTAATGGCCGCTGCCATGAGGCCCAACACTTTCAGGACCATTCTGGCTTGCACCTTTTGCTGGCAAGGATGATCCGCGTGACTTTGGATATCTGAGATTCTTTGGTCTGTGAGGGTTGCTGACATCCTAACAGTGTTTAAATTTAAGCCTATGAAAGTAATAGACTGGCAGGGCAACAAGGAGGATTTTTCGTAGTTGATCGAAATTCCTAATTGAGTGCAGAGATTTAGGGTGTAATCCCTGGCTTGGAGAAGTTGATGCCTGGTGGTGGCTGAAAGGAGCCAGTCGTCGAGATACGGAAACACCTGGAATCCTTGACGTCTCAGGTGAGCCATGACCACTGCCATACATTTGGTGAACACTCTGGGGGCTGTAGTGAGACCAAAGGGCAGGGCTCTGAATTGAAAATGACTGGACCCCAGCCGAAAGTGGAGAAACCTTCTGGGCGCGCCTGTGAATTTTTATGTGATAGTACGCATCCTGAAGGTCTATTGAGCACATCCAGTTGTCTTTGTCCAGGAAGGGCAAAATTGATTGAAGTGTGACCATTCGAAATCTTGTCTTTTTCACAGACTTGTTGAGTCTGCTGAGATCCAATATTGGTCTCCAATCTCCGTCTTTTGGGGACCAAAAGAACCTTGAGTAGATTCCGGGCTCTGAATGGTCTGTTGTAACTGGCTGAATGGCCCTTTTGTGTAGAAGCTTTGATACTTCTAACTTTGCGATTTCCCTTAGACTGGGTGGTACATCTGGAAGGGAATTTTTGTGAGTGAAAGGACTTTCCTCGAAAGGAATTTTCTAACCCTCAGATATGATCGACTGTACCCATCTGTCTTGTGAGAGGGAACGCCAGGCTTCTGGGTACAGCGATAGTCTTCCCCCGACTGCCTCCAAGGATGGACAGTCGGGCAACATCTCAGGGATGCTGGAAGGGCTTGTCATAGAGAGGCTCTCTGCTTCCCTGGTTTTGTGGACCCCCTCTGCCTCTAGGGCGGCGTCTGATGTTCTTCATCTCACATTGCTGCAGTCCTTACACTTGGGTAGTCCGCTGTCCTCGGTCGGCCCGACTATCAAAGTATAAGGCTGACGTCGGTCAAGGCGCATTTGACTGACATCAGGACGTCAGGGTACAAATGCGCATGACCGACGTCATATCCTCAGTCTTTTTTGCCGCATGGTCCGATGCAGAAGCAGCTTTGCAAGTGCCGGTTGGCGTTCTGAAATTTTTCGATTCGGAGTTTCAGACCGACTCAAAGTTGGCTAAGTACCCGCTAGAATATTTTAGTTTTTCTTGCCTCAGTGGTTTACGGATGTCAGAAAAAGTGAATAATTGTATTTCTTGTGGGAAACAGATACGATAGAGATTATCATACTTTGTGTATTCCTTGTTTAGGGCCTGAGCACGGCGTTGTTGGGTGCCGCTCTTGTGCTAGATTCAATAAGCGCACTATAAAGAGAAGGTTAGATTGTGCCAGGTTAGTCTTGGGAAGCGGTGCAATTATAAAATGCCGTCGGATGCTCCGGCGCCCGCTTCTCGAAGGCAAGGACAAAGCAGTTAAGCCTAGGCTAGAAGACCCGTCCGTGCGGACGCGGTTCTTTAGAGGTGTCGGTCGAGCCGGTGGTTCCACCGGAGGTTTCTTTGGGTTCCCAGGGGGAGACTTTGTTGTTGCAGGATGTGGCCTCTCAGGAGGCAGGTCAGGCTGAAGGGGCTTCTCAGGCTACTATACTACCCTCTCTTCCTAAGGTGGTTAAGCCCTCTCCTTCTGTTTCCAAGGCTTCTCCCAGAGGCAGGCCAGGTTTAGCTTCAGTTGGTGTCACCCCTAGTTCTTCTGGAACTGTGCCCAAGAAGCATATGCTTAAAATGGCAGAAGATTTGATTACTTTGATTAGGGGTTCCTTGCCCCCTACTGATAGGAGGCCTAAGGTGGAGCCTGAGTTAGGGAGTTTGAGCAGGCTTGGATGTTTCAGAGTCTTCGGCTGAAGACTTGCAGGAGTATTCTCCTTATTCTGATTCTGAGATGGATGATTCTACTCCTTCTGCTTCTCCTCCTGAGGATTTTTCTTTTCAGAAACTCTTCATTCCATGAGGGAACATTTTAAGTGGGAAGGTCAGGACTTCTCTGATTCAGGAAAAGGCTTAGGGAATTTTGTTTTACCCCAGCATAGGCCTTTGGCTATACCTCCTGTTTTGGATGTGGTGGAAGATGTTTTTCAGAGGCTTCCTTAATCCTGATTCTTGCCTCCTGCTCCTGTTAAACGGATAGGTATTACAGGGTCCCTGAAGCTCATAAGTATCTTTTAAGAGTCCTAGGCGGACCCAGAAACTGTTAGTCAGGGGCCTAAAGGTGTTAAGGCTTCTGTTGTCAAGAATCCGGTTCCTTCTGATAAAGAGGCCAGGGCTTTGGATAGATGGGGAAAGAAAGTTTATACTTCCTCCACTCTAGCTATGAGGGCTTTGAATTGCCAGTTTCACATGTTGAAATACCAAAATTATCTCCTTTCACAATTGAAGTCTAAGGTTGATGCTCTGGTGGAAGGTATTGATTGTAAAGAGTTGCAAGATTTAGTACATGTTTCTGAACAGGTGGGTAAGCATTCTTTGCAATGTGGTTTTGATGCTGTGTAGGCCTCGTCTAGGGTGGCTGCCACTGGGTCAGTTATTCGCAGGCACGCCTGGCTGAGGGATCAGAATTTATCTGACCATGTTAAAACAAGGATTTTAGATGCTCCTTTACAATCTGATGTGTTGTTTGGTTCTCCTGTTGAGTCAGTTTTAAAGAAAATGGAAGACAAGGCTAAGTCTATGCAGACTGTTAGTTTGCAGGTTCAGCCTCCAAAGTTTAGTAGAAATTGGCCTGCTAAGGGGTGGGATCCTTCTTATGATTCCCAGTCTAGGGGTAGAGCTAGACGTGGTAGGGGCAGAGCTCAGGGCTCTTTCAGGCCTAGAACAGGGAGTTCTCCTGCACAGTCTTGGTGAGGCAGGGGTCAGTCCTTTCGTAAACAGACCCAATGACCTACCTTTTCAGCTGCCAGAGCCTTCTCTTCTGGCAGCACCTTTGGGAGGAAGGTTGGCACTTTTCAAAGAAAATTGGAGTTTAATTAGCCAAGACAGATGGGTATTGGATATCATACACCACGGTTACAGGTTTTATTTCCATACCTTGCCTCCTTTCAAAGGCATGCCAGACGTTCCTCCTCCACAAAGAATAGAGGCTCACAAACAAATTTCTCTGTTACTCCAAATAGGGGCCATTCAGCTGGTCCCTATGCCAGAGGTGGGCCTAGGATTTTATTCTCGCCTGTTCCTAGTACCAAAGAAAGGGAACACGTGGAGACCAATTTTGGACCTATCTATCCTCAACACTTATCTGGACATTCCCAAGTTCAAAATGTTGACGTTACAGCAGCTTTTACCTCTGCTGGGCAAAGATCATTGGATGGTAACTTTAGATCTCAAGGAGGCTTATCTTCATGTTCCTATCAGACTGAGTCAGGAAGTATCTGCATTTTCGAGCTGGGAATTCTCATTATCAGTTCTCTGCATTGCCCTTTGGCTTATCTACTGCCCAGAGTGTTCACGAAAGTTCTGGCTCCAGTGATAGCTTTCCTCAGGTTAAAGGAATACAGATTTATCCTTACTTGGGCGATTGCCTGATTCTGGCTCAAGGAAAGGACGAACTTCTTCATCATCTACACTATGTGATAGCAGTGCTAAGATGCCTGGGGTATTCTGTGAAGCGAAATAAAGTCAGTCTAGTACCCTCTCAGGACATGTGCTTTCTGGGTGTGAGACTGAATACAGCATCCCAGATGGCCTTTTTGACCCCGGACAAACAACAGAATCTTTCCCTTTACTTTCATGAGTTGTCTCATCTGTCCAGGCTGACTGCAAGGACAGTCCTTCAAGCCCCAGGGTTCATGGCGTCTTGTATTCTGGTGCTTCCCAATGCCAGACTGCATATGAGGAAGCTGCAATGGTATCTCAAAAATGTATGGACACAGCACTGCCAGGATTTCCCGGACAAAAACCTGTTCAAATTTTCCCCCCCAAATTTAAAAATTAAAAAACCCTTGGGGCCCAAAAAAATTCAAAAAGGGGGAAAAAAAAAATTTTGTTGGTGGGCTTTTAAAGGAAAATTTTTTTCCCCCCCCTAAAAAACAAACCCCTTGGGAAGGATGGTAAGGAAACCAGGCCAGGGGGCAGGAGGGAGGGACACAAGAAAGAAGGCGAGAGAAGACAACTAACATGGAACGTTATGGTAGGAACATAACTTCTCAATGTTAAGTTGTCAATCTCGCCTTCATTCTTGCTTGATGGGACCGCGTCCCTAGCACCTCTATCCTGCGTGGCTCAATGGAACAGACTCTTGAGAACTGTAGAGCCAAAACTGGCTCTATCCCTGGAGGCCAAATCCAATTTGTAATGAGAAACAAAGGTATGAGGAGTGGCCCAAGTGGCTGCTGCACAAATAGTGTCTAAGGGGAGTCTAGCCTGAAAAGCTGTGGAAGTGGCTAAACTTCTGGTGGAATGCGCTTTTGGTTTTGAGCACAGCTGTTTGCCTCTGAGCTGATAGATTTCGGAGATGGTGGAAGAAAGCCATCTAGATAAGGTCACTTTGGAGACAGGAAGGCCTTTCTTATTTTCAGCATAAGAAAGAAAGAGCTGATCGGATTTCCTGAATTGTTTTGTTCTGTCCAAATAATATCTGAGTTGGCAGTGAACATCAAGATAATGTAATTTTTGTTCCGATCTGTTGGAGTAATTAGGGAAAAATACAGGGAGATCAATAGATTGGTTCAAATTAGTTTTCGAAGCCACCTTAGGCAAAAAGGATGGATTAGTTCTCAAGGATACCCTGTCCTTGTGGAAGACCAAGTAAGGGGGACGAACAGAGAGAGCATGAAGTTCTGACACTCTCCTGGCCGAGGTAATAGCAACAAGGAAGAGTGTTTTCCATGAAAGAAACTTCAGTGGACATGAAACAGCTGGCTCGAAGGGAGGAAGAATTAAGGATGTCAGCACTAGATTTAGGTCCCATTGAGGAGGAGGACTCCTGACAGGAGGTTTAAGGAGAAAAATTCCTTTTAGAAAGGCTCTACAAAGCCTGTGGGACATAATGTTGTGATCTGCAAACCCGACATGAAAGTTCGAGATAGCAGCCAACTGAACTTTGACCGTGGAAGATGAAGAGCCCGAGTGAAAGATTTCCGCTAAAAAATCCAAAACTGCATGAACAGGGGCAGTAAAGGGATCTATATTCTTTGATTTTGCCCAACAAGAGAAGCGTTTCCACTTGCTGGTATAAATCCTTCTAGTAGAGGATTTAAGGGAAGCCACTATGATATCCCTAACCGGGTTAGAGATCATAGGAAGCCTGGCTAAGGAAGGAAGTGGAGCAACCAAGCTGTGAGGTTGAGAGAAGGAATAGACCAATGCAGGTGACCCAATTGGTGGATCAGAAGGTCTGGCACTGGGTCCAGATGCCACGGCTGCACCAATAGGTGACGATGGAGGAACGGAAAACAAATTTGTCGAGGCCAATAGGGGGCAATGAGAATCATTTTGGCTCTCAAAACGGTGGCTTTCTGGAGTACTTGTGGAATCAACGGAAAGGGAGGAAAGGCATAAAGAAGTCCCTGGGGCCAATCCTGGGTAAGAGCATCTCTGGGGGGATGGCCTGGCAGTGGGAAGAGAGAAAAGAAGTCTGGGCATTTGCTGTTTTGGGGAGTAGCAAAAAGATCGCAACATGGGCGGCCCCATTCTAGAAAAATCTCCTCCACTATAGATTGTTTGAGAGACCACTCATGAGGCATGAGAATAGCTCTGCTCAATCTGTCCGCTAAAAAGTTGGTTTTCCCAGGGATATGCGTTGCTACCAGAAACCGATGAGAGGAGATCGCCCATTGCCAAAGTCTGAGAGCTTCGACACAAGGGGTAGGACTTGGTTCCGCCCTGTTTGTTGATATACCATACTACAGACATGTTGTCTGTGTGAACTGCAATTGTTCCCAAGGGAAGAAAGTCATTGAGGGCTTGCTACATTAAAAGCACTGCTCTCATCTCTAGGACATTTATGTGCAGGTGGTATTCGAACGGTTGCCACGTCCCATGAACCATCCTGCCCTGATAATGACCCCCCCACCCAATCAGGGAGGCGTCCGTAGTGACTGTGGCTACCGGGGCCGGGGATACAAAGGGTCTGCCCTGATGAATCTGGAGAGAAGAAATCCACCAGGATAGGTGGTTTTTGCAAGTTTGTGTCACCAGGATTTGGTGACGCATGGGAAGTTGTTGGTAAGACCACTGGGTGAACAACATCCATTGAAGAAGACGCATGTAGAAGCGGGCCAAGGGAAGAAGGGTAATGGCCGCTGCCATGAGGCCCAACACTTTCAGGACCATTCCGGCTTGCACCTTTTTGCTGGCAAGGATGATCCGCACGTGACTTTGGATATCTGAGATTCTTTGGTCTGTGAGGGTTGCTGACATCCGAACAGTGTTTAAATTTGCGCCTATGAAAGTAATAGACTGGCAGGGCAACAAGGAGGATTTTTCGTAGTTGATCGAAATTCCTAATTGAGTGCAGAGATTTAGGGTGTAATCCCTGGCTTGGAGAAGTTGATGCCTGGTGGTGGCTGAAAGGAGCCAGTCGTCGAGATACGGAAACACCTGGAATCCTTGACGTCTCAGGTGAGCCATGACCACTGCCATACATTTGGTGAACACTCTGGGGGCTGTAGTGAGACCAAAGGGCAGGGCTCTGAACTGAAAATGACTGGACCCCAGCCGAAGCGGAGAAACCTTCTGGAGCGTCTGTGAATTTTTATGTGATAGTACGCATCCTGAAGGTCTATTGAGCACATCCAGTTGTCTTTGTCCAGGAAGGGCAAAATTGATTGAAGTGTGACCATTCAAATCTTGTCTTTTCACAGACTTGTTGAGTCTGCTGAGATCAATATTGGTCTCCAATCTCCCGTCTTTTTGGGGACCAAAAGAACCTTGAGTAGATTCCGGCTCTGAATGGTCTGTTGTAACTGGCTGAATGGCCCTTTTGTGTAGAAGCTTTGATACTTCTAACTTTGCGAATTCCCTTAGACCGGGTGGCACATCTGGAAGGGAATTTTTGTGAGTGAAAGGACTTTCCTCGAAAGGAATTTTGTAACCCTCAGATATGATCGACTGTACCCATCTGTCTTGTGAGAGGGAACGCCAGGCTTCTGGGTACAGCGATAGTCTTCCCCCGACTGCCTCCAAGGATGGACAGTCGGGCAACATCTCAGGGATGCTGGAAGGGCTTGTCATAGAGAGGCTCTCTGCTTCCCTGGTTTTGTGGACCCCCTCTGCCTCTAGGGCGGCGTCTGTTATTATTACCCCCTCTGCCTCTAGGAGTAAACTGACCACGTGTGTCTGGCGTGACTCCCTGGGATTTACGGAACCACATTTTTCCGCCCTTCTGACCTTTGGGGTAAGGTATAGAGGGGGTAGAAAAACGGACCCCTACAGCAGAAAGAGTTTTGCCGTCTTGCTCACACCTGGTCAATGTATCCTTCACTTGAGGGCCAAACAATGCTGACCCATCAAAGGGAGAGTTTGTGAAGGACGCCTTAAAGGGATCTGCAAAATTACAGAGCCGCATCCAGGATTGACGTCTGAGAGCCACTCCTGTACCTGCGGCTCTACTCGCTCCATCTGCTGCATACGAAATCAGCCGCATGGAGGAGTTAGCTATAGAATTAAGGATTCCTAGCTGAGAAGCAATCTTTTCCTGAGCCCCTGGAGCTGTAGGATCCTGTACTACTTCACCTAGTTCTTTAAGGATGTCCCTTTGGAGTCTGGTGAAGTGACATAAATAATTCTGCGTAACGCATGGCAAAGGTCGCTGAGGAGAACATCTGCTTACCATACCTGTCCATGGTCCTAGAATCCTTATTAGGAGGATGGACTGGTACGGAAGGATCTGCAAGTTCCTTCTTAGTGGCGGCCGCCACCACCATGGCATCAACAGGGACACCTTTTGTAAGGAATTGCTTTTCAGAAGGGGCTGTAATAAATTTAGACGGCCTCCTAGGAACTGGCTCTACAGAATCAGGAGAAGCCCAAGCCTTCCGAGCAATAACCTCCATAAGGGGGTCGAAAGGCAGAGACACCCAGGAGGTGGAGGGTCGAGATCCAAACGCCTCTAGGTATACTGACTCATCCTCGGAGGAATTTATGGAGGGCCAGTTTCCCCTCTGTTTTAGGAGTTCTAGGATGTCTGAAAAGGAGACATCCTCAGAGGGGGATCTTGGGGACCCCTCCGACTCATCTAAGTCGGTATCTGAAGTGGTAGACTCAGGGGAGTCCAGGTGCTTCCTCTTACAAGTCCTCTTGCCTGGAGGATCTCCTGACGGGTCAGGAGAATGCTCGGAAGAGGGGGTTCTTCCCTGTGGGGAAACCTGAGGCGGTGGATCTCTAGGTCCAGGAGCAAGAGAGAGGGAAGAGATATCGACAGGCACCGTAGAGGGAGGAGCTAAAGGAATAGACTGCTGACTGAGCCCAGTGGCCAGCACACTCTTCATCACCTCGAAGGCTCCCCTCCCAGGGAGATCCGAGAGAACCCGTTCCGAAGAAACAGGGACTCCCGGGCCCACCGAAAGGGAAGGCTCCGAGGCAGATGTTGGAGCCGAGCTCACCAAGGCCGAAGCTCCAAGGGGAAGAGCGGGGTCGGACAAGGGTCTGATGCCACTCACCCCCTCGGAGGAGACCAGGGAAGCCCGACCACCGAATCCCTCCAAGGAAGGTCTCGAGGAGGAGATAAGAGTAGATGCTGAAGGTGCAGAAAGGGGGGGGTATCTGCCCCTCAGCCATAGCTGTAACTATTCCCGTAGACTCCAGCTCCAAACTCTGGGGTAGAGTCAAAGGAGGAACTTGAAGAGGGTGTGGACTAATAGTCGTCTGTTGAGACGGACTATGAAGCATCTGGGCCAGTGCCTGTGATTTTAATAATCTGCTTACCACCCTCTCTAAATCATGGTCTGATAACCTGGAAGACCTAGATGATCGGCTCCGATGGCTCCGTTCTGAAAGAAGAGGTGAGGCCGGAGCCGACAGTATCGGTTCCAAAGAGGGAGACCTGGACCTCTTCCTCGAAGGAACCATCGGAGCCGACGAACCCACGGATCCAGACGGAGCCGATAACTTTTCGGCTCCGAGTGTAGATCTAGATGTATCGGCTCCAGCCGGAGCCGATACAGGCATGGAAGTAGTGGTGTCGGTGCCGGTCGGCGCCGACACCGAAGCCTGGGCCACATGGTGGTCGGAGCCAGTCGGAACCGACACCAAAGTGACCATAGCAGTATTGGCACCGATAGCCATGGGTGCCGAGGATTTAGACAAGGTCGGATCAGCTCCAGCCGGAGCCGATCTCGACTCCGACAAAGTCGGAGCCAAGGCCGAAGGCTTAGACACAGAAGCCTGGGCCTTAGTAGACTTAGAAGGCTTTCCCGGAGCCGATTTGGCCGGGGAGCCCTCCGGTTTAAGGAGTCCCCTTAAAATAAGCTTATTTCTCCTTTCCTGTAGGACTCTCTGGCTAAAAGAGTGACATATTGCACAGGAGTCCTGCAGGTGGAGAGGTCCCAGGCAGTATAAACAAGAAGTGTGACCGTCTGTCAGAGACATCTTCTGACAGCACGAGTCACACTTTTTGAAGCCTGAGACCCTCTGTTCTTTGGACATTATTGTATACACAAACAGTACACACACAGTCCCAAATCAGACAACTAGAGTTAAAGAGTAATAAGTAAAAACCTCACACACACACACACCCTGACAGGGGGGGGGGGGGGGATGGGAGGGAAAAAAAGGCCTGACTAAAAAGATGAAGAAGGAAAAATAAAGTTAGTCAGAAAAAGTCTTACAATTAACTAAAAGTGATAGAATTCTACAGAAAAGTAGATTTTCTCTGATTGGGGCGACTAGAAGTTTAAATATAAACACTTACCAGGAGCTGGCAAAAGGAGGACCTCATCAGCGAAGCGGCAAACGAGATCTGGGTACTTACCGCCTTGCATCATGGGATATGGGGCTGCCTCGAGCTGGTAAAAGTGACTCTCGAGCTTAGCAAGTGCCGAGTCGGAGCCGAGGATCGGCTCCGAACCCATCAAGCAAGAATGAAGGCGAGATTGACAACTTAACATCTACTGTTATGGTAAGTTTACTTTTACAACTGTAGCTTCTGTTGTCTCTTGAAACTGGCTAAGGGAATTTACTACAAACTTGCCAACAGGATGGACCTTCTCACACAGGCCAATGGATCTCTTACTCATTCCAGCCTTCAAATTCTACATCTGATAGCCTGGATGTTGGAGTTTTGATCCCTGTCAGGCACCTTTTTTTCTGAAGATGTGCAACAGATTTTAAATGAGGCTAAGAAGCCTGCTAGTAGCAGCTCCTATTTGACTAAATGGAGGAGATTTTCTGGTGGTGACATTAAAAGAACCAAGACACTTTTGAGACGGAAGCTGCTTTATTTTTTAACATCTGTCCAATTTGCTTAAAATGACCTTTCTTTTCTTCTGTTAAGATTTTATTTTTGGCCAGTTTTACTTGTCTGCCTGTCTGCCCTTAGATTCCACCTTTCATTCTTATCCCAAGTAAAACAGTTTTTGAAAGGGGTACTTCACATTCATCAATCTAGGAAGCAGGTGGCTCTGCCTTGGAATCTTAATATTGAACTAGGAAAAACTCACTCTTTCTCCTTTTGAACCAGCTTATCAGGCTGATTTAAAATTCTTTACATGAAAAACACTGTTAATCACTGCTCTGACTTCAGCTAGGAGAGTATCCTGAGTTGCAAGCTGTTATGGTAGTTTAGCCTTATCTCAACTTTCGTAAGGATAGGGTATCCTTAAGAACTAGCCCATCTTTCATGCTAAAGATAATATCAGAATTCACTTCATTTCAATCTGTTCATCTCCTTGTGTTCTTTCCTGAACCAAAAAAAAAAAATCAGGAAAGAGAGAATCCTGCATACTTTGGATGTCTACAAGCAACTCACATGCTACACTGAGAGGACAAGATTTAGCATTTCATTTCAGCTTTTTTATTTCCTGTGAAGTTAAGAAAAAGGGATTGTCATTGTCAAAGCAAATTATTTTAAAATGGTTATCCCATGCAATCCAGTTTTGTTAATCACACCACAGAAAGAATATTCCTTTTAAAATGAAGAGCTCAGTCTACCAGAGCTTTGGCTACTTATAGGGCTTTTTTTGGAAAGATATGGACTCAAAAACTATTCTAGATGTGGCAACTTTGTTACCTGTACACACTTTCACTAAACATTATTTGATTGCCCTTTTCTCCATATCAAGAACAGGTTTCACCAGGACTTTTCTCCAGGGGCTCCTAGACTGTGAACCTTCTTCCTTCTCGCATGCTATCTAAGCTTTTGTAATCATCCCATGTTGCCTAGGTTACTGCAACAGCAATCTAATTATGAACAGTTGCCTAAGTAAACTTATAATAACAGTAGATGTTCTAATAGAGCCCTGTTGCAGTACTAACACCCTTTCTCCTTACCTTATCATTCCTTTATGATCTTCTACTAATTCTTATTCCTTTCCTCAGCTGTCTGCTAGGGCGGGGTTCCTCTATCCCTGCCTTTTCCCCTGGCATATAACTGATTTTCTTCGGCATTAACTGATTTTCTTGGGGATCTAGTCTACCTTATTGTGAGACACCCATACTTCTGCTTTTATAATTGCTTGCTTTCACATTCTTGGGTGCACAGTGCACGTGGAAGGCACCCAAAAGCTTTGCATACTGTCCATCCGTTCTATCCTTTAAAGGATACAGCCCATGTAGCTTAGGCTATTGCAACAGTGATCTATTCAAATATCTACTGTTATAGTAAATTTACTTACACAGCTGCTGTGATTTCTTACTTATGTTGATCTCATTTGGATTTCACTCATGGTGTTGGAGTACTTTTTTACATCCAGAGCATTTTGAGTTTTCAAGTTGCAGCCCTTTGCAAGAAACTAAAATCTGAATGGAAATGAAAAAAAATTAATATGTAAACACGATAATTTTCAAAATTTTGAATAGACATTACAGCCCTAATGGTTCACTGTAAACTCATTTATCTACAAGGAACTACATAGCTAGCTGTACCATAGTTATGTGTTTATGGACAGATATAGAGAGTGCATTCTTTTATTATCTTGGGTGTAAAGTGCAGTGTATAAATGACATTAAGTATTTACTTATGATGTTAATAACTTACAGCCTAGTGAAGATGTAAAACTTTTTTCTGCTTGTCTATTCCCTGTAGTCACATGTTGCTCTGCTCCTGTCTGTCCTTTTAATCCTTAATCTTTAGTATCTGAGCTTGCTGTAAGCCCAGGCTAATTGTTAAACCAGTGAACATTTGTGTTCATCACTGCAAATCAGTATGACCATCTTTTTAAACTGGTGCTATACCTGTTTGTGTAGTTAGGTATGTATTCATATTTTTCAGTGCAAGTATGCATAAGATGTGTAGTTTTTAGTAACAAGTCACTGTTTCTTTGAACTTGAATACATTTCTTTTGTTGCATTCATCCATGTCCTTATGTTCTTGTCATGCCTGAAAAAGATCACTGATGACTAGTTCATTTATCTGGTTAAGAGATAAATGCACCGTTGAAGAAATTAAATGTAAACATTTGTTATGAAAACCTGTGTTTGTTTTGTGGGGCTTTAGGTATCCTCCCTAGACTTCTGCTCTCAGCATTCTTGCCTCCCTTAGGGATCAGCAGTAATGCACAGCAGTTATAAATAGACTGTAGCAACAACTGCACCTGAATTTCAGATACATAAGTCTGCATCACCACACTCTGGTACTTTGGCACAGAACTAGGCTTGATTCATAGTTGCTAGAATATTTCAGAATTCTATGCTAACATGCTCACTTGTGAATCAGTGCTATGGCTAGGCAGATAGTGGGCAGTCTGCAGAAGATCCTGTTGAGTAAAAGGGAGCTAAGTAACATGTAGTTCAGCTGTAGCAGCCTAACAAGTATTGCAAACAGCTACATACTAACTTCATAATATGTGAAAGTGTTTTGCTGTCATTTCTCATAGCAGATCCCTCCTTTATAAGAGTACTTTTCAATGTCATGACAACATAGATATTTGCTTGCTCAGCAATTCTTATAGCATTATTATGAATGTAGTTTTCTTTTGTGCGGTATACATGAACTGTTCATACCATAGATCTTTTTTTTTTTTTTTGCTTGTGGTCATATTTATTGTACCCATCACAGCTGAGTTTTATAAAAATATTAAGCATTCTGACTTGAATGCATAAAATGGCAATCAGAAGATCTGAAATGCACATTTGTGCAAACTTAAAGTTTTATGTAGGGGACAATCCCTTCACTCACCACACCTTTGGCTGCTTAGTATAATCGCTCATGATCTCACTATTACTTAGAAAAAAGACACATGTTTATCTCTTTAAAACAACTTTGTCTCTTCTTATTTGAATGATTTGTGTTAAGAAAGACAAAAATTACTCTATCACAATCTGAGGGCAACAATTCCCAAATACGTATCTAGTTTCATAATTAAATGTAAAGCTTTAGACCATTAGTCATTGAAGTGCCTAGAAGTTTATTTCATAATCTAGGCCTGAACTGTGTAACAAACCAGTCCTTTTTGTTGTTGCTGAACAGTCAAAAGAATACACAAATCTATTTACCCTGATAGCTATTTTTGTTAGTTTTGATTTTTTTTTCAAACTGGTTAGAGTGCCTTGTGTGGTAGTGTTTTGATGGCTTTTGCTGGCTCTAAGTGTACTATGTGAAATGCTACCCTTGATGCTCAGTTGCCAATACCTTACTACCAAACTCAATAAACAGGGTATACCTTTTGCTGATTTATACTTTTCTTGATTCAGTAAGATTAATTAATTTGCATCTGTAGTGACAAAGTATACAGTTATTTCCATTATTGTATACTGTAATTAGTTTTGACAGTCTTATGTCCTCCTTTCAAGTTTCATGGATAGTGTCATTTTATGCTGGTTTACTAAACAAGATTTCTTATGATTCTATTATTCTAATCTTGCTTGATTTTGTATAGTACTTCTGTTAGGTTATTGTCTAGTCCCATAGGATATTGCGCGTGTCTCTTCTTTTTTTTTTTTTAAATTTGGGCATTTATTTTTAGTTTAGTACATTGAACAAAACACTTGGGCCGTGGTAGTGCTGCGGTTAGCGTTGTTGCCTCACAGCAAGAGGTTCTCCCATTTGATTCTTGGCTGGAGTGCCTTCTGTGTGGAGTCTGCATGTCCTCCCTGCGGTCATATGATGTTTAAAGACATGCAGGTAGGTGTGTGCGTGAATGGGTGTGCCTTTTTTGAAGGTTCAGCATCAGGCTGGCAACTCTGCACCCTAAAATCCACTGCCAATCATTAGCGGACCGGAGTTCCGCTGTGGCAACCCCTAACCTCTAAAAGACAAAAGACATTGAACAAGACACTTAAGATGCAAGTGTTTATCTTCCATTAATATCTTTTGTGGGTAAGTAATCTGTTCAGAGTCACTCAAAATGAGGCAGTGGTAACTTAAATGTAGATGTTAATTAGACAACTTCTTCACATTCCCATACCTAGCTGAAGGGCTTAGGTTATCATGTACTATCAAAGTATAAGTATACATCTGATGTTGTTAATCTGCATTCATTCTTTACTGATGGATGTCAGTTCCATCCTCAGAACCGAGTTGGCCATTATACTAAGCTCGCGCCAGCCAAAAAACTCTCAAGCTAAGCCTTTACCCACAGTGTCCCTTTCCATATTACCTCAGATCTTGTTTGCCATGTATGAAACAAGACATGTCAGGCCAGCTCTCAGCTAAGTCAATTTTTTTCTTGTCAAAAGTTTCTTACTTAAAGTTTTTTTGCCTTTTTAAAACTGTAATTTTTCTCTTTAATCATTTGTACTTTTTGTAATTTGTGTCTCTCTCCCATTTTCCATTTTCTACTAAGTTGGTACTCTTTGTGCCATTGCTGGTACAGGCCTTTTCTTTCTATCCTCTGGGTACTTAACTTACCATTGCTGGTATTCTATCCTTTCCTGTTTAAAAAAAAAACAAAAAACAAAAAAAA
Organism: Protopterus annectens; assembly: GCF_019279795.1. Classification (NCBI taxonomy): domain Eukaryota; kingdom Metazoa; phylum Chordata; order Ceratodontiformes; family Protopteridae; genus Protopterus; species Protopterus annectens. The sequence continues at coordinate 532,120,328 of NC_056730.1, read as the reverse complement.
CTTTAATCTAAATTTCATACTTATATAACTTCTGTCATTTGTTTAGATTTTCCGGCCTGTTTTCTTTTTGTCTGTGTCAGATAAAAAAGGTACCATGGGCTTCAAACACTGTGATCAGTGTAGTAGAAAAATGTTCGATGTGGATAACCATACTTCTTGTGTTTATTGTTTAGGGGTCCCTCATTTTTCTCTGAAACCCCATTGTGAGATCTGCAAAGGATTCAGCTTCCATATACTAACGGAGCGAAAAAATAAACTAATGTTGAAAGGATTGTTAAAATCTCCTTTCACAGTGGCTATCTCCGAGTTGGAGGGCTCACCCCCTCCCAAGAGAGAACATAAAAAGAGTAGCAAATCATTACCCTCCTCTCCTCATGACTGTGAAACTAAGCAATCAGAACCGAGACAGAAAGTCCATAAATTGGCAACATCTTCGGCTCTGAGGCTTAAATCTTCAGCCTTGGCACCGGCCTTGGTTCCAAGACAACAACCAGTTTCAGTGCCATCTTCTTCTTCGGCACCTATGACTACACTGACAACAGCACTGACAATTATTAGAAGTTATGTCCTTACCATAGCGTTCCATGTGGAGTGTTCATCTCGCCTTTGTTCTTACACATGGGTTCGGAGCCGATCCTCGGGCTCTGCATCGAGAAGAATCTCGAGACCAACCTAACTCCCACAATCCCCCTCTGCCTTTACCTCAGATCTAGTTTGCAAGCAAACCAGCAGTCAGAGAGAGAACACACTCATGCAAAAACTACATAATTGCAAGAACACTTATAGCTATATATACATATGTACATACATATATACACAACAACTGCGAATGCAGAAGCAGAATAACCCAGACCAGGCACCAAACTGCGTTCTTCCTGAGGGTGGAGATGAACACTCCACATGGAACGTTATGGTAAGGACATAACTTCTAAATGTGAGAGTGTTCGATCTCGCCGTTGTTCTTACACATCCCTAGCTCCATGTTCCTGAGGAACTCATGGGAGAACATTCTTGAGCACAGTGGAACCAAAGGATGCCCTGTCCCTAGAAACCCTGTCCACCTTGTAATGAGAAATGAATGTATGTGGTTTAGACCAAGTGGCAGCTGCACAAATAGTGTCTAATGGTAGCGAGCTGCATGAGCCAGGGATGTAGATACTGATCTTGTAGAGTGCCCTTGGGTTTGGCAGGTAAAGTTTGTTCTGAAGTAGCATAAACAAACATAATGCAATCAGTTAGCCATTTGGAAAGGGTTCGTTAGTAACTGCTACACCTTTCCTGCTGTCGGCTATAAAAGTTGATCTGATTTCCTGTGATCCTTTGTTCTATCCAAGTAAAATCTAAGTTGTCTATGAACATCTAACTTGTGTAACATATACTCCAACTTATTGGAGTGATTTTTGAAAAAGGTAGGGAGTTCAATGGATTGATTAATGTTATTAATAGAGCAGACTTTGGGGAGGAAGGATGGATTAGTACGAAGAGATACTCTGTCAGAGTGAAAGATCAGATAAGGGTGTTTAACAGAAAGAGCCTGAAGCTCTGACACCGATGTAATGGCCACCAAAAAGAGGGTCTTCCACGACAAATACTTCAATGGACAAGAGGAAGCCGGTTCAAACGGAGGCAACATCAATTTAGACAACAAAAGGTTCAGATTCCACGGAGATGTAGGAGTTCTAACTGGTGGTCTAATATGGAAAGATCCTTTTAAAAAGGCCTTACAAAGTCTGTGAGCCATAATAGGTGCCCCACATTCTTCCACATGAAAGTTGGAAATGGCAGCCAATTGCACTCTTAAAGTGGCAGGAGAAGCTCCTTGGTGGAACAACTCTGTTAAAAACTCCAAAATCTTGTTTAAAGGAGCCATAACGGATCCAAATGCTGTGTATGTGCCCAGAAAACAAAGCGCTTCCATTTACTAGTGTAGGTCTTTGTAGTGGAAGCTTTATGAGAAGCCACTAGTATATTCTGAACTGCAGGTGAAAGAAGATCAGATCTGGCTAAGTAGGGAAGCGGAGCAACCAAGCTGCTAGATGGAGTGACAAGAGCGAGGGGTGGGGAGCCCCTGACGAGTGGGTCAGTAGGTTTGGCTCTGGGTCCAGGATCCAGGGTCCCGGTGTGCCAGAAGAAAGGGAAACCAAATTTGACGAGGCCAGAATGGGGCAATGAGGATAATCGTCCTTTGCAGGTTGTTGGCTTTCTGCAGAAACTTTGCAATCAGGGGAAAGGGAGGCAGGAGACCCGGGGCCAATCGTGAACCAGTCCCTGGGGACTTCCTGGAGGGGTAATAGGCAAAGTAGCTCCTGCATTTGGCGTTCATTGAAAATAAGGAAGGCTGGCCCCACAAAAATCTTCTTCGCAACTGACTGTTTTAGGGACCACTCATGAGGCAACAGGATTGCTCTGCTCAGCCTGTCGGCTATGACGTTGGATGACCTCGGGATGTGCGTTGCTATCAGAAAGCGACCCGTGGACTCCGCCCATTGCCAGATTCTCATGGCCTCTCTGCATAGCTGATAGGACTTGGTTCCCTTGTTTGTTTATGTACCAGACTACGGACATGTTGTCCGTCTGAACTGCAATAGTCCCTAGAGGAAGAAGGGGAGCAAAGTGTTGCAACGCTAGAAACACTGCCCTCAACTCTAGAACATTGATGTGCAGATTGTACTCTAAATTGGTCCATTCGCCTTGGACTGTCTGTCCCTGAAAGATGCCCCCCCACCCTATCAGGGAAGCGTCCGTGGTCACAGTAGCTGTCGTGGGTAGCACAAATGGTCTTCCGCTGGAAAGGTTGCAAGTCCGAAGCCACCAGGCTAGGTGAGATTTGCATGTATTTGTGATCAGAATTTCGTGTGTCAGAGGTAGCTGTTGGAGCGACCATTGTGCAAACAGTAGCCATTGTAGAACTCTCATGTGCAGTCTTCCCAATGGTATCGCAATGAGAGAAGCTGCCATGAGACCCAAAACCTTCAGAACCAGTTTTGCTGGGGACTTTTGGATGACAGAAGGAGAGAAATGTGGCTTTGTAATGAGGCTATCCTTTCTGGAGGAAGTCTTAGAATTAAATGATATCCAATTCTGCTCCTATGAATGAGATATGCTGTGATGGCTGTAGTGAAGATTTTTGAAATTTACGGAAATTCGAGATGAACACAAAGCTGTAGTGTGTAATCCCTGGCCTGAATGAGTTGGCTGGGTGGTGGCAGAAAGGAGCCAGTCGTCCAGATACGGAAACACCTGGAATCCCAGGCGTCTCAGGTGAGACGCCACCACTGCCATGCATTTGGTGAAGACCCTGGGGCTGAGGTCAGACCAAAGGGCAGGGCTCGAAACTGAAAGTGGCTGGCTCCCAGAAGTGATCCCTGGGCGCCCTGGCCATTTTGATGTGGTAGTATCGTCCTTCAGATCTATTGAGCACATCCAGTCGCCCTTCTGTAAAATGGAAGGATCAATTGAAGCGTGACCATTGAACTTTTCTTTCTTGTGAAGGTATTGAGGTTGCTTAGGTCCAGAATCGGCCTCCAGTCCCCTGTCTTCTTTGGAACTAAAAAGAACCTTGAGTAAGTTCGAATCCTCTTTGGTCCGCTGGGACTGGTTGGATGACTCTTTCTAGCAGCTTTGAAATTTCTATAGCTGCAGGGTAGATGGGGCGGCACATCTGGGAGTCTTCTTTGGAATCGGGGCAATAGGAAGGGTATTCTGTAGCCTCTGGTAACAACGCTTTTACCCAGTTGTCTGATGTAAGATTTTGCCAGGCCTGAGGGGACCCCGACTGCCTCCAGAGCAGGACAGTCGGGCCTCCTCTCAGGAGTGCTGGAAAGGTTTCCCAGGGGGTGTATCCCTGTCACCTTGGTTTTGCAGACCCCCTCTGCCGCCAGGGCGGCGTCTTCCACCTCTGCCCCCTCCTCTGCCTTTAGAGGGCATCACCCTGTGTGCCTGGGAAAGATCCTTGGGGTTTTCGAAACCACATTTTTCTACCACGTTGCCCTTTGGGGTACAGTCTGGATGGGGTGGAAAAACGGACTCCAACAGCAGACAGAGTCTTTCCCTCCTGCTCACACCGGGTAAGGGTCTCCTTTACCTTGGGGCCAAAGAGAGTGGCACCATCAAATGGGCCGTTAGTAAAGGAAGACTTGAAGGCTTCAAAGAACATAAGCGCATCCAGGATTGTCAAGAGCAATCGCTGAAGCTGCTGCCCTACTCGATCCTTGACTGCGTGAGATCAGCCTCATGGGCGAGTTTACAATGGATGTAAGGGTATTGAGGCGTGCTGTAACTTTCTCTGAAACAGCAGCATCTGTAGTACGGAGGGTATCTCCCAACTCTTTGATTAGATCCTCTGTAGCCGTGTGAAGTGGGTCAAATAGTTCAGGGATCGCATAGAAAAAGCCGCTGAACTAAAAATGCTTACCTGTCCATAGTCCTAGAATCTTTGTTAGGCGGATGGACAGATGAGGAAGATTCCGACATCTCCTTTTTCGTGGCCGCTGCCACGCCCACTGGTACTCCCTTTGTTAGATAAGCCTTATCCTGAGGGGCAGTAATATACTTGTTAGGCTTTCTAGGGACTGGCTCCACCGTGTCAGGCGTCTCCGAGCAATCAGCTCCATCAACTCATCGAGGCGGAGTGACCCAGGAGGAGGAAGGGTGAGCACCAAATGCCTTCAGCAAGACTGACTCATCCTCAGAAGGGGGATTGCCAATCACCTCTCTGCTTTAGGATCTCCAGGATGTCAGAAAAAGAGACATCCTCTGAGGGTGACTTTGGGGACCCTTCTGACTCATCCAAGTCAGTGTCCGATGTTAATGATTCTTGTGGAGAATCTAAGTGTCTCCTCTTACACAATCTTTTCCTAGGGACTTCTTCGGGGAGCATCTGAAGAAGCCTCCGAGGAAGGGGCACCCTCCAGGGGTGGCTGAGACACAGGTGCTCGACGCTTAGATGTAGCCGTGGGTGCAGAGGAGGATAACGGTCCTTTATGGGAGGAGAAGCTGTTTCTGCTGATGTGGTTGTCTGGGTAGACAACACCTTCCTCATGAGGTCGAAGGCCCGGGTCAGTCGAGGTATCTCCCAGTTCAAGAAATGGGAAGAATCGAGACAGGCACGAAGGCATCGACCCTGAGGAAACATCGGTCCGACTCTCGGTCCCGGAACCAAGGATGGATCTTGGCTCTGAGACTCCGGATCCAGTCGAGGTGAACGGAGCCGACCGAGAAGGACGGTTCTGGCACCGAGGGCTCCACAATCAGCAGGTCAGCCTCTTCCGGCTCGAAGACTGGACAGGTCTCGGAGGAGGAACAGATGGAGATAAAGGAAGGCCTTGAGTCTCGACACCAACTGAGAGGAGACCGAGATGAGTTTCGATAAGGCCGTATTCTCCATTAACTTCTGCACCACGCGGTCTACATCGGTGTCGGAGAGGGGTCTGGAAGAAGAAGGCGGAGCCGACCTCAACAGTGTCGGGGAGGGAAGACTCGAGGCTCAGAAACTGACAACAGTTGAACAAGTCTGTGGAACCAGTGATCGAACCTTAACTGAAGAGCTCGGAGCCGATGACCTGGGCTCTTTGCATGCCTGGTCTGAAGCATCCAGAGCCTCCTGAAAAGTAGGTTTTAAAAGACCCCTATCCATAAGTTTCCTGCGCCTATCTGTCATGACCCTTCCACTGAAAGAATGACAAATTGAACAGTCTTCTTGCAGATGGAGAGGGCCAAGACAGTAGATTTAGGAACTATGATTGTCAGTCACTGACATCTTTTGCCCACATTGGCAACGTTTAAACCCAGATTTAGCTTTCTCAGACATTTTAAGTTAGAAACAAGTCAAGTCCAGTAAGAAATGTCAATTCCGGTAAATTAGTCAAATCCAATAAAAGGGTCAATCCGGTAGTCAATCCAGTAAAGGGTGGGGTTAGGCCCCGAGGGAAAACTCTAATAAAGTTTAAATAACTTTATGTGGAACAGAGGATTCCTCGAAACTATAACACACACACAGTCTCTCAAATAACTTTTTAGCAAAAAGAAATTCTAGAAATACAAGAAAAAATATATAAATCTTAGCTTAAGGTTGCTCGAGCTCATCAAAGTGATGCGAACACTGCAGCGGCAAACTAGATCTGAGGTAAAGGCAGAGGGGGATTGTGGGAGTTAGGTTGGTCTCGAGCTTCTTCTCGATGCAGAGCTTGCAAGTGGCCGACACAGAGCCGAGGATCGGCTCCGAACCCATGTGTAAGAACAAACGGCAAGATCGAACACTCTCACATCTATAATTTCAGCACCAACTCACCTTTCAGAATCAGCTATAGTTGTTCTGGAACCAGTCACTTCCCCATCCCTGTACTTCATATTGGTCTTTCAACCTCGATGCCGAAAGATGAGGTAACCCCCCCCCCAGACCAGATATTCCCCCTTGGTGGATCCATGTGTTGGCCAACAGTATAGCCCTTTCTTAGAGCACCCCACTTCACCTTCTGGGATGTCTACGCGATCCTCCAAGAGTCTTTCAGAACTGGACGTAGTGAGGTTTGTGGATCAACTCTTGGCAGCCAGAGGAATTTCTACTCCATCCAAACTCTCCCTCCCGCTCTGAGCCGAGAGATCTTATCCAAGGACTCCACAATATTTTCCTCCTTCGACCTCCTTGCAGGTTTCTGAGCACTTGTCACCGGCGCCAACTCCAGTTCCAGCTTCTTTGGTACCAGTGGTAGAGCTTATCTTGATACCAGAGCCTACCCTTTGGCCTTCGACTCTCCCTGAGCCGGGCCTTCCTTGAGACCGGCACTGTGTTCCCTGGCATGACATCTCCTTTTCATACATTTGCCATGGTTCTGGTTGCCTTGACAGACCCAGCTGCTCCTGTGGCTCCATCCCTGGCGGCAGGTTCTTCGGAGTGGGGTGTAACCCCAGTTTTGAGGTTGTCTGTCTCGATTCTGGGCACCCACCCATCTTTGGGAGGACCTGTCGTCCAGGTGATGGAGAGGGTTTTGGCATCTGCAGCCTCTCAGTTGGTACCCTTGGCATTGGCGACCCATCATCTCCCATCATTTGAGCTGCAGTTGATACAACTCACTACTCATGGACACCAGGCTCAGGAACCTCAAGACATCCTTCAGCAAGGTTCCCCCTCTGCGAGATCCTCCTCAGATGCTCCCATTGAGGAGGTTCCTTGCAAGAGATCATGCAAGAGGACACACGTGAATTCCCCAGAAGAACCCTTGACCGAAGATATGGATTGCGATAAAGGGGAAGGGTCCCCATGATCACCCCCTAATGATGTCTCCTTCGCAGACATCTTGGAAATCCTGAAGCAGCGGGGTGATTGGAAGTCCACCACCCCTTCCTCCGAGGAGTCCGTATTCTTGCAGGCTTTCTGATCCCGGCCCTTTACCTCCTGGGTGACCCCCGCCTGCAGATGAACTCATATAGCTCATCATGCAGCATGTGTGGAATAGTCCTGATACCATTGACCCTGTCCCCTGGAGGCCAGACAAAATTCTTTCATACCCTGAGAATAACCCTCAGTGGTCCAAGGGCCTTCCGGTAGATGCTATGGTTGTGGCAGTGACCACTAAAAAAGAGCACGCTGAGGAAAGCACTACTGTCAGTCCCCCTTTTAGGGAGTCTCGGGCGATAGACAGACTTGAGAAACGGGTGTATTCTTCAGCAACCTTTGCCATCCAGTTCCTGAATATCTGGCATATTTTACTCGGGTTAGAGTGACCTGATTACAGAACTCTCAGAAACCCTGGCAGGAGCAGTGTCTGATGAGGTACAGGACAAAGTTGCCTCATAGCTTGCAACCCTGGAGTCCATCTCTAATTCGTCTATGAGGTTGATTTCGCACCCGACCGAAGGGGCAGCTAGAGCAGCGGTCGCAGGCGTTGTTACAAGACGTCACATGTAGATGCATCTATGTGACTTTGCAGACCCTTTTAAGTCTTCTTCCTTCCTTAATGCCCCTGTAGAGGCCCCATCTCTCTTTGGCCCAAAGGTAAAAGACACTTTAGCCAGGTGTGAAAAGGATGGTAAGCCTTTGTCTGCCATGGGCGTACATTTTTCCACACCCCAACGATCCTATTCCAGGAATCAGAGGAGTGGAAAGATGTGGTGTATAAAATCCCAAGGTCCTTTCCGTGACACATGTGGCGAGTTTTCGCCCCAAGGTAGAGGGGGAACTCAACTGGAAGATGCCCCTTCAGAGGCAGAAGGGGTCTGCATAACCAGGGGCCAGAGATTCTTTCTCTGGAGAGTCCTACTAACTCTCCTGAAGAGCGGCCTGATTGCTTACCTCTGGAAGCAGTCAGGGGTCGTTTTTTTCTGTACCCACCTTGCCTGGCAAAAAATAACCTCAGACTCTTGGGTGCAGACGGTAATTACCAGAGGTTATCTCATTCTCTTCAACATTTTCCCAAAGCCTTTAAGGCACATTCCCGATGTACCACCCAGTCAAAGGGAATCAGCAGCTATAGAAATCCAAAAGCTGCTTCAAAAAAAGAGTAATCCAAACAGAGCCTCCAGACCAAATAGAATCCGGTTTTTACTCAAGGCTCTTTTTAGTGCCAAAGAAAACAGGGGACTTGAGGGCAATTCTGGACCTCAGTATCCTAAACAAATTCGTCCAACAAGAGAAATTCTAGATGGTCATGGTAGAGTCTATACTCCCCTTCCTAGGCAAAGATGATTGGATGCGCTCTATAGATTTTTAAGATGTGCATTACCACATAAAAATGGACAAGCGCTCCAGAAGATTTCTCCGTTTCCAGCTGAGAACCAATCACTACCAATTCTGAGCACTGCCCTTTGGTCTCTCCACAGCCCCCAGAGTGTTCACCAAATGCATAGCAATGGTAACAGCTCACTTGAGACTGCAAGGATTCTGGGTATTTCCATATCTAGATGATTGACTCCTCACCACCCCAACCAAGCATCCACTAGTCTCAGCGATCCATTTCACCCTATGTCTCTTGAAATAACTAGGGATAGCACTAAACAAGGACAAATGCAAACTAATCCATTCTCAAAGACTGGAGTTCATAGGCACAGAATTCGATACCCAATCTTGCCTAGTCTGCCTCCCTCTTCACAGGATACAGAGACTCAGATCGCAACTCCGAGTGATACTCAGTCAGGACAAAGTGCCAGTCAGAGCAGTCCTTCAACTACTAGGGTCCATGGCAGCATCTATAACGATGGTCCCACTGGCAAGACTGCATATGAGGCTTCTTCAGTAGCTTTTGGTAACACAGTGGTCCCCTTTGAATCTCCCCATGACATTTCAGATCAGGATAACAAATCTCTGCAAATAAGACTTACTTAGGTGGATGAAGCCAGAAGAGAACCTGTGGAGTCAACCTTTCTCCCCTTCTCAGTCCAAAGCCATAGTGACCATGGACGCCTCCCTGATCGGGTGAGGGGCCACTACCAGGGAGAGACTGTCCAAGGCACTTGGTCATCCATAGAGGCCAATCTGCATATCAGTGTTCAGGAACTCAAGGTAGTGCTTCTAGCGTTGCAAGCATTTCAATCTGCTCTCCTTTCAGGAACAATTGCCATCCAGTCCGACAGCATGTCAGTAGTCTGGTACACCAACAAACAAGGCAAAACCAAGTCCTACCCATTGTGTCAAGATGCCATGAGAATATGGCAATGGGCGATAGCTTCCGACCACTTTCTGATAGAAACACACATTCCCGGAACTCCAACTTGATTGCAGACAAGTTGAGCAGATGCATTATCCTGCCTCACAAGTAGTCCTTCAATACTGTAATAGAGAAGAAGATTTTCAGTCGTTGGGGCCAGCCTTGCTGCAGTCTATTTGCATCCCCCTCAAACCACAAATGCAGCAGCTACTTTGCCCTAATCCTCCCAAAGGTGGAGTCCCCGAGGGGCACTGCTGTACGCAATTGGCCCATGGGACTTCTTTATGCCTACCCACCAATACCACTGATTCCCCAATTTTTAATGAAGGCCCGTCAGATGAAAAGTAAAGTGATCCTCATTGCCCCCTACTGGCCATGGTAGATTTGGTTCCCCTTCCTTTGGCCTCATCTACTACAGCAACCTTGGATTCTGGATCCAACTTCGGAACTACTATCTCCTCCACAGGGACTGACATATCCGAATTTATCGAACTTCAAGCTGACTGCTTGGTTTCTCCACTTCCTTTGATTGCCAGGCAGAACAACTTGTCCTCCCCTGTTCACAGCATCCTTCTGGCACTTTACCTCAGAAAATGGAAGAGATTCATTATGTGGTCTCACAAAAAAGGGACAAATCCCTTCTTGGCATCACTATCAACAGTTTTAGATTACCTATCTAATCTCCTTCAATCGGGAGCTGCAGCTTCTGCAGTTAGAGTGCACCATGCAGCAATTTCTAACTTCCACAATAGTTTTGAAGATTCATCTTTAATCTCTCACCATCTCTGTAAAACCTTTTTGAAGGGAGTTTTACACATTAGACCACCATTCAAACAACCGATTGAGCCATGGAATTTGACATTGGTTTTACAAGCCTTGACTCATCCTCATTTTGAATCTGCTGCCAATTGTGACCTAAAACTTTATTCCTAGTGGCCATTACTTCAGCGAGACGAATTTCTGATTTACAGGCATTATCTATTAAACACCCCTACACGATCTTCCATAAGGACAGAGTATCACTACGGACTAATCCCTCCTTTTTACTTAAGGTTATCTGTGATTTCACAGTTAATCAAACAATTGCTCTACCAGTCTTCTTTCCAAATTTCTCAAACAAAGGAGAGTGTACATTACATTTGCTTTATGTGCACAGACATCTCCGTTTTTATCTTGACAGATCTAAATCCATACGGAAGTCTGACTAATTATTCATATCATACTCGGGCCCAAAATTGGGAAAACCACTTTCCAAAGTTACTTTGTCTAAATGGTTGAGGGATTGCATTTCCTTTACTTATCAATGAAGCAAGGTTTCTTTACCTTCTAAAAATCAAAGCATATTCCACAAGATCAGTTGCAACATCTGTTGCTTTCCATGCAAGAGCATCCATGGATGACATTTGTGCAATAGCAACATGGGCCTCTCCTCATACCTTTATCATTCATTACAAATTGGATATGGTCCCCAGGGGGAGAGCATCCTTTGGTTCAGTGATACTCAGGAATATTCTTCCATAGGGCCTCCCAGGAAATAGGTAGCTAGGGACTCTGTCCCATCAGTAAGGAATCAATGAAAATTAACATCAGATAAAGAAGTTATGTTCTTACCATAATGTTATATCTGTGTTGCTGATCTTCATTCATTCATTACAACTCACCCACAATCCCCCTCCCAAAGACTCTTGGAGGTTTGGCTATGGTCCTATCCTAGAATAAGGAAGTTGCTCAGAAAAAGCCTTCACTTTTCTCTCTGTAATCCGTCCTTTCCTTACGGGAAAACTCGATATGAGCTAATATGGAGAGGGGCACTATGAGTAAAGGCTTAGCTTGAGAGTTTTTTGGCTGGCGCGATCTTGATATAATGGCCTACTCAGTTCTGAGGACAGAACCGACACCTATCAGTAATGAATGAATGAATGAAGATCAACAACACAGATGGAACGTTATGGTAAGAACATAACTTTTTTTTTTACTTGTTATTGCATATAAGTGCATTAAATCCTATAGAAATAATTTCTGAGCAAGACTATCATTTTCTAGTACAGAAAATAAAAATCTCAAAGTTTATTAAAAGAAACAGAGTTTGACACATTTAAGTAAAATGAATCCTTATTGACTTTTTTAACAGCCTTGAAAGGTACCCACTTGGTTGTATATATCCAAGTGGTTTAATATCATAATCTTGAGTTGAGATGCACGCAGATGGAAAATTTGAAACACAGCTGTCCGAATTTTCATCTGGCTGAACATCTCAATGTTCGAAAGTTTATATTAGCGAATGCAGTGTGCATTCATTAATATAAATTCGAAGAACTGTACAGAAATCGTGGTACAGTGCATTTTGGGAAATTCATCCCTTTCCTCACTGTAGTGCTATCTCGGAGTTGGAATATATAGTTAACAGAGGGTGTGAGGGTGCAGGGGCCTTCCCCCCTCCAAAAATGTGATATTAGGTATAAGAGTTTACTTTACATGAGCTCCTATACGGACATCAAATGATGTGTTTGGAGACAATGTCGAATCTGCTGAATTCGTTCAGCTGATTCAACATTGTGACTTGTTTTTTATTTTGACTTTCGAGTTTTGTTTTCGGTGTCAAACGGAAATTATTTTGCCATTCGACATATTGATAGTAAACCATCCAAAGTAATCCAAAGGGAACAAGTGTACCTCCCTTAAGCACTGTCTCTGGTCAGCAAATCCCCATTTTTTTTCAAATGCATCTAGGCCTGTTTCCCCCTGCCGTGGCCCTAAAGATTCACCGATGTCATCTTCCTAGACTTTATTTTTTGTGTAGCTAGCTGTTTCATCAGCTTTAGTATGCAGTTGTAAGACAAGATGAAGATGCCAAGGTCTAAGTTAATGACCACTGGGGCCTTTTTAAGCCTAGGCATTCTTCCCAAATTTCTGACAAGTCCTAGTACCCTTGGTAATGTAAGCAGGGTCTTGGGAGATGAAACATTTGCAAGCAGGGGCCTGGCTACCTATGTCCATTAGAGACATAGGTGCCAAACCAGGAGTGAATTTCCTTTTCCCCAGTCCCCATCCAATTGTTTAAGTTACACTTGAATTGGGTTAGGGAGGAAGTCTGCCTCACATGGATGGTGGAGTCTGTTCCAGAGAAGGGATAGTCTCTGAGATAAATACTTGTCTCCCCAGCAGGTCCTATTTGTTTCACAGGCAATCATAGTAACAATGAAAACCACAAAACAGGTCAGAACTCTGTTTTTTTAGATGGGAACCAATGAATCATTATGAAACTACCTGAACAAGTGGCGCGAAAGGATCGCGATGTATCCAGGCACCGCTCACAATCCAGAGGAAGAACCAGACAGGGTCCAATGACTCGCAGCAAGCGGAACAAACAACAGTAAGGGCTGGTGAGACTTATAAGACTTTAAATGCAAATCGCTCTTATGAACTTCTTGTTTGTAATTAGGTACAACCTAGTAATTGTTCTAATATAAAACAAAATGAATTATGGATAAATTCATTAGAAGAACAAGTCAGTATAGTAGAGTTTTCTGATGTTGTTGGTGTATATAACCCAAATTCTTATAGTGTACGAGAAATAGGGACAACATTTAATATTAATGAATTTTCTAATGAACAAATAACAAGTTTAAACAATGTTAATGGGTATAACGCAGATACAGAAGTGCCTAATGTGAATTATATACCTAATAGGGGAATACAGAGATTTATGACTTCTTCTTCTCATAGTCACACAGGGCTATGTAAGCCAAATGAATTTGATGATTGTATGTGCAACAGATGGCAGCCTGTGGTGAGAAAAGTGGCCAAAATGCTATGAGCCAGCAAGCTTTTTGTAGCAGGCCTAAAGGCGATGTACTTTCTGTTACAACTACTAATATAAATAATGACAAGCAAGATTATACTGGCATACACTTTGTTTTGGGTAGTACTTTAGTTACAAATGACCAGGCTAACATCATTGAGCAAAATGTGCATTTAAATCATTTAAATGAAGGTAATCCAACTGTCATGACCACTGTTTCAAATTTGACTAATAATGATGAAACGACAAGTAATACTGTTGTAAGCAGTTTTGTTAATTATTGTACACTTAATAGAGATGATGTGATGCTTACGAAGAATAGTATTATACAGGATGACTTTGATAGGGTGCTGAATGTTGACAAAGAAATTGTGTAGTAAATTTATCAAATCATCAGCTAACTGAAATTGAACTTTCCCTGCTTTCTAAAGGTCTTAAATTTATTCCAATGTCCACGGACAATGTAGTGAATGCAGTAACTGACCTAAAAATTTTTACACAAAATTTAAATAAAAAAAATATCTACAAGGATTTTAATCCCACTGTAGATAATGGATGTAAAAGGAGAAGCACATTCATACCTTATAGTGACCCAATTGTGACTGTATTTAATCATGTATGTGAGAAGCAAATCAGGGAAATTTATGATCATAATTATTATAAAAAAATATAACTTGACTAGGGAAGTAACTGCAGCATTAAAGAGCCTACAGAATGATAAAGATCTAATAATCAAAGAAGCGGACAAAGGTGGCAGTATAGTACTTATGAATACAGTAGATTATCTTAAGGCCATGAATGATCTAGTCTCTGATAGGACTACATTTAAATTAATAACAGATAGAAATATTAATGAAGTCATCACTAAAATTAATATAGCCATTTATGAATTACAGCTATTGAGTGACATAGATAATTAAACTTTTTTACTGTTCCATGTCCCACAGTACCTATTCTGTATGGCCTCCCTAAAATACACAAATCGAGAGATAGATCACCTATGAGGCCTATTGTGTCTGGCCGGGTATGGGCCACTGAACCTTTATTTGTATATTTGGAAAGAACTTTAAAAAGCCTCTTGACTGGGGTTTCTAGTTACATCAAAGACACGGGAGACTTTCTTACTCAGTTATATAAATGGTATAATGAGAGCATAGAAAAAAATTTTCTTTTGGTAACGTTAGACATTAAATCTTTCTTTACTGTGATTCCAAATGAATATGGAATAGAAAAAATAAGAGAGGTACTTTTGGGATGTGGTCTTTTTCCTGCCAGACCCATAGAAACAATATGTGAGATTTTGGATCTAGTATTACAAAATAATGTGTTTGTATTTAACAAACAGCTATACCAACAAACGTCTGGTATAGCTATGGGGACAGCGATAGCAAACACTTATGCAAATTCAACTTTAAGCAGATGGGAAGAAGAAAATATCTATGGTCAGGCCAATAAGGATGCACATAAGATATTATTTTATAAGTGTTTCGTGGATGATATCTTTCTAGCATGTCATGGTACTAGTGATGAATTAAAATGTTTTCATTCATATTTGTATGGTGTAAATGACTTTTTGAAATTTGAGATGAATTATTCAGAACTAAGTATAAACTTTTTGGATGCCACTTTATTTAAGACTGAAAATGGGTTAGATACTAGTATTTATAAAAAAGACACACATACAAACAAATATTTACATAAAACTAGTATGCATGCTAAGCATGTCCTTAAGGGCATACCTAGGGGGCAATACCTACGTATTAGTAGATTAAATACCGGAGATGAAGTATGCCATAAACAGATGGATGACATGACAGATGAATTTCTTGAAAGAGGTTATAATCCAAATGAATTCAATGTAGCCAGAAATTAAATAATTTCTATGAGAGAAGGGAGAGCGAGGCCTTATTTTTCTAATCAGAGTAATAGTACTACCACACATTTATCATCCAATAATAATCTAAGATATCTAATGACCTTTAGTAGGACAAGTAAAAGTATTGAAAAAGTCATCAGGAATAACTGGCATATACTAAAGGCTATGCCAGGTTATGGAAAATGGATTCCTGATAGGCCGTATTTCACCTACAGAAATTGTAATAGTTTAAAAAGATGTCTGTGTTATAAAGAATTTAGTTTAAATAGAACTGAACATATGATACATAATAAGAAAGGTACTTATCCCTGTTACAAATGTGCATGTTGTGCTAGCATTATGACAATAACTGAATTTGTGCATCCACGTAATGGGAAGAAGTTTTCATTTTGTTGTACAGCTACTTGCAATACAACTAATGTGGTTTATTTAGCATTATGCCAACAATGTTCGTGCTTTTATGTTGGCAAATCAACAAGAAGGCTAAGAGATAGGATTGTAGAGCACAAATCGGAAATAAGAAGGAAGGTGATTACTAACTCTCTAGCCCAACACATACAGGAGACAGATGAATCACATAATTTTCTTTTTTTGTGTAATAGATATTGTAAATTCTAGTATTAGACATGGAGACGTAATAAGTAGATTGGATACCAGGGAATATGAGTAGATTGTCCGCCTGTATGCAGATGCCTACCCTGGTTTGAATAAACAGGTTACAATAAAACCTGTTTTGAAAAGGAAGCAACAACAAGTTAAATAATGATAAATAACGTATATATCTATTATATTCATGCGTAAACAATTTTATTATTAGACATACAAAAATATATATGAGTGGTTTCTCCCCCCCCCCTTTTTTTACTTCAGCAATTTATGAATATGTGTATGCCTTTGAGGTAAGACTAAATGAATCGTGACTATATTATGTCTTTTGGCAATGCATTTTGAAATCTTGGTATGAATATGACAACTCCTTGTTCTAGCACTTCATAAATATGTGTCTGTATTTGAAGTGATGTTATATGAATTGTAGTAATATTTTGAAATTTTGGTATAAATATGCTGAATTGTATGCATCTAACAAGTGCTCACAAATAGATGAATATGTACATTAGTATTTATTCAGTTTGGTAAGGTGGAAATGTGCATATCTTTAAATGAAATGTGATTATATTATATGTATATAGAAGTAAACAACTTGAAGACTTAAGGGAATGTAATATATTCCTTTAAGATTTTGGTGGGATATTTCATTAATTGCTTTTTTAATTACTTGATTGTAGCTAGTTTGTGATAGGTAGGCTGTGTCATGTGTTTGTTGGATTTTAAGTATAAAGGATGTGATGTCCTGATACAAGTTTATTAACACTGAAGAAGGACTTTTTGTCTGAAAGCTTTGTTTTATTAAAAATATTTGTACAATGTTGTGGAACTTGCTTTTTGTTTTGAAGCCAGAGGTTATGCCAGGCTAAAAGTGAATGTTTGTGAAATGTGCTTATGCTAGGCTGAGACAAGCAAAATGTATTCCTCTTTGTATTTTTTCTCTTGTGTTTCTGGCATGTTGATTTGCAATGTATATGTTACCTAGTAAACACTGTTGTTTGTCCAGATGTTGAAAGACAGAGTGAGGTGCTAGTTCACAGACAGGATGGCACGTAACAGATGAGGATGAAACAACATTGGAATGCAGTGGTTACTGAAACTTTTTAAGACCCATTTGGGATGCAGTTAAAGAAGAAACAGATGTAAAGGTATTAAGACAAACTCTTACCGTTTTGATGGATGTAATGATAACTGGTATATGACCAGTTTCCATAGAAACAATGAAGTCACACAAGGACTTTGGCTATATAATTGTGACTTAATGAAATGTTGAGAGACAAGTGTGGACTTGCTGTGAGAACATCCTGTCTGTGAATATTAGCTAGTCATTTTAAGGTACAGTACTCCTTGTAGCAGCTAGGTAGAAAGCTTAGATAGCTGAAGTTAAATTGTTCTGTATGCGTTCTATCTCCGTTTATCATACTTTACTTTAATCTTCTTTGTGTGCCAACCAATGTATATTTTATTTGGTATTTGTAGTATTTTCTTTATTATTTAAGTAAAACCCATTTTTATTATCTTTAAGCTAATGGAGCCGGTACAGTAAACTCTGACTTAACCAGCACTCGTGGGATTGGTTAAGTGTAGTTTCTGGTTGCTTGAGAGCTGATTTGCGATTTTTGATTGGCTCATGTACAAACATATGAGCCAATCAAAATGGCAAAGCAGAGTCTGTTCTGTTTAATTTGGAAGAGTAGGCTGTTCTGTATTGAGTAGAAGTGGCTCCTCTTTGTGATTTTTGATTGGCTTGTATGTCGGTATACAAGCCAATCAAACTTGCAGGTTGCTTGGGAGTACCGGTTGCTTGAGTTCCGGATAATGGGGACTCTACTGTATTTATTTATTACAGGAGTATTTATGCACTGTTGCTTAATTGAGAGCAGGTTAACCATTTATACCGAGGAATAACAAACTGTAAGGGCCATGTCTTTTTAAACTGCTTTGGTCGACAACCTGTAAAAGAGATATCAAGTGGCATAATCAGAGTATACAGGTAACTGGAAGTCTCTGACCTTCTTCAGAGTAGTGGCAGTACTACCAGGGCCAGAAATGAATCTGTGTGAATTGGAAGATGTGGCTCTGTAAGTGAACAGTGTGCAGCCTAATTTGGGTGTGGAAGTTGGAGACCAATACCCAGAACAGTAGCACACAATCCTTCTAGGCTGTTAGTGCGAAGCTTTTGTTTTGTACATTATTCATTAAAACAGACTGGGTAACAGGCTGTGCTTCACATTTAGTGGCATTGGTTGCTACAGGGTTGCGATAGGCCCCAAAGAAAGAAAATATTGGGCCAAGGGTCCCCCTGTAGATGCCATGGTGGTAGCAGTAGCCACAAAAAAAGGAAACGTCCGAGGAAGGTTCCTGTGTTCATCTCCCTAACGAGGAGTCAAGGGTATTAGACAGACTGGGGAAACAGAGTCATACTTCATCCACATTTTCTCTTCTTCCACTGAACTGTACATCACACCTGACACATTTCCAGAGGGAGTTGATCAAGGAAGATGTTAAGTTGTCTATCTCGCCTTCATCTTGCTGGATGGGTTCGGATCCGACCTCGGCTCCGACTCGGCCACTCTAAAAGCTCGAGAGTTGGTTCCACCGGCTCGAGGCTCCCCTTATATCCCACAATGCTAGGCGAGAGTTACCTCAGATCTCGTTTGCCGCTACAGCATCGAGGTGTTGGTTTTTCTACCGGCTTGTTGGTAAGTGTATTTTTTGTGTAAATACAGACTTAAAACCCTATATTTTTAGGTTTAAATATATTTCCCTTAGTGTAGTGGATTTTTACCCCTGTTATCCGAAAAATCCCATTTTTTCCCACAAGAACTTTTAAAGTTCTCTCGGGCCTTCTGGCCTTTCCCCATCCCCTAGTGGTGTGGTGTGTTACTCTTAACTAAACTTTAGTAAATTGTTTATTTCTGAGTTTTAAAGTAAAATTAGTGTAATCAGTGTGTCTGTTGTGTGTGTGTGATTACACTTTTTGTATAAGATGTCTAAAGACACAAAGGTCTCAGGCTTCAAGAAGTGTGATGCGTGCTGTCAGAAAATGTCTCTGACAGGCGGTCACACTTCTTGTGTCTATGCCTGGGGCCTTTGCACCTGCAGGACTCCTGTGCTGTATGCCATGGCTTCAGCCCCAGGGTCCTGCAGGAAAGAAAAATAAGTTGATCCCACGGGTCTTCTAAAGCCTGAGGATTCCCTTTCTGTCTCTGGGAAGCCCTCTAAGGCTTCTAGGTCCTCGTCTCCAGCTTCTGAGCCGAGACCTAAAGCTACAAAGCCTATGTCTGCGTCGGCTCGGCTGGAGCCGATGAGTCTACAGCTTCTGTGGTTCCTCGGCTCGGCTGGAGCCGAGGTAGTAGAAATTCCTTGTCGGCTCCGACCAGACCTTGAGCCGACATCTAGGAAGAGATCCAGGTCACCATCCCTTGGCTCCGTTCATTCGGCTCCAGCATCTCCTCTGCTGTCTGAACGGAGCCATAAATCTCCTCTAGGTCATCGAGGCTGTCGGATCATGACCTCCAGAGGGTAGTGAGTCGACTTCTTAAGTCCGAGGCACTGGCCCAAATGCTTCAGAGCCCGACTCATCAGTCGATGCCTGTCCCTGTCCATCGATATATTCCTCCTCCGACTCCGTTGAGCTCGGAGCGGGGGCGTTTCAGAACCGAGACTGTGGCAGCGTCGGAGCCGCTACAGGTGTCTTCGGCTCCGTCGTCGGCTCCGATTTCTTCTTCGAGGATTCTCGGCGCGGACTTCCTCGGCTCCGAGGGGTGAGTGGCATCGGACCCTTGTCCGACCCGCTCTCCTCTCGGAGCTTCGGCGCTGGTGAGTTCGGCTCCGACATCGCCTCGGAGCCATCACTGTCGGTGCCGAGGAGGTTCTCAGCTTCTCGGAGCGGGACCTCTGGCTTTGCCTGACAGGGGTGCATTCGAGGTCATGCGGAGTGTGTTAGAGCCTGGCTCTACTCCACAGTCGGCTCCGTCCGCCTCCCTCACGGTGCCTCAGGTCAAGTCGACTCACTCCCTCATCCCGGACCGCAGAGAGCCAACTCCTCAGGAACCCCTGTGGGATTTCATCCTCTTCGAGGCCTCTCCTGATTTGGCAGAAGAGCCCCTCGGAAGAGGAAGTGTAAGAGGAAACACATTGACTCACCTGAGTCCATCACATCTGACACAGATTTAGATGATTCCGAGGGTTCCCCGTTCCCCTTCTGAAGATGTCTCTTTGCAGACATTCTCGAAATCCTCAAACAGAGGGAAATTGGCCAGCCCTCAGCCCTTCGGAGGATGAATCTGTGTACCTTGAGGCGTTCGGCTCGTCCTTCCACCTCCTGGGTGTCTCCCCTTTGACCCCCTCATGCAGGTGGTAGCTAAAAAGGCATGGACGGCTCCTGATTCAGTGGACCCCACTCCCAGGAGACCCTCAAAATTTATAACGGCACCATCAGACAAACAGTTCTTGACAAAAGGAGTTTCTGTGGATGCTATGGTGGTAGCTGCTGCCACTAAGAAGGAACTAGCTGATCCTTCAGTACCTGTCCATCCACCTAACAAGGAATCTAGGTCCATGGACAGGTACGGGAAGCGGATGTTCTCCTCAGCGACTTTTATTATGCGTTCGCTGAATTACCTGTGCGATTTCACTCGTCTTCAAAGGGACTTGATTAAAGAAGCGAGTGACATGTTGAAGGATCCTACAGCTGCGGGTTTTCAAGATAAGATGAACACGCAGCTGGCCACCCTTAACTCCATAGCCAACTCCTCCATGCGCCTCCTTTCTTACGCGGCTGATGGAGCGAGTAGGGCCGCAGGAACAGGTGTGGCCTTACGTAGGCATGCCTGGATGCGGCTATGCAATTTTGGACCCCTTCAAGGCGTCTTTCACTAACTCCCGTTTGATGGATCATCTCTCTTTGGTCCTCAAGTGAAAGAAACCTTGACTAGGTGCGAGACTGATGGCAAGACTCTTTCTGCCGCGGAGTCCGTTTTCTACTCCTTCTAGGCCTTACCCCAAAGGCCAGAAAAGTGGGAAAATGTGGTTCCGTAACAAAATCAAGGGACTTCGCCTGGCGACAAAGTCGTTACCCGCCAGAGGCAGAGGCGGAATAACAATGGTAGACGCCGCCCTCGAGGCAGGGGCTCCACAGAACCAGGGCAATCGAGAAGCCTTCTCTGATAAGCCCTTTCAGCATCCCTGAGGTGTTGCCCGGCTGCCCATCTTCGTAGGCAGTCGGGGAAGGTTGTCACTGTACCCAAAAGCCTGGCTATCCCTGACTCAAGACAAATGGGTACAGTCCGTCATTTCCGAAGGCTATTCTATTCCCTTTCTTCGCATTCCGCAACAATCAAAAAAATCCCTTCCAGATGTTCCACCGCTCAAAGGGATCTAGCGGTTTTGGAAATTTGAAAACTGCTTGCAAAAGAGCAATTCAGCCAGTTCCAGCAGACCAGCAAGGATCCGGAATCTACTCAAGGTTCTTTTTAGTTCCAAAGAAAACAGGGGACTGGAGACCAATTTTGGATCTCAGTATCTTGAACAGATCAGTCAAGAAAACAAGATTTCGGATGGTCACGCTGCAGTCCATCCTTCCCCTATTGGGAAAAGGAAACTGGATGTGCTCTATAGACCTTCAGGATGCGTACTATCACATAAAAATGAACAGACGCTCCAGAAGATTCCTCCGCTTCAGGCTGGGAACCAATCATTTTCAATTCAGGGCCCTGCCCTTTGGTCTCACCACTGCCCCCCCGGTGTTTACCAAATGCATGGCAGTGGTAGCTTCTCACCTGAGACGACAAGGATTCCAGGTGTTTCCATATTTGGACGACTGGCTCCTCACAGCTCCCACCAAGCATCTCCTTCTGATGGCCAGGGATTACACTTTTCGCATTTGTCAAAAGTTAGGCATTTCAATAAATTGCGAAAAGTCTGTTTTGTCGCCTTGTCGTACTATTACCTTCATAGGCTAAATCTAGACACAGTAGACATGTCTGAGGCTAACAGATCAGAGAATAACAGACATACACAGACTGGTCTCACTCCTTTTCAACAACAACAGAATCAAAGCCAGGTTAGTTCTGAAAGTGTTGGGAATTATGGCGGCTGCCATACCTCTGCTTCCATTAGCCAGATTCCACATGCGAATCCTTCAATGGATGCTCTTTACACAATGGTCATACCAGCAACTTCCAATGTCCCACACCATTATGATCACGCAGGCGTGCAGAAATCATCTCATGTGGTGGATGTCTTCCCCTCAGCTCTGCTTGGGAAGACCCTTTGTTCCTCCCCCTCCGGTTGCTACTCTGACAACGGACGCCTCCCTGATCGGGTGGGGGGGGCATTGTCAGGGCAGGACGGTCCAGGGCACATGGCAACCAGACGAATGCCACTTGCACATAAATGTTCTGGAGATGAGAGCAGTGCTTTTAGCGTTGCAAGCCCTTCAAGACTCTCTTCCCTTGGGAACGATCGCAATCCAGACAGACAATATGTCTGTAGTGTGGTACATCAACAAACAAGGCGGAACCAGGTCCTAGCCCCTGTGTCGAGAAGCACTCAGATTGTGGCAATGGGCGATTTCTTCTCAGCGTTTTCTGATAGCAACGCACATCCCCGGGACGTCCAATCAAATTGAGGACAAGTTGAGCAGAGCTATCCTCATGCCTCACGAGTGGTCTCTGAATGACTCTGTAGTGAGAGAAATTTTCCTCAAGTGGGGTCAGCCTTGCTGCGATCTTTTTGCTACTCCCCAAAACAGCAAGTGCAGAGAATATTTCACTCTATTCCCTTTACCAGGCCAACCCAGCAGAGACGCTCTAGTCCAAGTTTGGCCCCGGGGACTTCTTTATGCATTTCCTCCCTTCCCACTAATCTCTCAAGTGATACAGAAAGCTATCGCTCAGAAGGCCTCATTGATCCTCATTGCTCCTTACTGGCCTCGACAGGTGTGGTTCCCCTTTCTACATCAATTTCTATTGAGCGACCGTGGCATCTGGACCTAGTTCCAGATCTTTTGATCCATCAGTCGGGTCAGGTACATCGCTCCCTCCCTCTCTGAACCTCACTGCTTGGTTCCTCCAGTTCCAACCTTAGCCAGGCTTCCTCAATTATCTCACTCTGTTCGAGATATTTTGATAGCTTCCATAAATCTTCCACTCGGAAGATTTATTTGAGTAAGTGGAAACGCTTCACTTATTGGGCTCAAGGAAGGGACATAGATCCTTTCACTGCTTCCATCCAAATAGTCCTTGATTTTCTAGCTGAACTCTTCCATGCAGGTTCATCTCCTCTACTCTTAAAGTTCAATTGGCAGCTATTTCTAACTTTCATGTGGGTATTTCTGAATCTGCCCTAATGTCCCACAAGCTTTGTAAAGCATTTTTGAAAGGAGTTTTTCTTCTCAGACCTCCTATAAGAAATCCTCCTTCCCCTTGGGACCTAAATTTAGTTCTGGCTTCTTTGATTCTTCCACCTTCGAACCTGCAGTCTCCTGTTCCTTAAAATTGCTATCATGGAAGACTCTCTTTCTGGTAGCTATTACTTCAGCTAGAAGAGTTTCAGAACTTCAAGCACTCAGCTGTCGACCTCCTTATCTATTATTTCATAAGGACAGGGTATCCTTACGAAAACCCGTCCTTTTGCCTAAGGTAGTCTCGACTTCAAATCTAAATCAAAGCATTGACCTCCCTGTCTTTTTTCCAGAATATTCCAATAGATCTGAACAAAAATTACACTGCCTAGATGTTCATCGTCAATTGAGGTACTATTTAGATAGAACAAAACAATTCAGAAAATCTGACCAACTGTTTGTCTCCTATGCGGAAGGCAGAAAGGGACTTTCAGTTTCAAAAGTATCATTATCCAGATGGCTTACATCTTTGATTTCCCTTGTGTATGAAATTAGACACCAAAAGCTGCCTAATAAACCTAAGGCCCATTCCACCAGGGCTTTGGCTACTTCTTTAGCCTTCCAAGACAGACTGCCTATTGATACCATTTGTGCAGCGGCACCTTGGGCTACTCCTCACACTTTCATTTCTCATTATAAGTTGGATTTAGCTTCTAGGCATAGAGCTAACTTTGGTTCCACTGTTCTCAGGAGTCTGTTCCGTTAGGCCACCCGGGACAAGGTGCTAGGGACGCGGTCCCATCCAGCAAGATGAAGGCGAGATAGACAACTTAACATATAGAAGTTATGTTCTTACCATAACGTTCCATGTTAGTTGTCTTCTTCTCGCCTTCTTCTTAAGGCCCCACCCTCCTTCCCCTGGCCTGGACAGACCTAGAGGAGTTGTGATTGTGACCTCTCTTTCTACCACCTCTTTACTTAGGCATATGCTGTTTGCATATTCCCTGAATCAGGATGTAGGTCAACCTTCTTCTCCCTGTTGTCAGAGGTGGACTCTGTTTTTAGTTTTTTCTGTTATATACTGTTTCTATTATAAGCTGGTTAGCTTACAAAGCGAGATCTGAGGTAACTCGCCTAGCATTGTGGGATATAAGGGAGCCTCGAGCGGTGGAACCAACTCTCGAGCTTTTAGAGTGGCCGGCCGAGGTCGGCTCGAACCCATCCAGCAAGAAGAAGGTGAGAAGAAGACAACTAACATGGAACGTTATGGTAAGAACATAACTTCTAATGTTAAGTTGTCTATCTCGCTTCATTCTTGCTGGATGGGTTCAAGCTCGTCGACTCGGCCACTCTAAAAGCTCGAGAGTTGGTTCCACCGCCTCGAGGCTCCCTTATATCCCACAATGCTAGCGAGTTACCTCAGATCTCGCTTACGCTACAGCTTCGAGGTTGGTTTTTCTACCGGTTCTTGGTGAGTGACTTTTCTTGTTGAAATTAGTCTTTCAAAACCCCTTTAATTTTAATATATTTACTTAATTCCCTTAGTTTAGAGTAAATTTTATCCCCTTCTAAAAAATTTCCGTTTTTTTCCCTCAAGAACCTTACGTTCTTCCCTTGGGCCTACAGGCCTTCCCTTCCTAGTGGAGTGTGTGTGTATTATTTTATTTTAAAATCCTAGTTACTGGTTTTATTATATTTTAACTTGACAGGGTGTAACTAGTGTGTTTGTGTGTGTGTTTGTGTACACCTGTTCAAAAAAAAAAAAAAAAAATGTCTAAAGAAGCAAAGGTCTCCGGATTCAAGAAGTGTGATGTGTGCTGTCAGAAAATGTCTCTGACAGACGCTCAAGCTTCTTGTGTCTACTGTCTCGGGCCTTTGCCTGCAGGACTCCTGTGCTGTGTGCCATGGCTTCAGCCCCAGGGTCCTGCAGGAAAGAAAGAATAAATTGATACTTAGAGGCTTACTCAAGCCAGAGGATTCCCTGTCTGTTTCAACAGGAAGCCCTCTAAGGCATCTAGGTCTTGCTCCGCAACTGAGCCGAGACCTAAGGTTTCTCAACCTCTGCCTTCATCGGCTCGGCTGGAGCCGATAAGTCTCAGTCCACAGTTTCTGTGGCCCCTCGCTCGGCCGGAGCCGAGGTAATAGAAGTTCCCGTGTCGGCTCTGACCAGACCTTCGGAGCCGACAACTAGGAAGAGGTCCAGGTCACCATCTCTTGGCTCCGTTCATTCGGCTCCAGGATCTCCCCTGCTGTCTGAACGGAGCCAAAGATCTCACTCCTCTAGGTCATCGAGGCTGTCAGATCATGACCTTCAGAGGGTAGTGAGTCGACTACTTAAGTCCGAGGCACTGGCCCAGATGCTTCAGAGCCCGACTCATCAGTCGATGCCTGCCCCGGTCCATCAACATATTCCTCCTTGACTCTCTTGAGCTCGGGCGGGTCATGTCGGAACCGAGACTGTGTAGCCGGAGCCGATACAATTGTCTTCGGCTCCGTCGTGCTCCGTTCTTCTTTGGAAGAATCTCGGCGCGGACTTCCCTCGTCGGCTCCGAGGGGTGAGTGGCATCGGACCCTTGTCCGACTCCCTCTCCTCTCGGTGCTTGCGCTGGTGAGTTCGGCTCCGACATCGCCTCGAGCCATCACTGTCGGTGCCGAGGGGTTCTTAGCTTCGGAGCGGGGACCTCTGGCTCTGCCTGACAGGGGTGCATTCGAGGTCATGCGGAGTGTGTTAGAGCCTGGCTCTACTCCACAGTCGGCTCCGCCCCCCTCCTCACGGTGCCTCAGGCTAAGTCGACTCACTCCCTCATCCCGGACCGCAGAGAGCCAACTCCTCAGGAACCCCTGTGGGATTTCATCCTCTTCCGAGGCCTCTCCTGATTTGGCAGAAGAGCCCCTCGAAGAGGAAGTGTAAGAGGAAACACATTGACTCACCTGAGTCCATCACATCAGACACAGATTTGGATGATTCTGAGGGTTCCCCCCGTTCCCCTTCTGAAGATGTCTCATTTGCAGACATTCTGGAGATCCTGAAACAGGGGAAATTGGCCAGCCCTCAACCCTTCGGAGGACGAATCTGTGTATCTTGAGGCGTTTGGCTCTCGTCCTTCCACCTCCTGGGTGTCCCCCTTGACCCCTCATGCAGGTGGTTGCTAAGAAGGCATGGACGGCTCCTGATTCAGTGGACCCCACTCCCAGGAGACCCTCCAAGTTCATAACAGCTCCAGCAGACAAACAGTTTTTAACAAAAGGAGTTTCTGTGGATGCTATGGTGGTAGCTGCTGCCACTAAGAAGGAGCTAGCTGATCCTTCAGTACCTGTCCATCCACCTAACAAAGAATCTAGGTCCATGGACAGGTGCGGAAGTGGATGTTCTCGTCAGCGACATTTACCATGCTCGCTGAACTACTTGTGCCATTTTACTCGTCTTCAAAGGGACTTGATCAAGGAAGCGAGTGAAATGTTAAAGGACCCTACAGCTGCGGGTTTCCAAGATAAGATGAACACGCAGCTGGCTACCCTTAACTCCATAACCAACTCCTCCATGCCTTCTTTCTTACGCAGCTGATGGAGCGAGCAGAGCCGCAGGGACAGGTGTGGCCATACGAAGGCATGCCTGGATGTGGCTATGCAATTTTATGGACCCCTTCAAGACGTCTTTCACGAACTCCCGTTTGATGGATCATCCCTCTTTGGTCCCCAAGTGAAAGAAACCTTGACTAGGTGCGCGACAGATGGCAAGACCCTTTCTGCCGCCGCAGTCCGTTTTTCTACTCCTTCCCGGCCTTACCCCAAAGGCCAGAAACGTGGAAAGATGTGGTTCCGTAAACAATCTCAAGGGACTTCGCCTGACGACAGAGTCGTTTCCCGCCAGAGGCAGAGGCGGGAATAACAATGGTAGACGTCGCCCTAGGGGCAGGGGGGGTCCGCACAACCAGGGCAAGCGGGAAGTCTTCCCTGACAACGCGTTTCAGGATCCCTGAGCTGTTGCCCCACTGCCCATCTTCGAGGCAGTCGGGGAAGATTGTCACTGTACCCAGAAGCCTGGCTATCCCTGACTCAAGACAAATGGGTACAGTCCATCATTTCAAGACTATTCTATCCCCTTCTTCGCTTCCAAATCAGTCAAAAATTCCTTCCAGATGTTCCACCCGCTCAAAGGGATCTAGCAGCTTTGGAGATCTCAAAACTGCTTGCAAAAGAGCAATTCAGCCAGTTCCAGCAGACCAGCAAGGATCCGAATCTACTCAAGGTTCTTTTTAGTTCCAAAGAAAACAGGGGACTGGAGACCAATTTTGGATCTCAGTATCTTGAACAGATCAGTCAAGAAAACAAGATTTCGGATGGTCACGCTGCAATCCATCCTTCCCTTTGGGCAAAGGAAACTGGATGTGCTCTATAGACCTTCGGGATGCGTACTATCACATAAAATGAACAGACGCTCCAGAAGATTCCTCCGCTTCAGGCTGGGAACCAGTCATTTTCAGTTCAGGGCCCTGCCCTTTGGTCTCACCACTGCCCCCGGTGTTTACCAAATGCATGGCAGTGGTAGCTTCTCACCTGAGACGACAAGGATTCCAGGTGTTTCCATATTTGGACGACTGGCTCCTCACAGCTCCCACCAAGCATCTCCTTCTGATGGCCAGAGATTACACTTTTCGCGTTTGTCAAAAGCTGGGTATTTCAATAAATTGCGAAAAGTCTGTTTTGTCGCCTTGTCGTACTATTACCTACATAGGCAAATCTAGATACAATAAACATGTCTGCAAAACTAACACATCAGAGAATAACAGACATTCACAAATTGGTATCACTCCTTTTCAACAAGAACAGAATCAAAGCCAGGTTAGTTCTGAAGGTGTTGGGAATTATGGCAGCGGCCATACCTCTGCTTCCATTAGCCAGATACCACATGCAAATCCTTCAATGGATGCTCTTTACTCAATGGTCATACCAGCAACTTCCAATGTCTCACACCATTATGATCACGCAAGCGTGCAAAAATCATCTCATGTGGTGGATGTCTTCCCCCCAGCTCTTGTCGGGAAGACCCTTTGTTCCACCTCCTCCGGTTGCTACTCTGACAACGGATGCCTCCCTGATCGGGTGGGGGGGGGCATTATCAGGGCAGGACGGTCCAGGGCACATGGCAACCAAACGAGTGCCACTTGCACTTAAATGTTCTGGAGATGAGAGCAGTGCTTTTAGCGTTGCAAGCCCTTCAAGACTCTCTTCCCTTGGGAACGATTGCAATCCAGACAGACAATATGTCTGTAGTGTGGTACATCAACAAACAAGGCGGAACCAGATCTTAGCCCCTGTGTCGAGAAGCACTCAGACTGTGGCAATGGGCGATTTCTTCTCAGCGTTTCTGATAGCAACGCACATCCCGGAAGTCCAATCAAATTATGGACAAGTTGAGCAGAGCTATACTCATGCCTCACGAGTGGTCTCTGAAAGACTCTGTAGTGATAGAAATTTTTCTCAAGTGGGGTCAGCCTTGCTGCGATCTTTTTGCTACTCCCCAAAACAGCAAGTGCAGAGAATATTTCACTCTATTCCCTTTACCAGGCCAACCCAGCAGAGACGCTCTAGTCCAAGTTTGGCCCCGGGGACTTCTGTATGCATTTCCTCCTTTCCCACTGATCTCTCAAGTAATACAGAAAGCTATCGCTCAGAAGGCCTCATTGATCCTCATTGCTCCTTACTGGCCTCGACAAGTGTGGTTCCCCTTTCTGCATCGTTTTCTCTTGGAGCGACCGTGGAATCTGGACCTAGTTCCAGATCTTTTGATCCATCAGTCGGGTCAGTTTCATCGCTCCCTCCCCTCTGAACCTCACTGCTTGGTTCCTCCAGTTCCAACCTTAGCCAGGCTTCCTCAATTATCTCACTCTGTTAGAGATATTTTGATAGCTTCCCATAAATCTTCCACTCGAAAGATTTATTTGAGTAAGTGGAAACGCTTCACATATTGGGCTCAAGGAAAGGACATAGATCCTTTCACTGCTTCCATCCAACTAGTCCTCGATTTTCTAGCTGAACTCTTCCATGCAGGTTCATCTCCTCTACACTTAAAGTTCAATTGGCAGCTATTTCTAACTTTCATGTGGGTATTTCTGAATCTGCCCTAATGTCCCACAAGCTCTGCAAAGCCTTTTTGAAAGGAGTTTTTCTTCTCAGACCTCCTATAAGAAATCCTCCTTCTCCTTGGGACCTAAATTTAGTTCTTGCTTCTTTGATTCTTCCCCTTTCGAACCTGCAGTCTCCTGTTCTTTAAAATTATTATCATGGAAAACTCTTTTCTGGTAGCTATTACATCAGCTAGAAGAGTTTCAGAGCTTCAAGCACTCAGCTGTCGTCCTCCTTATCTTTTGTTTCATAAGGACAGAGTATCCTTACGAACTAACCCATCCTTTTGCCTAAAGTGGTCTCGACCAAATCTGAATCAAAGCATTGATCTACCGGTCTTTTTCCAGAATACTCCAATAGGTCTGAACAAAAATTACACTGCCTGGATGTTCACCGTCAATTGAGGTACTACTTGGATAGAACTAAACAGTTCAGAAAATCTGATCAGCTGTTTGTCTCCTATGCGAGAGCAGAAAGGGACTTTCAGTTTCAAAGGTATCATTATCCAGATGGCTAACATCTTTGATTTCCCTTGTATATGAAATTAGACATCAAAAGCTGCCTGATAAACCTAAGGCTCATTCCACCAGAGCTTTGGCTACTTCTTTAGCCTTCCAAGACAGACTGCCTATCGACACCATTTGTGCAGCTGCTACTTGGGCTACTCCTCACACTTTCATTTCTCACTATAAGTTGGATTTAGCTTCTAGGCATAGAGCTAACTTTGGTTCCACTGTTCTCAGGAGTCTGTTCCGTTAGGCCACCCGGGACAAGGTGCTAGGACGGTCCCATCCAGCAAGAATGAAGCGAGATAGACAACTTAACATATAGAAGTTATGTTCTTACCATAACGTTCCATGTTAGTTGTCTTCTTCTCGCCTTCTTCTTGCCCCACCCTCCTTCCCCTGGCCTGGACAGACCTAGAGGAGTTCTGATTGTGACCTCTCTTTCTACCACCTCTTTCTTAGACATATGCTATTATGCATATTTCCTGGTTCAGGATGTAGGTCACCCTTCTTTCTTCCTGTTGTTAGAGGTGGATTCTTTTTACAGTTATTCTGTTACTATTATAAGCTGGGGTTAGCTTACAAACGAGATCTGAGGTAACTCTCGCCTAGCATTGTGGGATATAAGGGGAGCCTCGAGCCGGTGGAACCAACTCTCGAGCTTTTAGAGTGGCCGAGTCGGAGCCGAGGTCGGCTCCGAACCCATCCAGCAAGAAGAAGGCGAGAAGAAGACAACTAACATGGAACGTTATGGTAAGAACATAACTTCTATTTTTCAAATTCTGTGGCTGGTAAATTACAGTCAGATATCCAGAAATCTCTAGATACCCAGTTGTCTACCCTACAGTCATCCTTGAATGTTGCCATGAGGCTGCTATTCAGTGAAGCAGATGGCAAAGCCCAAGCAGCCATCACAGGTATTATCATGCAATGTCGTGCCTGGCTATGGCTCTGCAAGGTTATGGAAAGCTTTAAGACGTCCGTCATAAATACCCCATATAATCCTTCCACTTTATTTGGACCAAAAGTCAAGGAAACACTTACCAGAAATGAGCAGGATGGTAAGACCTTGTCTGCCATTGGAATCTATTTTTTTCATTACTCAGAGATCTTTCTCTAGGAATCAAGGAGGAGGAAGAAAAATGTGGTTCAAAAAAAATCTCAAGGTTTTCACCGGGACACTCCTGTGGATAAACCTCCCAGAGAATATACTTTTTAAGATTTTAGAAAGGTATGGAAGAGATGGCAGTTGGCCTAAAGTTAGAGATTTCATTGGAGTTACCTCCTTTATGGAGGTATAATTAGTATGGTAATCAAGAAACGTTGGCTTTATTTGCAGACAAAATTATTTTGTACCTGTTAAAACCAGAAAAGGACACCTCCATGTTGTGCAACATGTTGAGATAGTTTCAAGTCTTTTGGGGGATATAAAATTAGTGAAGACAAAACAAAGGCAGTTAGCTACATACCCACAAAAGAATTGGTTCAACAATACCAAGATTTGTGGAGACATGATAAAGTGAAGTATTTAGGGGTATGGGTTAAAAGGATTCTGTTATGGCAGCTCAGAATATGCTGGAAGAGACTAAATAGAATATAATACAAAAACTGAGACACTTGAAACAGTTTTTCTTTTGGGATATGAATAGCAGGGTGCAAGCAATGAAAATGTTTTTAGAACCTTTAGTTTTATATAAAGGTCAGGCATATTTTTTATCACCCAGAGTAGAATTTGAGGATAGAAGTTAATAAAGAGGTCAAGGATTTTATCTGGGAGGAGAAGAGGGGAAGGGTAAAGTGGATTAAGTTGAGTTTTCCAATAGAACAAGGTGGTTTAGGAATACCTGGTTTGAATGGATATTTTAGAGCTGCACAATTAAGGTGCAAATACATTACTGAAGCAGAAACTGTAATTCAAAGTGGAAAGGGATGATGATGAAGTAAGGAGAATTCCAGAAATGAGTGTGTGAGATTTTGGATGCAGATACATAGTGAGAATTTTAGTAGCAATGCAGAATATTATATTCATAAAGTTGCAGAAAGTATTCAAAGAACTAAGCCAATATGAGAATGAAAAAAGGAGATTCTGATGGTTGCAATCACTGCATTTAGAGGTACAGAGAATAGGCAAGAGATGGCTGGAATTTACTGGAGAAAACTGGCAAAGGAACTAAGGTATCTGCAGCAAATAACTAGAGAGGGAAAGGTAATAGAATGGGAAGAGACCAAGAAGACATTTGGACTGCAGGTTACAGACTGCGTTACCTATCAGGGATTGATATCAGAGTATAGGCAAAGAGAAAGGGATAAGGTAATCCCAAATGAAGGGTAATTATTATTCTATTACACAAACGTGTATATGTAATAGCAATTGGAGTACATATGTAGCACTTAAAAATCTTTTGCAGACACACCATAGTTTATGAAAAAATTCAGGCTATAAATTAGAAATTTGCTCAGGTGAAGTATAAGATATATTTGTTTGCATCTGATTGCATATATTTCCACAACTTCTGAAGAAAAATGCAGCCAGTATAACCATTTGTAATATTCTTCTACTGTGGATTTACTGGTTCTTTTCAATCTGAGTAACTAATTAAAGTATCATTATAGAGTGTATTAAAAATAAGTGATAGATACCATTCTGGCAAGGAAAGACTGTACATGTGTTTGTGTGTGTGTGGTGCATGCAGGTATGTGTGTTTAATTTATTTCTTCTAAAGCAAACTGAATACTTTCCCCAGAAAGCAATTGTGAATCTGATTTTGGCGTTTTGCACAAATAACTGATTAGCTCGCTGTTTGATGTTCTTGATCTGCCTGATTCAGTGTTAATTTCAACAATGTAAACTGTCTTAACAGACATGTTGGGTGTGGGAGGTCACATCTGCTGTAGACGTGCACCATTTTCTACGGACAGACATTCTGAGGGCGTCATAGTACAGTACCACTGCTAGCACAGTAATGATCCTGTGGACTACAGCAGGGATATGACCAATATATGTGGACAGTCTGGCACTCTGTGGTCAGTCCAGAAGTGTACACATGTCCCCTTCATGCGAGACATGTGGACCACGCCTCCCAATGTGGATGTTACTAGCCATGTACATGGGTATATCACAATACTGGAGTACATATACCCACACAGTGTATGCATGCACACACGCCAGTCTGTCCTGACACATAATACCTGGGGGTGCTGAGTACACATGGCCACATACTACCCAGTAGATAGTGACATACATCTGTACAGCATACCACTACTTTGTCAGAAATAACAATTATGCTGGCCTGGCTGCTTTATGTCTTGCAAGTAACTGGACATAACAGCACACTGGGTAATTACAGTAGGCTGCTAGGCATGTCACAAAGCACTGGGCAAACCACAGGCAGACTGCCACAACACTGGAATACGTAGTGTATTGGGGAATACACATGTACCTGCAATTATAGTGGGCTCGATACGCAGGTCACAGCACAGCATAGCAGACACCTGTGAGAAAATGCATACCCACATCCAATGTCAGCACAGCCACAAGCACATATGATACACAAGCTTAACACTGGAGCAGCATGTAACATCAGATAGAACAGGACAGAGAACAATGGCATCTACCACAGTCTGTACAGAGCCCATGGTTCGTAAGCTCAGTACACATACAGTCGTCAATCATCCTAACTCAGGGGTCTGCAGCCTGTGGCTCTGGAGCCACATGTGTCTCTTCAACCCTGCTGTAGTGGCTCCTTGTACCTCTGAGGATTAGTGGACAGTCTACCACACAACACACACAGACACACACACACACACACACACACACACACACACACACACACACACACACACACACACACACACACACACACACATCAAGCAATCCCAACACAGGAACACAATTATGGACATATGTTAGGTATTGTTCTTATACACTTAGTTATGTTATATTTAGTATAACTATATATAAAACTGTATATGCTCTGATATCTTCATTGTAGGAGTCAGATAGCTGTTGTGCCTCCCGATGAATTTATTTGGTAGGTAAGGGGTCAGGAATGGCTCTTTGGATAGTGAAGGCTGCAGACCCCTGCCCTATGTACACAGACCGCAGTACTGTGCACAAAAACACAGAATGTCCACGTAATGTGCCCAGAAACAGCCCCTACTACACACAACATGTCCAGCAGTATGTTATCTGACTGGCTTGTTATCAGGTATGATGTCAATAAATAATAGTGTACAGACCATATGTACCATATATATGTGGGCTTCATTTGCACAACACATGTGTGCACCTCTGCAGTTTAGAGGTCAGTGTATGTAATAGTGTGCTATGCCCCTGTAAGTCAGTGTATGGGGGGTATGCACCATAAGTATCCTAGGGTGTTACAATATCTGAAGAATACGAGTAGTAAGCTGCCTTAAGGTATGCAGATGTACATTACCATACATTTCACCTTGTGAACATTGCTGGCCTACTGCTTACTGCCATCAGTGTGGTTGTGATGATTTCAGTTTTGCATTGTTATGTGACAGATACCACCCATAGTGTCAGCCCAGGTGTTTTCCCCATAGGGTTTGCATGCAGAGTGTATTTAGCGGCCGCTGGGCTATACATCTGCATTACATACTGTTGATTGCTTGTTATGCTGTGGCCAAGTCTGTCTTTCCTGTTGTACTACTTGAAGGCCTTGACACGGACACCAACAGATGTGATGTTTTCAGATTACTGTAATAAATGATCTGTTTGAGTGTTGCATTACTCCATTTGTATGTATGTATAATCAGCTATATGACATGGCATATACAACTGTAATAGTACACAACTGAACCTTTCCTGTGTATACAAACCTGTGTGTTGTGTTACATCCTTTGACTTCTTTGTGGGTATATGTGTCAGGCAACAATTGTCTGTGGTATGGGTTACTCATACACTGTCCATCAGATGAGGTTACAACTGTAAAGATACTGGCTGTTCAGTATGGTTTGCACCCTCTGATTATGTATCTTCCTAGACATACCTCTGTGTGTGTATGTGTAGTTCCATATATATGTGTATATATATATATATATATATAAATATATATATATATATATATATATATATATATATATAATATATAAGTATCTGCATACGTGTGTCTGTGTATATGTATCATAGGACTGTTTATTGCTTACACATTGTACATTCACTGTGGTAGCCAGTCTGTGCTGCATGATATGTTATCAATACCAGCCTGACATAATACAGGTGGGATAGCTTACTGTTAACATCTTGTGGCCATGTAGTGCCAGGTCTTGGCTATGGCATTTGCAACAGCTGCAAATTGTATTGTAGGGCAGACCTGTTTTGCTGGGTGGGGGGATATCAATACGTGTAAGACATATGTTGCTTGAGCCCCCTCACTCCCATTAACGGTGCCTGTGTTCATATATGTCTTTGTTATGTTCTCTATTATATCTACAGATATATATCTGTATAGACACATATATTGATATATATATACATATATATATATATATATATATATATATAGAGAGAGAGAGAGAGAGATATTGACATATATATGTATAGATGTATGCATGGAGTGAGAGAAAGGTATATATCTATTTAGTTATATATATATCTATATCTATATATATATATATATATATATATATATATATATATATATATATACACACACACGCATGCACACACACACACATATTAATATATATGAACATATATACATGCAAATGCCTACATCGACACATATATGAGTCTACACCTGTATGTCTACATATACACAGCAAGTTACATATGTGTACCCAGATATGTATCTATGTAGGTATATACGGACATAGTTATATGTATGTAAGCAGATATATATATATATATATATATATATATATATATATATATATATATATATATATATATATATATATATATATATCGGTATATAAGGCCATACATCTGTAGATAGCGATGGCAGTTTAACAATCACACATATGTTCACATGCACCATTAATGGAGTTGAGAGGCCCCACACACTATACATCTTGTACGAATGGGCATCCCCCCCCCACAGCCAAACACATCTGCCCTGCAATACACTACCAAGTGTTGCAGATCCCATAACCTGACACGACATGGGCACAAGATGTTAACAGTACTACATCCCACCTGTATGATGTCAGGCTGGTACTGGTAACATATTATGCAGTACAGTCTGCCTCCCATAGAAATTTAAATTGTGGAAGCCATCAACATCCCCAGGATACAGATACACAGACACAGATGTGCAGATTATATATATATATATATATATATATATATATATATATATATATATATACATATATGTAGATATACATGTGACTACACATACACATGCAGATATATGTACAGTAAGATACATATGTAGAAGGTGTACACAATATGGAACAGCCACAATGCCTACAGTTAACATCTGAACAACTGGACACTGTATGGGCCACCCATACAAATGACAATCGTTGCCTGCAACATATACCCACAGAAAGGTCATGGAGAAAACACTGCACACAGGTTTGCAGAAATGGAACACCTTTAATTGTGTACTATTACAGTTCTATATGCCATGTCATATAGCTGTTCAGACACTGGCATCCATATAAACAGAGTAATGCAACTGTGAAACAGTTATACTAATACAGTAGTCTGGAATGGTTCACAACTGTTGTTGTCCAGGCCAAGCCCTTCAAATTGTACAATAGTGACGACAGACTGGGCCACAGGATACCAAACAATCAACAGTATGTAATGCAGGTGTATAGTTCAGCAGCCTCTATCTACACTCTGCACAAAATCACTAGGTGGTAAATATGTCATGTGACCAAATGGGTTGTAACTGCTACATAACAAGGCATAACTGACACCATCACATGCACACTGACAAACAGACCAGTCTGTATGGCAGGAGACAGTAGGCTTGCATTAACCCAATTTATGTAGGTAATGTAAATATAGGTGAAGTATATGGTACTGTACATCCAGATACCTTAAGGCAGCTCACCCCTGATACCCCCACATTTTTTAACAGCCTAGGTCATTTATGGTGCCCCCCCCCAACTCAATAATACAGGGCCATATACCACTGTTACATTCACTGGCCTCTGGAGTGCATAAGAGCACACGTGTATTTTGTAGGTGACGCCCACACACATATGGCCCCAGCCCCACTGTATATATGGGGGATACAACAGCAATGGCAGTGTGATATACTCACAGCCCACTACAGAACAACTCCCGACAGCATGTCATATGTGCAAAGCTTGTTATGTAGGTGGAGGACAGAGGCTGGAACACAGGCACAAATGTGGAAAACTGTTGCCATACACTAAGCAAGTTGCTGGTGTTACAGGATAGTCTGCAACATATCCTTAGCCAGGGAATTGAGGTTAGAAACATAAATGGATATAGCCATGTACTGATAGCACTCAGCACACACACTGCCAGTGAAGTATCTGACACAGGACTTGTGTGGTGGACAAACAACACATGATAGGCACACCTCTGGCCACCAACAGGATACGCCTACAGTTGAGAGCTATGCAGACAGACAGGTAAAGTAGTATATACACGCACACCCTGTAAAACCAGTACTATGCAAAGCATAGCACAACTCTACTCACACTCTGTCTGTAGTTCCTAAACCTCCTACAAATATGTAGCTGCCCTGAGTGTGCCGGTTCTCCTGTAAGAGGTATTGCTACCTGCTGTCTGTAACACTGATGCCCACACACAGGAAGGATGTCCCATCACACAGGCAATGTACAGGGACCATGCCCACATGATGTAGGGGTCTAGAGTAGGTGGTTGCCATGACAGTGGTGATTGGAAGTACTTCACATGTGTAGTCATATATATATATATATATATATATATATATATATATATATATATATATATATATATATATGGCTATCTGGATAATAATATGTACATATA
Organism: Protopterus annectens; assembly: GCF_019279795.1. NCBI lineage: Eukaryota > Metazoa > Chordata > Ceratodontiformes > Protopteridae > Protopterus > Protopterus annectens. The sequence continues at coordinate 532,082,454 of NC_056730.1, read as the reverse complement.
TTTCCACCATATGTCCTCTATAGTCCCGCAGTTGTAGTGCAAGGTGATGTCAGGTATGTATAGCAGGTGTATTAGTAGAATATTGCTACTGGCATTGGGATTGTCTTCACAGACATGGTCTGTGTTGGAGGTCACACCTGCTTATAACATGTGTGCCATTGGCTACTGACAGACATCCTAAGGACATCATAGTAAAGTACCACTGCAAACATGTAATGCCCCTGTGGACTGCAGCAGAGATATTGGCCAATATATGTGGACATTCTGACACACTCTGTACATTCCAGAGGTATATACATAACCCCATAGTGCTAAACATGTGTAACATGCCTGACAATATGGATGTAGACAGCCATCTAGATGGGTATAACACATAATGACTGGAATACATATACGACCATAGGTTATGCATTCACACACCCCTGTCTGGCCTGACACATAATAATCGCTGGTACAGGGGTGCCATGGCCACATACTACCCACTAGATATTGACATACATCTGTACAGCATTCCACTGCTCTGACATACATGACTGTTAAGGGAGGCCCGGCTGTAGTACAACTGATAAGTATATGCACATGACATCTCACTGGGTAAGTACATTAAGTTGCTAGGTATGTAACAATGCACTGTGCAGGCTACAGGCAGACTGGCTCAACACTGGCCTACATCTCCTATAGGGGAATGCACATGCACCTGCATATATAGCAGGCTCTACAGGCATGTCACAGCACAGAGTAAGATATACCTCTGTGAAAGTGCATAACCACAACCAGTGTGAACACAGCCACAGCCACATATGTTAAGCTAGCATAATATTACAGTATATGGACTATCTGTTCGTCACCATCCTCATATGTGCCACTCACAGACTGGCCCTACATATACTGGGCTGCTACACAGTTTGGTCTGATGGCTGTCTGTGGTATGGGACATGTGTATGTATGGCCCTACAAACATGTACACCAATATGGTACCATACAGTGGAGCAGCATGTAACATCAGATAGGATGGGACCTAGAACAATGACATCTACCATAGTCTGTACACAGGGTAAAGTACATATTAACAGTACACACACTGTTGACATTCACCATAAGTGCACAGACCTCAGTACTGTACAAACATCCACAGAATGTCCTGGTTATGTCATCCACTATAACCCCTACTGTACATAACATGGTAGCAGTTTGATATCTCACTGGCTTGTTATCGGATATGATGACACTAATTATGGTTTACAGCACATATGCACCACTTCATGCACGACATATGTACACAGGTTGACAGAGTTGTGGCTGGAAGCACATACACAGGGCCATTAATGACATGTTGCTGTGATAACCTCATACATTTACTGTTGTAACAGGGTTTGTTGCAACATATGTCCTATGAGGGATAAGAAGCCAGTAACTGTCACGGCTTTCACCATCTACAGACCGCAATCCTCACAATATCTTCTGCAGTCCACAGATAGATGCTCCATTGGTAACACATGAAACCAAAGGCACAACACACTGCCCTGTCTGCAGATGACCCTGCAGATGGGGATTCCTCATAAACATGGAACTGACATGGCAGGTATTGAGACATGTAGGACAGTCATATCCACACACACACTCTGTTAAACCAACAGTACTCCAAATGCAGTATAGCAGCACTTACAGTCTGTAGTCAGGTCAGGCACATCCCCCTCCTGTGTGTTGCTCTGTTTCCACAGTGTATGTTGTTAGAGGTAAATCCCCAATCCATCTGAGATGCTGTTTGCCAAACAACAGATCTAGTTCCTGCTCACAGTGAATGAAAAGGGCCAACACCAACATGATGTTCCTAGATATTGGAGTGTGTTTCCATGTGATTGGCTGTGGGAATGCTACCACAACTGTTTCACATGCAATCAGGTATGGGATGGCTGCAATTCATGCAGAGGCCATCAGCTGATCATGAGCATCACTTAAAATACACATGCTGCTGCCAAGCAAAGCAGGTGTAGGTCTCCACATCCACCAGAGAGGGAGTGGGAGAGGCAGACAGAGGCAAAGACAAGTCAGGGAGTGGTGGGAGAGTAAAACCTAAACATGTTTGTGTCACACACCTACCAGCACAGGGTATCAAACCCCTGATGACTATGTAGTGCTATCATAGTTCGATGCAGTTATTGGGTTTCCTGTTGTGGAGCCCTCAGAACATATATGTGATGGTGACTGACATCTTCAACAGGGATATGGTAGTGATATGGTAGGTGATGTACAGGTGCCTGTCTGCATGAACAGGTGCCAGCATCAACATGACCACACCCTCACAAGGACGCACACACATTGACACACTTGGCAGGGCCAGGATTACAACTCATCAGTAGTGGGATTGCCACAACACATCATTGTGCAGGTATCACATGCACCACATGGGTCATACGGGGGTTTTATGAGCAAAGGGTCTTGGGAGGTGTCTGACATCAGACAGCATGCTTCAGTATGCCCATGGGTGTTGTAGGGAGTGTGGATTTGAACATATGCACCATACAACACACACACAAACACACAGGGTGGCAGTACTGACATACATGGGTGCATGTCTGCACGGGTGTGTGGTGGTCGACTGTGCCAGACAGCTGGACAAGGCTAGGTGATGGGTATACCTTGGCATCAGGCCACATGACGATGGTTTGCATTGTGGCTCAGGGCTGTAGTGTGTGCATTTGCCCACACAGGTGGGTATTGTATCCTCCATCGAGTCACCTGGGTGACTGTTGTGTGTGGTCAATGCTGTGCATTGCTTGCCATGTATGTGTTCCTTACTCCATGACATGGACGGTGCCTGGGATGTGCACACTTCCCACATGCATGTACAGTGACATGTGCAACTGTACCTGGGGTGTCTGGCCAATGTTGTGAACACAGATTATCATCAGATGTGCCAGTCTTGCCCACCTGTGGTGGGAACTTGTAATGGGCAGCAGGTTTACCCTGCTACTAAATTGATAGCATGCTAATGGCATTCCCTGGTGTCAGTGGCATCTGTCAATACAGGGCATGCTGTCAGGCATGGTATGTCCTTTGTGGGTCACATGTGATGGCACCACAGGTGTTTTAGGTGTCCATTGGGGAAACATAAGGAAGGTGCACTGTCTGCATGTACGTGCATATTGGGCAGATGGACAGGGTGCCATGCCCTTTGTAGCCCGCAGCTATCACCCCATAGTTACTATCAGTGGCCAATATGCAGTGTACTACCCACATATTGGCTGTTGCCTAGGCATGTGTGTGTGTATGAGACATGGGTTGAGAGTGTGCTGTGGGTAATACTGAGGTTACTAACTGTGATTGCCTGGCCTTGATGTCACATGTATGGTTGTGGCTTTGCACCCCAGCCTCTCAGCTATTTCACATCTGTTATCCCTGTACAGTGGACATTTTCATATTTGGTAGAGCCACCATATAAGAAATATGCAAAACCCACTGGCCACACACTCACAACCACCTCCACACAGGATATGTGTTACAAACACATACCTGTCATGTCTGGAAGTAGAACCCCTACCTAACTAGTTTATTATACTACAGCACTACGCAGTTATAATACGCACCACGGAGATTATTGGAGAACTCCTTCCCCAAAGGTATATATTACATTGGATGACATCAGCAGGATTGCCAAAGTAGGACATTCGAATTGTAGTGAGTGTGACTAGCCTAAAACACATTGCTCCCTACACAGACAGTGATACACACACAAAACATCCACAACCAACATGTGTGGGTATAGAACCCCTAACAAAGGTCTATATCACACTACAGCATAAAGCTGTTATAGGATGCACCACGGGGATTACTAGAAAACTCCTTCCCCAAAGGTGTATTTCACAATGAATGACATCAGCAGGATTGCCAAAGTAGGCCATTTGAAATGTACTGTGTGTGATTAGCCTAAAATGCATTGCTCCCTACACAGACAGTGAGACACACACAAAACATCCGCAACCAACATGTCTGGGTATAGAACCCCTAACAGGGGGTCTGTATCACACTACAGCATGGAGCTATTATAGGACACACCATGTGGATTATCAGAGAATGCCATCCCCAAAGGTGTATTTCACGATGAATGACATCAGCAGGATTGACAAAGTGGGCCATTTGAAATGTACTGTGTGTGACTAGCCTAAAATGTATTGCTCCCTACACAGACAGTGAGACACACACAAAACATTCACAACTGACATATGTGGGTATAGAACCCCTAACAGAGGTCTGTATCACACTACAGCATAGAGCTTTTATAGGATGCACCATGGGGATTACTAGAGTGCTCTTTCCCCAAAGGTGTATTTCACAGTGAATGACATCAACAGGATTGCCAAAGTAGGCCATTTGAAATGTACTGAATGTGGCTAGACTATAATGCATTGCTCTGTACACAGACATTGAAACACACACAAAACATCCAGAACTGCCATGGGTGTGGATGGAACCCTACCACAGTTCTACATCACACTACAGCAGTATGCAGTTACAGGATGCACTACAGAGATTACTGGATGACAAGCTTCCCAGAGGTTTATTTCTAGGTGGGTAACATCAGCAGCCTTGCCAAAGTTGAGTATATTAATTGGAAGGAGTGTGAGTACCCTAAAAAGCTTTGCTTTCTACACAGACAGGGTCAGATAGACACACAAACTTGCCATGTCTGGGATTGGAACAACTACCTTACTTCTTCATCACACTACAGCAGTATGCAATTACAGGATGCACTACGGGGATCACTGGGCTACAACCATCCCAGAGGTGTATTTCTATGTGGGTGACATCAGCAGCCTTGCCAAAGTTGAGTATATGAATTGTAAGGAGTGTGAGTACTGTAAAAAGCAAACACACACACTCAGTTGCCAAGTCTGGGGTTAGAACTCCTACCTAACTACTTTATTACACTACAGCAGTACGCAGTTACAGGATGTGCTACAGAGATTACTGGGCTCCAATCTTCCCAGAGGTGTATTTCTAGGTGGCTGAAATCAGCAGCTTTGCCAAAGTTGAGTATATGAATTGTAAGGAGTGTGAGTACCCTAAATAGCATTGCTCTCTACACAGTCAGACATGCACACAAACACACAATCAGACAGACACTCACACACACAGTTGCCAATTCGAGGGTTAGAATTCCTACTTAACTAGTTTATCACACTACAGCAGTACACAGTTATGGGATGCGCCACAGAGATTACTGGGCTACAACTCTCCCAAAGGTGAATTTCACATAGGATGACCTCAGCAGTCTTGTCATAGTAGGGCTATGGGGAGGGCGGTGTGTGCATGGGCCATAACCCATTCATCTAGGGATTGACACACCACATGAGGGCACACACGGAGTCATATGTCACAGGTATGTGTATACAGCTGCTAGGTGACTACTTCCTTGTGCAGTCATGTTGCACATCTGGCACGTGCATCACATAGTCTGTAATGCTGACAGATACTGGTGGCTAGTATCTGCAATGAGTGACATCTGCACCTCATGTGTTTTGGGCCCTTTGGCTGTGTGCTGGGTGGGACAGACCTGGATGGCTCCTTGTCACAGTCACCCTCTTCCACACATCTATGTACGTCTACCTTTGGCTTATTATAGTGTGTTGTCTTGACATATATGTCTGTATTCCTATCCAGTGTGTGTGCAAAGCTTGAGTGGTGCATACTGACGAGTGTCTGCACTAACAGCTGCAACTGCCAGATATGTCTGGTCCACTGGTGTTTGCAGTCATGACCTTCATGTTTTAAGTGTGTGAGCATGCCCAGTATGACCTTTCAGTATGTTGTTGACTGACATTGCCTTCATTTCTCTGTGTGTGTGAGCATGCCCAGTATGGCCGTTTGTATTGAATGTGTGGATTGTGTCCAGGTAGTTTGCGCTGCAGTGCTGACCTTTGTGTTGTTCACCGTCAGGTAGCATGCTGTCTCTGCAGGGTATCCATCGATCATTTGGCTTTGACTGTTACTACATTTCTGCATAGTTGGGGGGCACACCTGACTGTTTCTAAATTTCTACACAGGATGGGGGTGCACACCTGACTGTTATTACATTACTACATGGGGGGCACACCTGTCTATTTCTACATTTCTACACAGGTTTGGGGGGGCACACCTGACTGTTATTACTTTACTGTGTAGGATGTGGTGGTCACATGTGACACTTGTACACATTTGCTATGACTGTACTGGTATGTCAGGTACTCCATTTCATTCTGTATTACTAACTATCATGCTGTCTAGAGGCATACCAGTGTACTACAGATCGTGGCTTTGGTTGCCCTACATATTATTGTCTTACTTCCTACCCTTCAGAACTAACATCCCACTGTCTGCCCTGCTGTAAGTCTGTCTGTGTAGACCTTGGGGGGAGGTTAACCATAGCCATCATACTGGGGCCATAGCACAGGCTCTTGCCATCATTCTGGGGCCATAGCACAGGATCTGTTTGGGTTTGTCTACACCTGTCCTGCTGGCTGAGAGTGTTGTTGGGTATGTGAACCGTCCTGACTGGCATGTGTGGGTCATATGGGCACACATATCATTTCCTGCAGTGGGTTTTGTCACCCTTTGTAATACTGGCTTCTGTGGTGACTCCAGTATGTGTTACAGATGTCATGGTGCCACTATGGGTGTCTACTGTCTTCTGCCATAACATTCAGCCAGCCAGTTCCCTTGCATGCTCACATCCATACCATAGCTACAGGTAACAACACGTTCTACTCCATTTAGCAATTGGTAGGTTTATTGACTTACCTTGAGGGTGTGCCAGACTTTCGGATGGTGCTGGAGGGCTGCCTATGTCAGATGCACATAATACATTCCCTATACATGGTTGAGCACAGGTAGTGCCATGTTTGGCATTCCTTTTACTGTATGTGCGAGTCAGAGACAGGTGTCATTCCCTGGGTCACTACCGTGTCAGTGCATGTACTATGCGTTGCCTCTTTGCCAAGGCCAGGGCATACTGGCACACCTCCTTCTGCCTACTGGGGCAGCCTCAGGTTGTTCCTCCTCTGGGTCACTCTGTGCCTGTGCAGGCCTTGGCATTGGTGGGGGGGGGGCTGTGTGGCCTTGCCCCATGCTGTTCCTGCTGCAGCTGTTTCCACAGGATCATACTGTCTAGCATAGCACATACCATAATAATTTGGGTACATGTAGCTGGTGACTACTGTAAGGCTCCACCGGATGTGTCCAGACACCAGAACCATGACCTGAGCATCCCAAACACATGCTCTGTTATTTCTCTGGCCTGTGTGTGTGCCTCATTATGGCGCTGTTGTTCAGGTGCATGTGCATTTCTGATGGGTGTCATCAGCCACGGCTCCAGTGTGTACCCAGCATCCCCCACTAGGTGACCATAGGGGATGTCCCCATTGGCAAATCTCTGGTACAGGTGCATCAGATGCCATATGTGGGAATCGTCATAGCTTCCAGGGCAGCCAGCACACACATTCATTATAATACCCTGGGCATCACATACAACCTGGCAGTTGATGGAGGGGATGCCCCTGCGGTTGATGTAGGTCCTACCCTGCTCACTGGGTGGTGCTTTGATGCATATGTGCGTGCAGTCTATAGCACCCACTACCCCAGGGTATTCTGATGTTTGGTGGAAGAGACGTGTATTGCTGGTCAACACCTCACATGTGTTGAGGAAATATACGTGTTCATTGGCATGTACTGACATGGCATCCAGAAACTGGTTGAATACTCTGGATGCTGATGCCAGTGAGATCCCCATGATATTCCCAGTTGTGCTTTGGGAGGTACCTGTGGCTAGCATACCTAGGCCTACACATACCTTGGTATCCACTGGGATGGGTTCCCCTCGGTCAGTTTGGTGTGTCAGGTATGGCCAGCACAGCTCAACAATTTGCTGTAGGAGGTCTCTGTCCACCCTATAGCGCGCCACTATCTCCAACTCATGTAGCCCCTGGTAGGTTACCCTGGGTCTGTACACTCTTCTCCTTCTCCTCACTGTGGATTGTTCGGCAGCATTCACATCGTCACCACCCTCAGCCTCTTGCACATGTTGTTCTATGTTGCCTGCTGCAGCCCTTCTCATTTTGTAGGTTTGTTTGTTAAAATTTCCCCACTTGTATACACCGGTGGTGTAGAGTGTGAGAAAAACCAGAGGGGAGGGTGTTTGCTTAGTTATAGTAGTGTTCTGGGCTGGGCTAGTCTGCTGCCTGTGTAATTTGCTGATTCTGATACATTTCACCTGCCAGCTATGCTAGTTCTCCTTCAACACCTTCCTACTACTGTTTTCACTTCCCATTGACTCCCTGTTTAAGTCCGTGTGCACACCGCGCAAACAGAGTGCACAAATGTGCACACTGCTGCTATTTCCTGGTTTAACTTCTTTTTTCTTCCTGTAAGTGGGTGTGCACGGCGCGCACACCCACTTACGCTTTGTAAAAGATGCTAGGCAGGTTTAGACACACCCCTTAGCTTAGCTGTGCTATGCAAGGAGCAAACCCGAGCCACAGGGCTCCAGTCCACTTACAGTATGCCTGACACACACCCCCTTGATATCAAGGCTTGCACCCAGCTGTTCATACTCTTGCACTGCTGGGACCTGACTCACATGCTGGGGAAAACAGGGATTCACTATTCTTCCCCTTATTTGCATAGGATTGCCTGTAATGCATAGTTATATGTCTCACACTGAGCCTTCCCCCTTAGCAACCACTACTCACTGGCCAGGTTGTCTTCTGCCTGCCATTGACCTGCATGGCAGAATACTGATTTTAGTTAGAATGCTTATTTTAGGTTTATTTTCTTATCCCCCCCCACCCCGATCCCATTTGCGCGCCGCTGCCCTATGCTTAAATAGCCGAGATCGGCTAAAAAAAAATAAAAGTTGATTTTTTTTTTAATTTTTTTGTATTGTTTGCAATGCCAATGGCCTTATACTTGCCATTGGCATGCTTTCTCAATGATATGCAGCCTTTATTTGGAGCTGTCATAGCTCCGTTTTGGATTTTGCAGAAATGTACTCGGTTACTAACTGAGTACATTTCTGCAGATTGCACTAGTCCTGTACGGATGGTTGCAAGCTTCCTGGATCGCAATATCACCTCATTTGCATGAATTTCTCCTGCAAATGGGTTTTTTTGCATACAAAGGTTTACTCCATCCAGGATTAGTGCAGGAGCACTTGCGCACGCCCCTGCAGGCTGTTCCTGGATTGCAAGGCAGACAAATTGCCTGCTTGAGCTCCTGCACCAATCTTGCACTCTGTGCAAGCTTTTGAGAATCCGGGGGCACGTCTTGAACATATAGCAAGTTAGTAACTATTAGAGATCCAATCAGAATTTTCTGTGTTTTGAGAGCTGGTTCTATAATTCTAGATGAAGATATGTGTTAGCTCTATATTTTTTTTTGAGCAAAATGATGAGTGAAATTTTTAATTAAGTTTTCTGTTTTGTTTTTGTTTTTCCATGACATAGGATCATAAGAACAGAGCCTACTGTTACTTTTAAACAGTGACTTTATTACCTGTATTGGCCTTTCTGAGTTTTCCTTTTTTTCCCTCTCTCAAGTTTGTTTTGAAATTCTGGTTGTAAACTGCGTATCTGACAGTATTTAATAATTGGAAATATATAATGTTAAGTTGTCTATCTCGCCTTCATTCTTGCTGGATGGGTTCGGAGCCGACCTCGGCTCCGACTCGGCCACTCTAAAAGCTCGAGAGTTGGTTCCACCGGCTCGAGGCTCCCCTTATATCCCACAATGCTAGGCGAGAGTTACCTCAGATCTCGTTTGCCGCTACAGCTTCGAGATTGGTTTTCTACCGGTTCTTGGTAAGTGACTTTTTCTTGTGTAATTTAGTCTATCAAAACCCCTTTAATTTTAATATTTTTACTTATTTCCCTTAGTTTAGAGAAATTTTTATCCCCTTCTAAAAAATTCCGTTTTTTTCCCTCAAGAACTTTAGGTTCTTCCCTTGGGCCTACAGGCCTTTTCTCTTCCCTAGTGGAGTGTGTGTGTATTATTTTAAAATCCTAGTTAGTGGTTTTTATTATAATTTAACTTGACAGGGTGTAATTAGTGTGTTTGTGTGTGTGTTTGTTTACACCTGTTTAAAAATGTCTAAAGAAGCAAAGGTCTCCGGATTCAAGAAGTGTGATGCGTGCTGTCAGAAAATGTCTCTGACAGACGCTCACACTTCTTGTGTCTACTGTCTGGGGTTTTGCACCTGCAGGACTCCTGTGCTGTGTGCCATGGCTTCAGCCCCAGGGTCCTGCAGGAAAGAAAAAATAAATTGATATTAAGAAGCTTACTCAAGCCAGAGGATTCCCTATCTGTTTCAACAGGGAAGCCCTCTAAGGCATCTAGGTCTTTGGCTCCGACAACTGAGCCGAGACCTAAGGTTTCTCAACCTCTGCCTTCATTGGCTCCGGCTGGAGCCGATAAGTCTCAGTCCACAGTTTCTGTGGCTCCCTGCCCGCCCGGAGCCGAGGTAGTAGAAGTTCCCGTGTCAGCTCCGACCAGAACTTCGGAGCCGACAACTAGGAAGAGGTCCAGGTCACCATCTCTTGGCTCTGTTCATTCGGCTCCAGGATCTCCCCTGCTGTCTGAACGGAGCCAAAGATCTCACTCCTCTAGGTCATCGAGGCTGTTGGATCATGACCTTCAGAGGGTAGTGAGTCGACTTCTTAAGTCCGAGGCACTGGCCCAGATGCTTCAGAGCCCGACTCATCAGTCGATGCCTGCCCGTCCATCAACATATTCCTCCTTCGACTCTCTCGAGCTCGGAGCCGGGTCGCCGGAACAGAGACTGTGATAGCCGGAGCCGATACAATTGTCTCGCTCCGTCGCCGGCTCGTTTCTTCCTTGGAAGAATCTCGGCGCCGGACTTCCTCGTCGGCTCGAGGTGAGTGGCATCGACCCTTGTCCGACCCCTCTCCTCTCGGTGCTTCAGCTGGTGAGTTCGGCTCGACATCGCCTCGAGCCATCACTGTCGGTGCCGAGGGGTTCTTAGCTTCTCGGAGCGGGACCTCTGGCTCTGCCTGACAGGGGTGCATTCGAGGTCATGCGGAGTGTGTTAGAGCCTGGCTCTACTCCACAGTCGGCTCCGCCCTCCCTCTACGGTGCCTCAGGTTAAGTCGACTCACTCCCTCATCCCGGACCGCAGAGAGCCAGCTCCTCAGGAACCCCTGTGGGATTTCATCCTCTTCCAAGGCCTCTCCTGATTTGGCAGAAGAGCCCCTCGGAAGAGGAAGTGTAAGAGGAAACACATTGACTCACCTGAGTCCATCACGTCAGACACAGATTTGGATGATTCTGAGGGTTCCCCGTTCCCCTTCTGAAGATGTCTCATTTGCAGACATTCTGGAGATCCTGAAACAGAGGGGAAATTGGCCAGCCCTCAACCCTTCGGAGGACGAATCTGTGTATCTTGAGGCGTTTGGCTCGCCCTTCCACCTCCTGGGTGTCCCCCTTGACCCCCTCATGCAGCTAGTTGCTAAGAAGGCATGGACGGCTCCTGATTCAGTGGACCCCACTCACAGGAGACCCTCCAAGTTCATAACAGCACCAGCAGACAAACAGTTCTTAACAAAAGGAGTTTCTGTGGATGCTATGGTGGTAGCTGCTGCCACTAAGAAGGAGCTAGCTGATCCTTCAGTACCTGTCCATCCACCTAACAAGGAATCTAGGTCCATGGACAGGTACGGAAGCGGATGTTCTCATCAGCGACATTTACCATGCGTTCGCTGAACTACCTGTGCCATTTTACTCGTCTTCAAAGGGACTTGATCAAGGAAGCGAGTGAAATGTTAAGGACCCTACAGCTGCGGGTTTCCAAGATAAGATGAACACGCAGCTGGCTACCCTTAACTCCATAACCAACTCCTCCATGCCTTCTTTCTTACGCGGCTGATGGAGTGAGCAGTCCGCCAGGGAGAGCTCTGGCCTAACCTAGGCATGCCTGGATGCCGCTATGCAATTTTGGACCCTTCAAGACGTCTTTCACTAACTCCCGTTTGATGGATCATCCTCTTTGGTCCTCAAGTGAAAGAAACCTTGAGTAGGTGCGAAACTGATGGCAAGACCCTTTCTGCCGCCGGAGTCCGTTTTCTACTCCTTCTAGGCCTTACCCCAAAGGCCAGAAAGGTGGAAAGATGTGGTTCCGTAAACAATCTCAAGGGACTTCGCCTGACGACAGAGTCGTTCGCCAGAGGCAGAGGCGGAATAACAATGGTAGACGCCGCCCTAGGGGCAGGGGTCCGCAGAACCAGGGCAATCGGGAAGCCTTCCTGACAAGCCCTTTCAGCATCCCTGAGGTGTTGCCCGACTGCCCATCTTCGAGGCAGTCGGGGAAGATTGTCACTGTACCCAGAAGCCTGGCTATCCCTGACTCAAGACAAATGGGTACAGTCCATCATTTCAAGGCTATTCTATCCCCTTTCTTCATTCCAAATCAGTCAAAAAATCCCTTCCAGATGTTCCACCCGCTCAAAGGGATCTAGCGGTTTTGGAGATTTCAAACTGCTTGCAAAAGAGCAATTCAGCCAGTTCCAGCAGACCAGCAAGGATCCGGAATCTACTCAAGGTTCTTTTTAGTTCCAAAGAAAACAGGGGACTGGAGACCAATTTTGGATCTCAGTGTCTTGAACAGATCAGTCAAGAAAACAAGATTTCGGATGGTCACGCTGCAATCCATCCCTCCCCTTTTGGGCAAAGGAAACTGGATGTGCTCTATAGACCTTCAGGATGCGTACTATCACATAAAAATGAACAGACGCTCCAGAAGATTCCTCCGCTTCAGGCTGGGAACCAGTCATTTTCAGTTCAGGGCCCTGCCCTTTGGTCTCACCACTGCCCCCCGGGTGTTTACCAAATGCATGGCAGTGGTAGCTTTTCACCTGAGACGACAAGGATTCCAGGTGTTTCCATATTTGGATGACTGGCTCCTCACAGCTCCCACCAAGCATCTCCTTCTGATGGCCAGAGATTACACTTTTCGTTTGTCAAAAGCTGGGTATTTCAATAAATTGCGAAAAGTCTGTTTTGTCGCCTTGTCGTACTATTACCTACATAGGCGCAAATCTAGATACAGTAAACATGTCTGCAAGACTAACACATCAGAGAATAACAGACATTCACAAACTGGTATCACTCCTTTTCAACAACAACAGAATCAAAGCCAGGTTAGTTCTGAAAGTGTTGGGAATTATGGCAGCTGCCATACCTCTGCTTCCATTAGCCAGATTCCACATGCGGATCCTTCAATGGATGCTCTTTACTCAATGGTCATACCAGCAACTTCCAATGTCTCACACCATTATGATCACAGCGTGCAAAAATCATCTCATGTGGTGGATGTCTTCCCCTCAGCTCTTGTTGGGAAGACCCTTTGTTCCACCTCCTCCGGTTGCTACTCTGACAACGGATGCCTCCTGATCGGGTGGGGGCATTATCAGGGCAGGACGGTCCAGGGCACATGGCAACCAAACGAATGCCACTTGCACATAAATGTTCTGGAGATGAGAGCAGTGCTTTTAGCGTTGCAAGCCCTTCAAGACTCTCTTCCCTTGGGAACGATTGCAATCCAAACAGACAATATGTCTGTAGTGTGGTACATCAACAAACAAGGCGGAACCAGGTCATACCCCTGTGTCGAGAAGCACTCAGACTGTGGCAATGGGCGATTTCTTCTCAGCGGTTTCTGATAGCGCACATCCCGGAAAGTCCAATCAAATTATGGACAAGTTGAGCAGAGCCATACTCATGCCTCACGAGTGGTCTCTGAAAGACTCTGTAGTGAGAGAAATTTTTCTCAAGTGGGGTCAGCCTTGCTGCGATCTTTTTGCTACTCCCCAAAACAGCAAGTGCAGAGAATATTTCACTCTATTCCCTTTACCAGGCCAACCCAGCAGAGACGCTCTAGTCCAAGTTTGGCCCGGGGACTTCTGTATGCATTTCCTCCTTCCCACTGATCTCTCAAGTGATACAGAAAGCTATCACTCAGAAGGCCTCATTGATCCTCATTGCTCCTTACTGGCCTCGACAAGTGTGGTTCCCCTTTCTACATCGTTTTCTCTTGAGCGACCGTGGAATCTGGACCTAGTTCCAGATCTTTTGACCCATCAGTCGGGTCAGTTTCATCGCTCCCTCTCTGAACCTCACTGCTTGGTTCCTCCAGTTCCAACCTTAGCCAGGCTTCCTCAATTATCTCACTCTGTTAGAGATATTCTGATAGCTTCCCATAAATCTTCCACTTGGAAGATTTATTTGAGTAAGTGGAAACGCTTCACATATTGGGCTCAAGGAAAGGACATAGATCCTTTCACTGCTTCCATCCAATTAGTCCTTGATTTTCTAGCTGAACTCTTCCATGCAGGTTCATCTCCCTCTACACTTAAAGTTCAATTGGCAGCTATTTCTAACTTTCATGTGGGTATTTCTGAATCTGCCTTAATGTCCCACAAGCTTTGCAAAGCCTTTTTGAAAGGAGTTTTTCTTCTCAGACCTCCTATAAGAAATCCTCCTTCTCCTTGGGACCTAAATTTAGTTCTTGCTTCTTTGATTCTTCCCCCTTTCGAACCTGCAGTCTCCTGTTCTTTAAAATTATTATCATGGAAGACTCTTTTTCTGGTAGCTATTACATCAGCTAGAAGAGTTTCGGAGCTTCAAGCACTCAGCTGTCGTCCTCCTTCTCTTTTGTTTCATAAGGACAGAGTATCCTTACGAACTAACCCGTCCTTTTTGCCTAAGGTGGTCTCAACGTCAAATCTAAATCAAAGCATTGATCTACCTGTTTTTTTTTTTTCCAGAATACTCCAATAGGTCTGAACAAAAATTACACTGCCTGGATGTTCACCGTCAATTGAGGTACTACTTGGATAGTACAAAACAGTTCAGAAAATCTGATCAGCTGTTTGTCTCCTATGCGGAAAGCAGAAAGGGACTTTCAGTTTCAAAGGTATCATTATCCAGATGGCTAACATCTTTGATTTCCCTTGTATATGAAATTAGACATCAAAATCTGCCTGATAAACCTAAGGCTCATTCCACCAGAGCTTTGGCTACTTCTTTAGCCTTCCAAGACAGACTGCCTATTGACACCATTTGTGCAGCGGCTACTTGGGCTACTCCTCACACTTTCATTTCTCATTATAAGTTGGATTTAGCTTCTAGGCATAGAGCTAACTTTGGTTCCACTGTTCTCAGGAGTCTGTTCCGTTAGGCCACCCGGGACAAGGTGCTAGGGACGCGTCCCATCCAGCAAGAATGAAGGCGAGATAGACAACTTAACATATAGAAGTTATGTTCTTACCATAACGTTCCATGTTAGTTGTCTTCTTCTTGCCTTCTTCTTGCGTCCCACCCTCCTTCCCCCTGGCCTGGACAGACCTACAGGAGTTGTGATTGTGACCTCTCTTTCTACCACCTCTTTCTTAGACATATGCTATTATGCATATTTCCTGGTTCAGGATGTAGGTCACCCTTCTTTCTTCCTGTTGTTAGAGGTGGACTCTGTTTTACAGTTATACTGTTACTATTATAAGCTGGGGTTAGCTTACAAACGAGATCTGAGGTAACTCTCGCCTAGCATTGTGGGATATAAGGGGAGCCTCGAGCCGGTGGAACCAACTCTCGAGCTTTTAGAGTGGCAGTCGGGCAGGTCGGCTCGAACCCATCCAGCAAGAAGAAGGCGAGAAGAAGACAACTAACATGGAACGTTATGGTAAGAACATAACTTCTATTTCGTAAAATATGTTATTATATTGACATTCTGCAAAGGAATGTATCTGATAGTCTAACAAAAAAAAAGACTAAATGTGGCCAAGGATGAACACAGGATAGCAGCAGATTTCTTCAGCTCCACCAATTTCATTACATTGACAGGAATTAATTACTTAAAAAATTAATTCTTGAAGTAATTTTCTTTCTAAATATGTCTGTTTTATATAGTTCTTGAACTATATCTAAAAAAGAAAGGAAATCTTAATAATATTCCTGTCAGAAATTACTTTGGAAATTTTCCTGTCAGTTTATCAGTCTGAAATGAGTTCCAGTAAGACAAATTCTCAAGACTCCAGCATCAAGAAAGAACTTCAGTCTCTGATAATTATAGTCCAGCAACTTACTGCTAAGATGGATAAAATGGATACTAAAATAGACACTTTCATAGAAAAACTACAAAACAAATAGACTTGTTACATATGGACCTGCAACAACAGAAGATCCAGATGACAGGCATAGAAGAAGCTGTGAATGACATGGAAAATAAAATACAAGAACAGGAAATCAACATTGAGTTTCTGCTGAAACAAAATACACATTTACAAACAAAGCTGGATGACCTAGAAAATAGATCTAGGCGCAATAACATTAGGATTTTTGGACTGCCAGAAAATATTGAAGGTAACAATATTACTTCTTTTTTAACAACATGGCTCCCTAAAACTTTAGATTTACCAGAAGCATTCTCTTTTGGTATCGAAGAGCACATAGATCTATAGCTAATACTAACTCTAACAAAAACTATCCTAGATCAGTTATAGTTAGATTTCTATCATCTTTTGATAAAGAGATGGTTCTTAAATCTGCTTGGGCTAAAGCTCCTGTTAAGTTTAATGAGACAACTGTGCGTTTTGACAATGACTATTCTTCCATGGTAATTGCTAAAAGAAAAGTTTTTCTACCACTAATAAGGGAGCTTAAAAAAGCACAGTTTAAAACATACCTTCTGTTTCCTGCCAAGCTTAAAATCTTCCTTCCTGATGGTCCTAAGGTCTTCGATGATTTAGACTCTGCTTTACTGTTTGTCAAAGAAAAAAGGATTTTAGATAAAATAGAAGAAATGGAATGGGCTAGTTCTTCATTAAAGAGATTGGCAACTGAAGCTTCCTGGAAGACTTCAGAGAAGAAGAAGAGACTAAAAACAAATGATTTGTTATATGTTTTTTTCTCTCTCATCATTTTAGTTCATTATTAATCTTTTTGAATATAGTTCCTGCATTTCCAGAAAGCCACAAATATTTTGGAAAAGATTTAATCAAAGTTATTCTCTATGTGCAAAGAAATGTTTTGTTTCATAACCAGTCAAAATGCCTGAGGATTTAATGGCAGGCTGTGACTCGATTTGTTTTCTTTCTGAAAAAAGTAAGGTTAGTAATTTGATACATTTTTTATCTTTACCTTTTTTTTTCCTTCTTCTTTTATTATTTTCTTTGTTTAAACAATGACATTCTATTTAGATTATGTAGTGGGTAAAGGGTGGGGAGGGCAGGAGAGAACAGTAATGAAAATATCATTAATAGAATAATAACATATTTATTTCTTGTAAAAGTTTATAAGTTCTTCAAATGCTATTTCTAATTATACTTTCTTGATTATACTGCTTATGCTTGTTTGTAAATAATCTGTCATGCTTTAACTAATAATAATCAGAACTAAATAAGAGTAAATAATATGTTTTATTTTTAACTCTATTAATATAAACAGTAAGTAACATTCCATTGTATATACTTCTTACAGCTTTCTCTTACATTTTTTTATTTCTGCCTCACTCTCTTTTATTTTCTACTCTCTTTTTCTTTTCTTTATTAATATATAGAAATGCTTTAGACTGTGTGGGCACAGTGAATAATAGGATTTGTATGAAAATTGAGTTGGGAGAAGAATGCTGAGTTTTATTGCTTGTTGGTAATTTTGAGTTTAATTTCACTTGCATAGAGGCTGTGATGATCTGTGGAATACATTGTGGAGGTTCTGTCATGTTTAGATGCATTTACACTGCTAAATGAATGTTTGTCACTAGTTTTTAATAAGTTTCCCGCCAAAATGTTAAGAGAGACAATCTGGGATGTGGGCTGTCTTATGCACAATGTCCTTGAGTTACCTCAGAATCTTCAAATCACAGAATTCTCACAGAGAAACTGAAAGCAGTTAGTATAAACATTGACAAGGTTATCACACTGACACACCACAGATTCAGGAAAAATACTCTGTTCATAAAATATGTCAGTTATAATGAGTTTAAATGATGTAGTTTCTTGTAGTAAGTAAATGTCTTATTTTAGAAGGCATAAAAATTAAACATTTATTTAAATGTTTTTGAAAATCTACTTAACAGCAGCATAATAATCTGTGTTAAAAATTTGTGTTCCAAACATATACTTTACTATAACTCATTTAATTCATCTGACTGACAAACATAAATAATCTTATAACTCTATTCTGGAAGAAATGTCATGTGATATATTTTAAAGCAGTAGGTTAGCATGATTGTAAAATCTGGTTACCAATATGTGTTTGCTGTGCATTATTTTGTATAAAGCAGACAGATTTATTCTAGGGACAGCAAGTAGGATAGTGCTCTACTAACACACAACTCAGTGAGATCATATATATATATATATATATATATATATATATGTGTGTGTGTGTGTGTGTGTGTGTGTGTGTGTGTGTGTGTGTATGTGTGTGTGTGAGTGTGATGGCTTTTTTTTCTGAGAATCTGCATAACTATCCAATATGATTTATAATAATTTCTATGAATACAATATTTTACTCTATTGACAAAATGAATGTTTGCCACAAGTTTTAATAAGTTTCCCGCCAAAATGTTAAGGGAGACAATCTGGGATGTGGGCTGTCTCATGCATAGTGTCCATGAGTTTCCTCAGAAGCTTCACTCACAGAATTTTCACAGAGAAACTGAAAGCAGTTAGTATAAACATTGACAAGGTTATCACACTGACACACCACAGATTCAGGAAAAATACTCTATTCATAAAATATGTCAGTTATGATGAGTTTGGATGATGTAGTTTCTTGTAGCAAGTAAATATCTTATTTTAGAAGGCATAGAAAATGAAACATTTATTTAAATGTTTTTGAAAATCTACTTAACAGTAGCATAATAATCTGTGTTAAAAACTTGTGTCCCAAACATATACTTTACTATAACTCATTTAATTCATCTGATTGGCAAGCATAAATAATCTTATAACTCTATTCTGGAAGAAATGTCATGTGATATATTTTAAAGCAGTAGGTTAGCATGATTGTAAAATCTGGTTACTAATATGTGTTTGCTGTGAATTATTTTGTATAAAGCAGACAGATTTATTCTAGGGACAGCAAGTAGGATAGTGCTCTACTAACACACAACTCAGTGAGATCAGATATATATATATATATATATATATATATATATGTGTGTGTGTGTGTGTGTGTGTGTGTGTGTGTGTGTGTGTGTGTGTGTGTATCTATGTATATATGTGTATGTGTATATGTATGTGTGTGTGTGTGTGTGTGTGTGTGTGTGTATATGTGTGTGTGTATATGTATGTGTGTGTGTCTGTGTTTATGTGTGTGATGGCTTTTTTTTTTTTTTTTTTTAGGTAATAGCAGGTGTTTCTGAGAATCTGCATAACTATGCAATATGATTTATAATAATTTTTATGAATACAATATTTTACTCTATTGACAATAATGAGTTTAAGTAAATGCTCATATACAAACAATTCAAGATTTTTTGGAAGCTGTTGATAGAATTCACATGACAGAAAATAGATGCATCTTAATGCATGTAATGTCTGAATCATATTAGCCAAAGTTTTTGATTTAAATGAATGTTAGAACATAATTTTCTCTCCTCTTGATTTCTAACATTAAGATTATTTGAATGCTATTAGAATTCAAGTGTTATATATTACATAGATCTATATAATAGTATGAACAGTTTTTTTAGTTTATATGATGCTGTTTTACCAAATGTGTAGTTTTGTCTTGATAGATAATTGAATTGAAAACTGTTAACCTCAGTTAAATATAACTAGTATTAAATTGATAAGGTGGTAGCTGAGGTACTGCTGCTTAGGGTAGGGGTTAACTTGAGTAGTAAATACTGCTCTAAGTTGGAGTTTTCAACTCAGGCGGGATGCAAGGTTTAATCATTACATTATTTTCACTTGTTCATTGTTATATGTATATAGTTTTGACATCCACAATATATTTTGTACACTCATTGTCACTACAAACAAAATTGAATCCTATACAAAATCCCATAAGAGATTTAATAAATACAGCTATATTTAAAGGTACACCTAAAAGAGGAGATGTAACATTATTTATCTTGTTATTTGTTATTTCGATCATAAGATTCTTGAGTTTTAAAAATGCCAAATGACATCTTTAAAAGGAATTTCTTTAAACATTAATGGATTGAATAATCCGTGTAAAAGGGCAAGCCTAATAAGATACATTAATCTACACAAGGCCAATCTAGTCTTCCTGCAAGAAACCCATCTCTTGAAAAAAGATATTGATAAACTAGCCACTAATAACTATGCAGTATTGGTTAGTTCAGAGCACACTCAGAAAAAAGAGGAGTGGCTATTTTATGGAATAAAAGTATGCCCATTCCTAAAACCATTAAGTCTTATCAGGATGACAAAGGAATGTTTTGTATGGTTACAATGCAAATTAATGGGAAGACTTACACTTTAATTAATGTATACTGGATACCTGGAATTGGTATTAATACAGTGAAACATCATATTGATAAGATCATATCATTCTCTATAGGGATATTATTTTAGCTGGTGATTTTAATTGTATACTACATGAAAGTGATACTACCACTATAAAGAAAAGAAGAATTACATCTAATGCAAAACATTTAAATGATTTTGCTAATTCTTATCATTTGAATGATATTAATAATCAGATAGAGTCAAAATCATTACCATACACCTTTTTTCTAACAGATACAAAACTTATTCAAAAATAGATAGGGTCTTTATTTCTAACCAGATGGTAACAGATTTAATTAATTCCAAAATCATTTCATGTCCTATATCTGATCATAACTCAATTGTTTTGAATTCATGATAAAAATACTCATAATGTTCAGATCAAAAGGATACCAGCATACTTAACTCAGCTAAAAGACTATAAAGAATATATACTTTCAGAAGTACAACATTTTCTAGACATAAATAATACTCCTGAAGTCTCCATTGTCTATGTTTGGGATGCCTTAAAATCATATCTATATGGACAAAGTATCAGATGGTATAATAACAAAAGGAAATCTTGGGATAAGGAATTGTTAGATATTCAAAGTAAACTAGACTCTTATAAACATAATAATAAAGAAAATATTATGGACAAGAAAGTTATTGAAGAAATAAACAAACTAAATGAGAACTACAAAGAAATTTTAACTCATAAAGTTAAAATAACTTTAGAGAAATACAAGTTTTTGTCTTATTCAATAAGCCCCAAATACTTACATAGACTTAAAAATAAAACAAAAGATTGAATAAACAAAACCATATCAAAGAAATCTTTTCTCTAAGGAAAAAGAAGAATGTTTCTAGTATACCAGAAATACTGGATGAATTTAGAAATCACTTTCACAAGATTAACCATAACAACATTAACATGGAACCTTAAGATAAAATAAAGGAGTTTATAACCACAAACATGAATAAAAGCTTAATAAACAACAGATTAAACTATTGGACAAGAGTATTTCATATACAGAAGTTATTACACAAATAAATAAGCTTAAATCAAACAAAGCACCGGGTAATGATGGTATTATACCAGAGATATATAAAATCCTTTCTAAAACTACATATTCATTAATACATAAGGTTTTATTCTGGCCCAAACTGAGTTAATAACCCCCATCTTGGCAATATACATTTATTTCACCAATTTTAAAACCTAATAAAGATCCAACTAGATGTTCTTCATATCGACCCATCTCATTACTTAATGTTGATTATAAAATGTTTATGAGTATTTTTGCTGATAGATTGAAGACAATTATCCCGGCATTATAGACATAGATCAGACGGGCTTCATTGTAAATAGAAATACTTTTGATAATATAAGAAGAACTTTAACATTAATTGATTTTGCAAATAGGAAAAAGAAAGATTTAACACTTATTAGTCTTGATATAGGTTCAGCATTTGATTCAGTAAGTTGGGACTATCTGTTTACCTTACTGAAGTGCACAAATTTCTCTGATGCATTTGTAAATTTAATTGAGCATTTATACAAAGGAACGCTGGCTTATTTTAAGGTAGGAACATATGTTTCACAAAAAATACCCATTCTTAAAGGTACAAAGCAAGGATGTCCACTTTCTCCACTATTATTCACTTTAGTAATGGAGCCTTGGGCTAATTTGATTAGAAACAGTACTGACATAGAGGGTTTTGAAATAGAAGAAAATACAACATCAAAATTCAACTTTTGCAGATGATGTTCTAATTACATCAGCAGGATCTAATTCTTCTATGCAGTCTTTATTTGATAAAATGATGAATTTTAAAAGTATTTCTGGTTTAATATTCAATGAAGAAAAACTAAAATACTACCTATATATACGAAAAAATACTCTCATTAGTGATTTTACTAAATATGTACCCAACTCAGGTCAGATAACTTATTTAGGTATAATACTATCTAAAGATATTAAATCTATTATATATAATAACTATAATACCTGTTTTCTTAATATACAAAATCTTTTTAATACCTGGAATAATATGTTTTTTACTATGGAGGAGAGACTTACAATTATTAAAATGATAATATTCCCCAAGATTTTATACTTAATACAATCAATAATACTTTCACCTACAAAAATAACTATCAAGAAACTGAATACACTAATGTTAAATTTCTTATGGGCACCTAATAGACCTAGGATTGCATTAAAAAACATACTAATAGCTGGTCTCAAGGGGGTATTTCTTTTCCAGACTTTAATTTATATATTATCTCTTCTATTATAAAAGTTATTACTTTATTAATAGATCGGTCATATGTCACAAAATGGAAAGATTATTGGGAGCTAATTAGTATGCACTTCATGAAAATCTCCTTAACACATAAAAATATGATTATAAATAACTCCATGTTGTGGTTGCTAAAGGAATTTTGTACTTCACCTATTACACCTAAACATATGGTCTGTTACCCATTAAATATTATTATTAGTTATCGTAACTTTATATTCATGCACCCTAAGTATAGGGAATGGAATTTTATTGTATTCCCTATAATTTATACTCAGGGTATGCTTATGTCATCTACTTCTGAAGGAGCTCATTTAGCTATAGATAATAATCTAAAGTACTGGTATCATCTGATATCTGATAATAAAGTTAAAAATCTAGATTTCTTAAAACAAGAATTTGATCTAAGAGAAACTTGCTGGTTAGAGGTTCAGATCTTTAGACAACATCTCATTGATAGAATAGATCTAATGTCTATAACAGTTAAAGAATCTATTCCAAAACTGATTGATTACTTGATAATAAATTTACAGCATAAAGTTTCTGATAAAGGTAAACTTTCATATATACATAAAATTATCAGACAAGAAACTTTTTACAATGTAGATTCATACTGGAATTATTTCACCTCTATTAATGGGGACCCACCAACTCAACAAGATAAACAATATATATTGGAATCTGCTTATAGAACTACATCTTCCATTGTCTGGAGACTTTATACATGGAAATTTTTACATAGATCTTTCTATACACCTTTGATGATGAATAAAATTAATAATAAAGATAATCTATGTAAGAGATGTAATGTAGAAATTAATGCTGACTGGGCTCATATGTTTTATGACTGTATGAAGTTGAAAGAATACTGGAAGTCAATTAATGAACTTTTGCAGGCTCTTTTTACAGATAATTTCATTATTTCTAAGTCTCTTATATTATTCAACACACCTGTACCTCAATGTGTTAAAAAGATTAAGCTTCCCTTGTTATGGTCTATCCTAGCAGTGGCTAGGAAAATAATAACTAGAAATTGGATTTCAGATACACCTCCTTCGTTCAATGAATTTAAAAATGTTATGAATATAATGTGTCATATGGAAATAAGCACAATTAGAATGAGAACAACTAGAAAAACATCACATTTTATTGTGTGGGATAATTTACAAAATTTGTTAAAAAAAATCTAATTTCAATAGCACAGTATTTTAGTTTAATTAATTGATCTGATTGTAGTGGATGTCTTTGTAAATACTTTAGTTGTTTTGTTGAATATTATAATAATACCTATTTTTAATTATTTGTATAAAATTGTTATGATATTTCTCTTATATGTTAAAACAATAAACTTGTTTTAAAAAAAAGAAATTACTTTGGAAATTTTCCTGTCAGTTTATCAGTCTGAAATGAGTTCCAGTAAGACAAATTCTCAAGACTCCAGCATCAAGAAAGAACTTCGGTCTCTGATAATTATAGTCCAGCAACTTACTGCTAAGATGGATAAAATGGATACTAAAATAGACACTTTCATAGAAAAAACTACAAAACAAATAGACTTGTTACATATGGACCTGCAACAACAGAAGATCCAGATGACAGGCATAGAAGAAGCTGTGAATGACATGGAAAATAAAATACAAGAACAGGAAATCAACATTGAGTTTCTGCTGAAACAAAATACACATTTACAAACAAAGCTGGATGACCTGGAAAATAGATCTTGGTGCAATAACATTAGGATTTTTGGACTGCCAGAAAATATTGAAGGTAACAATATTACTTCTTTTTTAACAACATGGCTCCCTAAAACTTTAGATTTACCAGAAGCATTCTCTTTTGGTATCGAAAGAGCACATAGATCTATAGCTAATACTAACTCTAACAAAAACTATCCTAGATCAGTTATAGTTAGATTTCTATCATCTTTGATAAAGAGATGGTTCTTAAATCTGCTTGGGCTAAAGCTCCTGTTAAGTTTAATGAGACAACTGTGCGTTTTGACAATGACTATTCTTCCATGGTAATTGCTAAAAGAAAAGTTTTTCTGCCACTAATAAGGGAGCTTACAAAAGCACAGTTTAAAACATACCTTCTGTTTCCTGCCAAGCTTAAAATCTTCCTTCCTGATGGTCCTAAGGTCTTCGATGATTTAGACTCTGCTTTACTGTTTGTCAAAGAAAAAAGGATTTTGGATAAAATAGAAGAAATGGAATGGGCTAGTTCTTCATTAAAGAGATTGGCAACTGAAGCTTCCTGGAAGACTTCAGAGAAGAAGAAGAGACTAAAAAACAAATGATTTGTTATATGCTTTTTTTCTCTCTCATCATTTTAGTTCATTATTAATCTTTTTGAATATAGTTCCTGCATTTCCAGAAAGCCACAAATATTTTGGAAAAGATTTAATCAAAGTTATTCTCTATGTGCAAAGAAATGTTTTGTTTCATAACCAGTCAAAATGCCTGAGGATTTAATGGCAGGCTGTGACTCGATTTGTTTTCTTTCTGAAAAAAGTAAGGTTAGTAATTTGATACATTTTTTTTTATCTTTACCTTTTCTTTTCTTCTTTTATTATTTTCTTTGTTTAAACAATGACATTCTATTTAGATTATGTAGTGGGTAAAGGGTGGGGGAGGGCAGGGAGAGAACAGTAATGAAAATATCATTAATAGAATAATAACATATTTATTTCTTGTAAAAGTTTATAAGTTCTTCAAATGCTATTTCTAATTATACTTTCTTGATTATACTGCTTATGCTTGTTTGTAAATAATCTGTCATGCTTTAACTAATAATAATCAGAACTAAATAAGAGTAAATAATATGTTTTATTTTTAACTCTATTAATATAAACAGTAAGTAACATTCCATTGTATATACTTCTTACAGCTTTCTCTTACATTTTTTTATTTCTGCCTCACTCCCTTTTATTTTCTACTCTCTTTTCTTTTCTTTATTAATATATAGAAATGCTTTAGACTGTGTGGGCACAGTGAATAATAGGATTTGTATGAAAATTGAGTTGGGAGAAGAATGCTGAGTTTTATTGCTTGTTGGTAATTTTGAGTTTAATTTCACTTGCATAGAGGCTGTGATGATCTGTGGAATACATTGTGGAGGTTCTGTCATGTTTAGATGCATTTACACTGCTAAATGAATGTTTGTCACTAGTTTTTAATAAGTTTCCCACCAAAATGTTAAGAGAGACAATCTGGGATGTGGGCTGTCTTATGCACAATGTCCTTGAGTTACCTCAGAATCTTCAAATCACAGAATTCTCACAGAGAAACTGAAAGCAGTTAGTATAAACATTGACAAGGTTATCACACTGACACACCACAGATTCAGGAAAAATACTCTGTTCATAAAATATGTCAGTTATAATGAGTTTAAATGATGTAGTTTCTTGTAGTAAGTAAATGTCTTATTTTAGAAGGCATAAAAATGAAACATTTATTTAAATGTTTTTGAAAATCTACTTAACAGCAGCATAATAATCTGTGTTAAAATTTGTGTTCCAAACATATACTTTACTATAACTCATTTAATTCATCTGACTGACAAACATAAATAATCTTATAACTCTATTCTGGAAGAAATGTCATGTGATATATTTTAAAGCAGTAGGTTAGCATGATTGTAAAATCTGGTTACCAATATGTGTTTGCTGTGCATTATTTTGTATAAAGCAGACAGATTTATTCTAGGGACAGCAAGTAGGATAATGCTCTACTAACACACAACTCAGTGAGATCAGATATATATATATATATATATATATATATATATATATATATATATGTGTGTGTGTGTGTGTGTGTGTGTGTGTGTGTGTGTGTGTGTGTGTGTGTGTATGTGTGTGTGTGTGTGAGTGTGATGGCTTTTTTTTCTGAGAATCTGCATAACTATCTAATATGATTTATAATAATTTCTATGAATACAATATTTTACTCTATTGACAAAATGAATGTTTGCCACAAGTTTTAATAAGTTTCCCGCCAAAATGTTAAGGGAGACAATCTGGGATGTGGGCTGTCTCATGCATAGTGTCCATGAGTTTCCTCAGAAGCTTCACTCACAGAATTTTCACAGAGAAACTGAAAGCAGTTAGTATAAACATTGACAAGGTTATCACACTGACACACCACAGATTCAGGAAAAATACTCTATTCATAAAATATGTCAGTTATGATGAGTTTAGATGATGTAGTTTCTTGTAGCAAGTAAATATCTTATTTTAGAAGGCATAGAAAATGAAACATTTATTTAAATGTTTTGAAAATCTACTTAACAGTAGCATACTAATCTGTGTTAAAAACTTGTGTCCCAAACATATACTTTACTATAACTCATTTAATTCATCTGATTGACAAGCATAAATAATCTTATAACTCTATTCTGGAAGAAATGTCATGTGATATATTTTAAAGCAGTAGGTTAGCATGATTGTAAAATCTGGTTACTAATATGTGTTTGCTGTGCATTATTTTGTATAAAGCAGACAGATTTATTCTAGGGACAGCAAGTAGGATTGTGCTCTACAAAGACACAACTCAGTGAGATCATATATATATATATATATATATATATATATATATATATATATATATGTGTATGTGTGTGTGTGTGTGTGTGTGTATGTATGTATATATGTGTATGTGTATATGTATGTGTGTGTGTGTGTGTGTGTGTGTGTGTGTATATGTGTGTGTGTATATGTATGTGTGTGTGTCTGTGTTTATGTGTGTGATGGCTTTTTTTTTTTTTTAGGTAATAACGCAGGTGTTTCTGAGAATCTGCATAACTATGCAATATGATTTATAATAATTTTTATGAATACAATATTTTACTCTATTGACAATAATGAGTTTAAGTAAATGCTCATATACAAACAATTCAAGATTTTTTTGGAAGCTGTTGATAGAATTCACATGACAGAAAATAGATGCATCTTAATGCATGTAATGTCTGAATCATATTAGCCAAAGTTTTTGATTTAAATGAATGTTAGAACATAATTTTCTCTCCTCTTGATTTCTAACATTAAGATTATTTGAATGCTATTAGAATTCAAGTGTTATATATTACATAGATCTATATAATAGTATGAACAGTTTTTTTAGTTTATATGATGCTGTTTTACCAAATGTGTAGTTTTGTCTTGATAGATAATTGAATTGAAAACTGTTAACCTCAGTTAAATATAACTAGTATTAAATTGATAAGGTGGTAGCTGAGGTACTGCTGCTTAGGGTAGGGGGTTAACTTGAGTAGTAAATACTGCTCTAAGTTGGAGTTTTCAACTCCAGGCGGGATGCAAGGTTTAATCCTTACATTATTTTCACTTGTTCATTGTTATATGTATATAGTTTTGACATCCACAATATATTTTGTACACTCATTGTCACTACAAACAAAATTGAATCCTATACAAAATCCCATAAGAGATTTAATAAATACAGCTATATTTAAAGGTACACCTAAAAGAGGAGATGTAACATTATTTATCTTGTTATTTGTTATTTCGATCATAAGATTCTTGAGTTTTAAAAATGCCAAATGACATCTTTAAAAGGAATTTCTTTAAACATTAATGGATTGAATAATCCGTGTAAAAGGGCAAGCCTAATAAGATACATTAATCTACACAAGGCCAATCTAGTCTTCCTGCAAGAAACCCATCTCTTGAAAAAAGATATTGATAAACTAGCCACTAATAAGTATACAGTATTGGTTAGTTCAGAGCACACTCAGAAAAAAGAGGAGTGGCTATTTTATGGAATAAAAGTATGCCCATTCCTAAAACCATTAAGTCTTATCAGGATGACAAAGGAATGTTTTGTATGGTTACAATACAAATTAATGGGAAGACTTACACTTTAATTAATGTATATTGGATACCTGGAATTGGTATTAATACAGTGAAACATCATATTGATAAGATCATATCATTCTCTATAGGGATATTATTTTAGCTGGTGATTTTAATTGTATACTACATGAAAGTGATACTACCACTATAAAGAAAAGAAGAATTACATCTAATGCAAAACATTTAAATGATTTTGCTAATTCTTATCATTTGAATGATATTAATAATCAGATAGAGTCAAAATCATTACCATACACCTTTTTTCTAACAGATACAAAACTTATTCAAAAATAGATAGGGTCTTTATTTCTAACCAGATGGTAACAGATTTAATTAATTCCAAAATCATTTCATGTCCTATATCTGATCATAACTCAATTGTTTTGAATTCATGATAAAAATACTCATAATGTTCAGATCAAAAGGATACCAGCATACTTAACTCAGCTAAAAGACTATAAAGAATATATACTTTCAGAAGTACAACATTTTCTAGACATAAATAATACTCCTGAAGTCTCCATTGTCTATGTTTGGGATGCCTTAAAATCATATCTATATGGACAAAGTATCAGATGGTATAATAACAAAAGGAAATCTTGGGATAAGGAATTGTTAGATATTCAAAGTAAACTAGACTCTTATAAACATAATAATAAAGAAAATATTATGGACAAGAAAGTTATTGAAGAAATAAACAAACTAAATGAGAAATACAAAGAAATTTTAACTCATAAAGTTAAAATAACTTTAGAAATACAAGTTTTGTCTTATTCAATAAGCCCCAAATACTTACATAGACTTAAAAATAAAACAAAAGATTGAATAAACAAAACCATATCAAAGAAATCTTTTCTCTAAGGAAAAGAAGAATGTTTCTAGTATACCAGAAATACTGGATGAATTTAGAAATCACTTTCACAAGATTAACCATAACAACATTAACATGGAACCTAAAGATAAAATAAAGGAGTTTATAACCACAAACATGAATAAAAAGCTTAATAAACAACATATTAAACTATTGGACAAGAGTATTTCATATACAGAAGTTATTACACAAATAAATAAGCTTAAATCAAACAAAGCACCGGGTAATGATGGTATTATACCAGAGATATATAAAATCCTTTCTAAAACTACATATTCATTAATACATAAGTTTTTATTCTGGCCCAAACTGAGTTAATAACCCCCCCCATCTTGGCAATATACATTTATTTCACCAATTTTAAAACCTAATAAAGATCCAACTAGATGTTCTTCATATCGACCCATCTCATTACTTAATGTTGATTATAAAATGTTTATGAGTATTTTGCTGATAGACTGAAGACAATTATCCCTGGCATTATAGACATAGATCAGACGGGCTTCATTGTAAATAGAAATACTTTTGATAATATAAGAAGAACTTTAACATTAATTGATTTTGCAAATAGGAAAAGAAAGATTTAACACTTATTAGTCTTGATATAGGTTCAGCATTTGATTCAGTAAGTTGGGACTATCTGTTTACCTTACTGAAATGCACAAATTTCTCTGATGCATTTGTAAATTTAATTGAGCATTTATACAAAGGAACGCTGGCTTATATTAAGGTAGGAACATATGTTTCACATAAAAATACCCATTCTTAAAGGTACAAAGCAAGGATGTCCACTTTCTCCACTATTATTCACTTTAGTAATGGAGCCTTGGGCTAATTTGATTAAAAACAGTACTGACATAGAGGGTTTTGAAATAGAAGAAAATACAACATCAAAAATTCAACTTTTTGCAGATGATGTTCTAATTACATCAGCAGGATCTAATTCTTCTATGCAGTCTTTATTTGATAAAATGATGAATTTTAAAAGTATTTCTGGTTTAATATTCAATGAAGAAAAACTAAAATACTACCTATATATACGAAAAAATACTCTCATTAGTGATTTTACTAAATATGTACCCAACTCAGGTCAGATAACTTATTTAGGTATAATACTATCTAAAGATATTAAATCTATTATATATAATAACTATAATACCTGTTTTCTTAATATACAAAATCTTTTAATACCTGGAATAATATGTTTTTACTATGGAGGAGAGACTTACAATTATTAAAATGATAATATTCCCCAAGATTTTATACTTAATACAATCAATAATACTTTCACCTACAAAAATAACTATCAAGAAACTGAATACACTAATGTTAAATTTCTTATGGGCACCTAATAGACCTAGGATTGCATTAAAGAAACATACTAATAGCTGGTCTCAAGGGGTATTTCTTTTCCAGACTTTAATTTATATATTATCTCTTCTATTATAAAAGTTATTACTTTATTAATAGATCGGTCATATGTCACAAAATGGAAAGATTATTGGGAGCTAATTAGTATGCACTTCATGAAAATCTCCTTAACACATAAAAATATGATTATAAATAACTCCATGTTGTGGTTGCTAAAGGAATTTTGTACTTCACCTATTACACCTAAACATATGGTCTGTTACCCATTAAATATTATTATTAGTTATCGTAACTTTATATTCATGCACCCTAAGTATAGGGAATGGAATTTTATTGTATTCCTATAATTTATACTCAGGGTATGCTTATGTCATCTACTTCTGAAGGAGCTCATTTAGCTATAGATAATAATCTAAAGTACTGGTATCAGCTGATATCTGATAATAAAGTTAAAAATCTAGATTTCTTAAAACAAGAATTTGATCTAAGAGAAACTTGCTGGTTAGAGGTTCAGATCTTTAGACAACATCTCATTGATAGAATAGATCTAATGTCTATAACAGTTAAAGAATCTATTCCAAAACTGATTGATTACTTGATAATAAATTTACAGCATAAAGTTTCTGATAAAGGTAAACTTTCATATATACATAACATTATCAGACAAGAAACTTTTTACAATGTAGATTCATACTGGAATTATTTCACCTCTATTAATGGGGACCCACCAACTCAACAAGATAAACAATATATATTGGAATCTGCTTATAGAACTACATCTTCCATTGTCTGGAGACTTTATACATGGAAATTTTACATAGATCTTTTATACACCTTTGATGATGAATAAAATTAATAATAAAGATAATCTATGTAAGAGATGTAATGTAGAAATTAATGCTGACTGGGCTCATATGTTTTATGACTGTATGAAGTTGAAAGAATACTGGAAGTCAATTAATGAATTTTTGCAGGCTCTTTTACAGATAATTTCATTATTTCTAAGTCTCTTATATTATTCAACACACCTGTACCTCAATGTGTTAAAAAGATTAAGCTTCCCTTGTTATGGTCTATCCTAGCAGTGGCTAGGAAAATAATAACTAGAAATTGGATTTCAGATACACCTCCTTCGTTCAATGAATTTAAAAATGTTATGAATATAATGTGTCATATGGAAATAAGCACAATTAGAATGAGAACAACTAGAAAAACATCACATTTTATTGTATGGGATAATTTACAAAATTTGTTAAAAAAATTCTAATTTCAATAGCACAGTATTTTAGTTTAATTAATTGATCTGATTGTAGTGGATGTCTTTGTAAATACTTTAGTTGTTTTGTTGAATATTATAATAATACCTATTTTTAATTATTTGTATAAAATTGTTATGATATTTCTCTTATATGTTAAAACAATAAACTTGTTTTGAAAAAAAAAAAAAGACTAAAAAAATCAGTAAAATTTTAATTGGCAACAACAGAAGCAACAATAAAAATAGGATACAGAAACATTGCTCAACTTGATGATGGTGAGACAGCTACTGTTTACCTTTTGAGAGCAATGCAGCTCAGAGCTCATTATCATGTGAAAACTCAGAGTAGAAGATACCTGTAGTAGCTGCTACATAATGCATTGACCACAAATGCTGAACAATGAGTATGTATGTGTGTATGTACCTCAGCATGTTCACATGTACACTTTTCTATTTACTGACCAGATGAAGGCATGTATATGGGAAAGCAAAAGCAGAAGAAAGTACGTAAAGGAAACCGGTAAAAAAGTGAATGTGATGAGGGAGGCAGTAATACTTTTTTTTTTTTTTTTAAGGACAGATGCCCATTTTTAAGAATGTAAGGGAAGATGAAGGTATGATAAGACGGTAAGGGTAGGTAGCAGGGAGAAACTCTTAAAATGCATAACACAGACAAGACTGACAGGAGAGGAGCTGACACACTGAGTGAGAGGCATGATAGAGATATAGACAGCAGAACATCAGAGGAAAAACAATGGTGGTGGGGAGGATTTTACAATAAATGGTAGAGAGAAGGAACACAAAAAGGAGAGGAACACCAGGATGGCATATATGACAAGCATGGTCCCCATACTGCCCTTCCCATGTTAGGCCTACTGAGTCCTGGCTCAGATGGTAGTAGCAGTGGTTGGCAGGGATGCAACTCTTCAAGCTGCAAGAGCAGTCTTTCTAGGTGTCTGATGTGGTTTCAGTGCAGCTGTCCACTGGTTTCCCCAATACATCTGTCAGTTGCCTTCTAGGTGACAAATCTTTCATCTCTGGTAAAACCACAGGTAGGAGCTACAGAGCTCCCAGCCAGTGAAGTCTTACCAGGGGCCCTATCAGCCTTCCTGACAAGGCAATGAGGAAGATGCTGTAGCTGGCATTTGCCTGATGTAGTGGGTAGTGTGACTCAGTGGGGGCTGAAGTTACAGGGAACAACTACTGGCACTGCCTTGGCTGCTGTACAGAAATTCAAAATAACTGGAGAGAAATAACATAACAAGCGCATCAAAATATATAAAATAAAAAAGGATAGTGACAGAGGTCGAGGTAAAACAAGGAGTCATTCATGAAATGCAGTACAATTTGAACAAATACATGAAGTTATGCTACAACAACTGCAATACCAATAACTTTGCAAAACCCAAGATACAAACACAGATGACTACCACAAACCCCAGTGATTTGCTGATGTCTGCTACCTTATTATACTAATTCATTACTGCAATCACAGTTTGCAGTTGGTATATGTCCCAGTGACATATTATGTACATCTAAGATACCCCTGACACATGACCAAAGGCAAAGCTTGACCTGGGGAAATTACACATTACCTGATTATGTGAACTGCAATACTATCTAAGCCACATAAAGGACATTACAAATACAATGTGACACATTTTTTATAGTAAACATGTCTGATATGTAGATGCTGCTATGAGAAGTTTATACACTTTTAAAAATACTGAGAAATGAATAATTACTTCATTTAATGGTCTACTCACTGATCTTCTGGTACATGTAGCCTCCCATGCTGTGGAAAAAAAAAGAGAAATTATTAATGTGCATTCCCCAAATGTAGGATGAAAAAAATTACAAATTAAAATCATACAATACATCTCAGGCTCCCTCACCCTGACCTCTTTTTTCCCATCAGCTAAGGAAGTCTGGCACCTCTGCAGGTCACTGTAGTGGTATGACCCTGTTGCAGTGCACCAAGACAATGGCTGTAATTCAAAAAGTATTGAAAAATGTGTATTCGTTAAGTGCTTTTGTTCCCTCAAGTTGAAGAACTACATCAAGAGTGTAGTATGCCTGAGGCATCAGTAGTAGCCCTGGTGAGACAGTGGCAGGCATTCACCTTATATTGGAGATCCTCATAGGAGTCTTCAAACAGGTACTCCTGGTGTTCCCTGGGTAACAACTATGGGGAAGATCTTGGATTCCTTAAAGCACCACGGGGGCATCTTGCCAGAAACAGTGCTGTTGGAATGCATGTCTATACTACAGGTCTGATACAGAGAATAATGGCTGGGATCTTGCAGCCACTACCATTGCACATTTTGTGAATCATCACACATTGTCAGGCTTTTGTGAATTGCCATTCATGATCAGGCATCTGAGTATCACAACCTGTGGTAGGGTGTGACTTGGTCTATGCCATTATGGCAGTGTTTTAAATGTGACTGTGAAGTCTGAGACATGGAAAAAAATCTGTGCTGTGTTAGCATACTGTTGAACATTTTGAATGGCATTATTCTTTAGAACCTACTTTGCCTATAGGTGTACAGCATGAATGGCAAAGACCCTCCTGTTCTCATTGATTCATCTGCACATGCTCAGTGTGCACCGCATATGCTCATGCATGTGTACAGCACTGTTTAAGCCTGTGCATGAGAGTATGTCTCCAGTTGCAATGCATACATTGAGAAATTCAGAAACATTCATGAGCTGAAGCCTCATTTTCTTAGTTATTATGCTCAGAAACCCAAATCTGTGTAATATAAATTCCAACAGCGACATAGTGGCTCATCTTGTTTTTAAAGAAAAGAGAGAGAAAGAGCACTAGCTAGAATCCTGTTATACCTGTGAGAAGGAGATTGTGAAAGAAGAAAGTAGCAGTAGTAACTGTGCAAGGTAGGTTATACGTTTTTACCTATATTGCTTTAACTACACTATTTTTCTGAAGTGAATCAGTCTGGATAGTGCAGCACAGATAGTATCAGATTTCCTTAGTGGCATACTCCCATGGGGTGTATTCGTTCTCCACACAGTGTCATGCCTGACAAAGGGAAGACATGAAAATGCATGTTCTTGCATGCAGCAAATGAGCTCTTGTTGCAGTCCTTTCATCTCCATGGCCAACCTTGTTCAGCTAGGAGAATACTGATTAGCCCCACCATGACCATGGGTGGCAGGATGTTGTGTCAGATATTAATGCTGTCAGTGGCAAGGACAAAAACTCTGAGTAGGTCAGTTGCAGTGCCACTGACATGATATAAGAAGAACAACATCATGTTGCCTACCTTGCACATGAGGGTAGGGCAATGGGAGGTGGGCCATTGGTCGAACCACCATTAATGGAAATAGAGGAGTGTCTTGCTACTCTGTGTGAGGGATTGGATTCATTACTTTCCACTGTGGTATGTTAGACCTTGGAGCTGACCTGCAGAATGCTTCTAGAGTGCCCACTAGGTATGCCCTGGTATGTTTTGGTGTTGTACTGCTAAGACACTTACTTTGATTTGTATGCTGGTGTTCATAGCAGTAAATTTGTGTTCTTTCTGTTAAGTAGCCCCATAAGGGTTGCAAGGTACATGGGCACCTGTACAAGGTAAAGATATGATCTGATGTTGCACTTTTCATTCTTCCTCACCTATGGGTCTTGGATCTGATCCTCGGATCTGGCTCGGCCGCATTTCCTAGACTTTGGATCCTATTCTTGAGCTCCTCCCTCTTCCCATAATACACTACACTGTGCCTAACTCCTGAGATCTCATTTGCCGCCATCATGGTCGGACTGAGGAATATGAATCTTGAGCTGTAAGAAGATTTCTGTAACCTAATTTATTTAAATAGACTTTGTTCTTTTTAAATTCTATAGATGTCCTTCAAGGATGCATCTGCAGTCCTAACAAATGGGTTGTCCTGCCTCAGGCAGCCCTTCGGTCGGCCGGATTCCAAAGTCTGGGTCTGGCCTCGGCTGATGTCGCACTTCACCCGACGTCATAGCTGCTGTGAATTGGGTATAAAGGCATCAGCTGACGCCATTTTCCCCAGTCTTTCTTGCCACGCGGTGCCCGAAGCAGAAGCGGTTCGCAAGTGCCGGTCGGTCAGATTCAGAGATTACTACTACCGAAGACTTCTAAAAAGCTAAGTACCCCGTTGGGGGACTCTTTCTTGCCTCAGCCGATGTCAGAAAAAGTAAATAACTGTTTAACTTGTGGGAAACAAATACCTCATAAGGATTTCCACTCTTACTGCCTTCCTTGCATAGGCCCAGACCACGACGTAGCAGCTTGTCTAGCCTGTGCTTCCTTCAACCGACGGACTCTTAGACGTCGGTCGGAGTTTGCAGTGGAGTTTTTCGGCTCCGCTTTTGCTTACAAAATGCCATCGGAGACTCCGACTTCACAATTAGCTAAAAAGCGTAAATTCTATAGTTCTTTACTTCTGTCCTCCCTCAGTAGTAGCTTAGGCTCGAAACAATGTTTTTTCCTTTTCTTGGAGATTGTTTATCCCTTTATGATCTGCTAGTCTTGACTGTCAGTCTATCCACTCCCTATGTTGTAATAACAATTTTTCTTTTCCTTTCTTTTCTTTTCTTAAAATTGCCTTGGTTTTTTTGCTGAAAGTTTGAGAGATATGTCTCCGGTGAGTCACTGAGGAACGGGTTACTGTCTCTTAGCCTACAGATTTGTGGCTTGCTTTCTTTTTCTTCCTGAGTGACATTGAGTTGCAGTTATACAAGCTGTTTTGTTTTACATAATGCTTACTTTCATCTCTTTTCTATCATCTCCTAGGTTTCCTTCATTTGAATACCTCTTACTCCTCTACCCGGTCTTTCTCTTGGCTTTTTGTGGTTGGTTTGATGTGTCTCTGATGACTTCACTCCATATCGGCAGTTTTTTTTGAGTTCTGGACTTCTTACACTGCCTGTCTGTTGCTTAAAATAAAGGTTACTCGTGTTGTGGTCTTATCGTTCCTCCCTACAGACATTTTAAACTAACTTGGATGTTTTATTGTAGGCATGTCTGTGTCTGTTCCTCCTGTCCTCAGATATAACGAAAAAAAAAACAGAGAGAGAGAGAAAAGAAAGAAGAGAGATTGATATGTGCACCTATCATTACAGCAGCCTTCAAAAACCTATTTAGTGTTGTTTCTTTGGGGCTCAACCCCCCCCGTCCAAAACAAACTGATATGATTTGTGAGGAACTCAGATCCATGGACTTAGATCTAAAGTTCCTAATGCATTGTTCAGGTCCCAGGTCTCCTAAGAGTCTGATAGATTTGGCCCATGATACCTCCTTCCACAGAGCTGCTTACAGTGATTGAATACTACTCTTTGGATCTGGCTGTTACATTGCTACTCTAAGAAATGCCTAAAGGAGTTACAGGTATACTCCGATGGCCTCCTTGGATCGGAGATGTCCGGATTTTTTCTTTTGGATCCTAGCCCCTCTCCCTCCTTGGATACTATCAGCTGAATAATCTCTCTTTGGATCCTGAGGTCAGATTTGTCATATACTACCTTACAATGGTAGCTTGAGCCTTTGCTCAGATCCAACTCCTTCAGATCCAAAGTGCTTGAATTTATAGGCATTCCTTCGACTCTGACAAGTTGTTGAGTTTTTTTCTCAGATCTGACACTGATGGATCTGAAGCTGTTGAATTTATGGGCATTCTTTCATTTCTAAGGCGTTCCTTGGATCTGACAACTTTTAGAGAAAGAATTCTGGACACCAATTATGGGTGGACAGAGGCCAGAATATGTGGACATTTTTCGAGTATTGCTTTTGCAGACTTGGAGAATGCATGGAATAACAGGTTTTGTATTAGCCTGAACTTTCTGAATTGAAAATGTCTGTCTTTTTTTTGGCATTATCCCTCAATGATTTGCCAATCATTAGTTCCTGTTCAAACTAACACCCTATGATAGGGATGAGTCTGAGGGCACTTGTCCCTTGCATTCGGCTGCACCTCAGTGCTCGCTAGTCCATTCAGGCCCTGTGGAGTCATTCACTGCTAAATTCTCTGTCCTTCATACTGCTGGATTTAGGAGCTGAACTCTTCTCGTGCTGCCTGCATACCATGGTCTGTTACAGGCAGAGGGAGATTCTTCCCTTTCTTCCTGGCCTTTTCCATGTTGTTTTTGATAGGAGGCATGCTTGTTGTCCCGGGTGACTGTCCTTCAGTCTGGTTATTTCCAGGAGGCATCCCCCTGGGGTTGCAACCACAGTAATAGAGAATTCATACCCCTTTATAACTTCTTGAATTTCTCTGCTTTACAGTCCTCTTCTCTTGGCCTCCTATGGAACATGGGAGTTCCTACAGACACAGTAGTAACACTGGATAATGCATACATGATATGGTGTCACCCCCCCTTCATGTCTGTCCTCTGGGCAGTGGGCTCACAGCTACCTTTAACTTTGGGTAGCACTGACTTACCTAAGATGTTTCAGTGTTGGATCATCTACAGCCCACAAATTTCTCCAGACCCCTGTGATTGTTAAATAGGACTCTGCTCCACTCTCGAGCCCCATCACCATTTCTTGGTGATTCAAAGCAGCCCATGTCTCATTCACTGAAGGAAATTTCATGGTCAGCTGGCATCAATTGAATGCCCTTCGTTGTGTCTGCATAGCACTGTTTTTCTTTGACTTATTTCCTCGGGCATCATTGTTTGTTGCCTCCATTCATGGGGTCCCACAGCAAGCATGTGACAGTGCTTCCCCCTAGAGGAAGAGAAGTCTGCTTAAACTATACCTGTCTCTACAGAGTCAGAGGCAGCCTATTACTGTAAAAAATCAGTCCAATAAATCCAAACACTGGAGTTTATTCAGTTAGCAGATGAGTGCTTTCATCCTGACCACTTCAGAACTTAATCAGATAAACAATTAGTCTTTCAAATACATTTTACACTAAAGTTTAAAAACCGTCATAACTAGTTAATCAATTGATTTTAAATGACACACCCCTTTAAAGAGAAACACATACTGAATACAATAATTCTACGTAAGAATACATTAAACAGTGTGTTAAAATAGACCATAAATACAGTAAAAATTCATATTAAAGTATGCTTTATATAACAAAAAAACATATAAATAAATATATGTATATTTAAAACTTTAATTAAAAATATAATTAATTATTTATTATTTTTCTAAGGCCTTCAATTTTAAAAGGGAACTTATGGAAATATGCTCATTCAAGCCTGGCCAGCTGGATGCATCAAGTCGCAGCTGCCAGTATAGTTCCCTCTTCTCTAATAATACGGACCAAGCACCACCCCGGAGTTCTGTTTGTATGTTGTCAGTAATTATAAAATTAAAGGAATGTCCAACATTTTCCATTATATGTTTGCTAAGTGCGTTAGTGTCCTTTTTCAATTTTATGTCATGTAAATGTTCATAGATTCAGTTGGTTTTACCTATATAAAAATAACTGCAACAGCTGCATAAAGCACAATAAATGATTCTTTCAGAGGCACAATGATACTTCTGATGGATCCTTACCTCAGTATTGTTAATCTGGAAAACATTCCCCTTCCTTTGTATATTTACAGTAATTACACATTGCACATTTCCTCATGTAGCCATCTTTACTCTGACATAGGTTTCATTTCAAAAATGTTTTTAAGATTTCTACCCTTCTTTAATACTATAGTAGGTTGAATACCTATATACAGTCTAATACCCTTCTCATGGTTCAATATGGACCAATTCTTCTCCAGAAGTTTTCTTAATGTGTAACTGTCATTAGTATAAATGGTGATAAAAGAGGTCTTATAATCCCTTTTCTCTT
This sequence comes from Protopterus annectens, assembly GCF_019279795.1. NCBI lineage: Eukaryota > Metazoa > Chordata > Ceratodontiformes > Protopteridae > Protopterus > Protopterus annectens. Next base: position 532,042,489 of record NC_056730.1, on the reverse strand, counting down.
CTTGATTGTTGTTATTAGATAAATTAGATATACTGCTATAACTAACTATCTTGGTATCTGAGTTAGTTAATAAAGGGCAAAACATGCCTCTCTCTCTTTTATTTACTACTTCCAGCATAATATCCATAATAAACTTGCATGGATAACCTCTTCTTAAAAACATACACTTCAAGTTATCACATTCACTTAAAAAATCTTCTGTATTAGAAACCGTACGGGCAGCCCAAACAAATTGTCCTTTTAAGATGGCTTTCTTTTGATGTCCTTCATGGATGCATCTGCAGTCATAACAACTGGGTTGTCCTGTCGTCAGGCAGCCCTGCAGTCGGCCGGATTCCAAAGTCCGGGTCCGGCTTCGGCTGATGTCGCACTTCACCCGACGTCATCTCTGCTGGTCTCTGGGTATAAAGGCATCAGCCGACGCCATTTTCTTCAGTCTTTCTTGCCGCGTGGCGCCCGAAGCAGAAGCTGTTCGCAAGTGCCGGTCGGTCGGATCCAGAGATTTCTACTACCGAATACTACTTCGAAGACTTCTAAAAGCTAAGTACCCCGTTGGGGACTCTTTCTTGACTCAGCCGATGTCAGAAAAAGTCAATAACTGTTTAACTTGTGGGAAACAAATACCTCATAAAGATTTCCACTCTTACTGTTTGCCTTGTTTAGGCCCAGACCACGACGTAGCAGCCTGTTCGGCCTATGCTTCCTTCAACCGACGAACGCTTAGGCGTCGGTCGGAGTTTGCTGAACAGTTTTTCGGTTCTGAATTTGCGTACATTATGCCGTCGGATCCTCCGACTACCCAAATTGTTAAGAAACGCAAAGAAAAAGACCGACACTCGCGGTCCACGGTTTTGGCCGAAACCATGGTAAAGCAAACCGCGAGTGTCTCGGTTTCAGCCGAAACCGAGAAAACGGTTCAAAGCACAGCTGAATCTTTGACTACTTCTGAGGTTCCTGCTACCTTACTTGAATCGGCCTCTGAAATTTTACCTACTACAGTGGCTTCTAGTGAATTATCAGACACCATCCCTTTGGATGTCTCTACCCCAGCACGTGGTGCTGCTAGGCCTCCTGCAGCCATGTCCATTAAGGCCTTTGCCAGGGCTAAAGCAGCCAAGTCTACTAAATCAGTGCCTGCTAAACCCCCCTCAACCAGGCCTTCTTCTAGTTCACAAATGCTTACTCTGGCAGAAGATTTAATATCCTTAATTAGGGGATCTCAATCTCACCCAGACAGGGCCTCTCAGCCCCCAGAGAAGAGACCTAGAGCAGAGCCCCCCGAGCCTGTGTCCTCTGATGATTCTGCGGATGATTCAGATATTACAGACCAGCCTGAGGCTCCTTTCTCCAATTATGAAGACTCAGATGCTGAAGAATCCATTCCAGCTGCTTCTCCACCAGAAGAATTCTCCTTTGGGGAAACCTTACATGCCATGCGAGAACAATTCCAATGGCAGCAACAGGATTTCTCAGACTCCAGAAAAAGACTTAGGACTTTTCTGCACCTTCCACAACACAGGCCCTTAGCTATACCTCCTGTCCTCCCTGTTGTGGACGATGCTTTTAATGATGTCTGCTCTGCACCAGATTCCTTACCTCCAGCCCCTGCCAAACCAGACAGATTTTACAGGGTACCAGACACGCATCATCACCTTTACAAGGCCCCTCTTGCAGACCCCGAAACTATATCCCAGGGGCCTAAGGCAGTAGCCTCGACCACAGCAAAAAACCCTATTCCTTCTGAAAGGGAAGCCAGGTCTTTAGACAGATGGGGCAAAAAAGTTTATACCTCAGCTACTCTCTCAGCTAGAGCTTTAAACTGTCAGTTTCACATGATACAATACCAAGAGTTTATGCTTGATCAGTTAACTAAAAAACTATCCTCTGACGACTCTATAGATAAGAAATATGTATTAGAAATGGTAAATAACATACAACAGGTTAGTAACCATTCCTTAAAATGTGGCTATGATGCACTGGAGGCTTCATTTAGATCAGCCATGACTGGCACAGTGATAAGAAGACATGCATGGCTGAAGGAACAAGTCTTACCGGATCATGTTAAAGCTAAGTTATTAGATGCTCCCATGGATAAGACCAGTTTGTTTGGTACATCTGCACAGCAGGTAATGAAGAAAATGGAAGAAAAGGCAAAATCTGTTCAAGCGGTTAAAGATTTCTTGCAGGTTCAGCCCCAAGGTTTAGCAGGAACTGGCCTGCCAAAATTGGTCCTTTCCTGACTCCACAAGATCCCAAAGGGGCAGGAATAGACGTTCCAGAGGCAGAAACCAATCCAGAGGAGGTGCCTACAGAGGACGACAGTGGCAAGGTAATAACAGAGGCACAGATTCAGCCACTACCACTACAACAGCACAATCACAGTGACTTAACTCTACATCCGCCTACCAGGGAACAAATAGCAGCTCCATTAGGCGGAAAGTTAACCTTATTTTTAAAAAACTGGCTCTACATCACAAAAGACAAGTGGATTTTGCAAACCATATACCAAGGTTACCGGTTCCACTTTCACACTCTACCAGTCAAAAGAGGAATGCCAAACCTGCCTCCAAATCAAAAAACAGAAGCTCTTCAGCAGATAATGCAATTAGTAAAGATGAGAGCTGTGGAAAGAGTGCCAATAACAGAGCAAGGCAAAGGATTTTACTCCAGACTATTCCTAGTTCCAAGAAAGGAAAAAAGTTGGAGACCTATTCTCGACCTGTCCACCTTAAATACATACATCATTGTCCCAAAATTCAAAATGCTGACCCTACAGCAACTTCTTCCCATGCTGGGCAAGGAGTGTTGGCTGGTGACTCTAGATCTCAAGGAGGCATACCTGCACGTCCCCATTCGACCAATTTGCAGAAGATACCTCAGATTTCTTGCAGGATCAGAGCATTATCAATTCTCAGCATTGCCCTTTGGCTTATCTACTGCACCCAGAGTATTCACAAAATGCCTGGCATCAGTAATCGCCTACTGCAGACTACAGGGAATCCAAATTTATCCTTACCTGGACGACTGCCTGCTACAAGGGGACAACAAAAGCAAGCTGACAACAGATTTACAAAGGGTCATTTACTTGCTACAAGCACTGGGATACACGGTCAATTTACAAAAGTCAAGGCTGATACCATCCCAAACAAGGACATTCCTGGGTGCGGAATTGGACACTGTCAAACAAATGGCATTTCTAACCGCAGAAAAACAAAAAGATCTCCCTCTCTACTTCTTGGCTCTAACAAAACAGAACAAGTTAACAGCAAGAAAAGTCCTTCAGGCCTTGGGTTACATGGCATCATGCATAATCTTGGTTCCACATGCCAGACTACATATGAGAAAACTACAGTGGTACCTAAGGAATTTATGGTCCCAACACAGGCACAGCCTAGAAGCAGAAATTCCACTAATCCCATGCCTAAAACAGGAGTTCATATGGTGGGCACAAGCATGCCAGTCAAACCCAGGCCTACCCTTTCACAGCTATCAAGCAAGCCAGACCATCACAACAGACGCCTCAGACCTAGGATGGGGGGCTCACATGCTGGACAAATGTGTACAAGGATTGTGGGCGAGGATCAACTCCACCTGCACATCAACCTAAAAGAAATGCTGGCAGTAAAACTGGCAATCCAAAATTTCAGACCATTTCTCAAAGAGGGCCACTTGATGATAAGGACAGACAACACCACAGTCATGTGGTACATCAACAAGCAGGGAGGCACTCATTCATACCCCCTATGCAGAATGACTTTGGAGCTTTGGAACCTGGCACTCAGCTACAACATCCAGTTACAGGCAATATTTGTACCGGGAAAGGACAATACTCTAGCAGACATATTGAGCAGAACCACATCCGATGCCCACGAATGGATGCTACACCGGACATCTTCAAGACCATCTCAAAGAAATGGGGGAGCCCACAGATAGATCTATTCGCTTCCCCTCTCAATCACCAGCTCAAAAAATTCTGCACAAGGACATTCCACCCACTTGCATGGAAAGTGGATTCGCTCTCCTTCAGCTGGAAGGGTCTAACAGCATATGCATTCCCACCTCTTCCCTTGATACACAAGGTATTACTAAAAATCAAGGAGGAACGTCCAAGGATAACCCTGATAGCTCCAAACTGGCCAAGACAACACTGGTACCCATTACTGAGGAGCATGTCTCGGGACAACATGTGGCCAATACCCTGATGCCTTTGATGTTAACTCAGAACAACTACAGCATCATGCATCCAAACCTAAAACGTTGCAACTGACTGCATGGCACATCACATAGCAGCAACTAACCCAGAGCTTTCCCAAAGGGTTAAAGACATTATCCTTGAAGCCCGCAGACCTTCAACAAGAAGGAACTATGCAGGAAAATGGAAAAGATTTGTTATTTGGAGCACTGAAAGAGGAAAAGATGTGTCAATTATAGATATGGCTAACATTTTGGAGTATTTGGCAGAGCTTCTACATACAGGCCTGTCCTATTCCTCCATCAAGATACATGCATCAGCTATCTTAGCAGAATACAGCTTTGATCCACGGTCTTTTCACATCCTTTACTCAGGCAGTTCCTCAGAGGAATCAAGAATGTAAAACCTCCAAGGAAACCACCATTGCCAGCTTGGGATTTGAACTTTGTGCTAGAAAAATTGACACTCACCTTTTGAACCAGCAGCTACAGCGGACCTACAGCATCTATCGTGGAAAACTGCTTTCCTACTGGCAATAACCTCAGCAAGGAGGGTCTCTGAACTTCAGGCCCTAATGGCGGTACAGCCCTTCCTAATCTTCCACCAAGATAGAGTGTCCATGAGGACTAATCCTACTTTTATGCCTAAAGTGATATCCAGAGTGTCTTTAAACCAGGCAATCCACCTACCTACCTTCTTTCCCAACCCACAAAACAGAGGGGAAAGAATGCTGCATTCCTTGGATGTACATAGACAGTTACGCTACTACCTGGACAGAACAAAAAGTAGCAGAAAAACTGACCAGCTATTTGTAGCCTATGCAACAGGAAGGGAAGGAAAAGCAATTTCCAAACAGACAATCTCCAAATGGATAGGAAATTGCATACGATTCTGTTACTCCTTCCATGGAAAACCAATTCCACAGAACATAAGGCCTCATTCTACAAGGGCAACAGCCACTACCACAGCCTTCCTACGAGGTGGCAACCAAGGACATTATTGAGGCGGCTACTTGGACCTCCATGCATACATTTGCCAAGCATTATAACTTACCTTTGTACTCCAGATCCCGAGCAGGGTTTGCCACTGCTGTGCTGCAAGGGATCCTAACCACACCATAATCTAAATTTTTCCTCCTCCCTTAGTTGGCTATGGTATTCTACCCAGTTGTTATGACTGCAGATGCATCCATGAAGGACATAGTACAGTTTTGTACCTACCATAAATGTAGATGTCCGAACTGGATAGCATCTGCAGTCTGGATTACCCTCCCTCCTTCCCCTCTCTGGTACTCCTAGGGTATCTACCCTCTTAATAGCTAGCTAATGGGGGGAGTCTCTTATGGTGTATTTGTTTGTATATATGGACATACATGCTTATTTTCTGAGTTTGCCTTCTATCCATTTTGGAAACATTGGCATTTATCCAAAAATTAGCCTTCCAGGAAGGGCAACTGGCATCTGGGGCAAGAAACACTGAAGAAAATGGCGTCGGCTGATGCCTTTATACCCGGAGACCAGCAGAGATGGCGTCGGGTGAAGTGCGACATCAGCCGAAGCCGGACCCGGACTTTGGAATCCGGCCGACTGCAGGGCTGCCTGACGACAGGACAACCCAGTTGTTATGACTGCAGATGCTATCCAGTTCGGACATCTACATTTATGGTAGGTACAAAACTGTACTTTTCTGAGGATGTGTGCTAGAGTAATGAAGTAAAGAATTGGAATATGTTTCCTTTCTATAAACTTTCGACACAAATTTGTTGTTCCCATAATCCTTAATTAAAAGGACATCTAGAAAAGGTAATAAGCATAATATCCATAATAAACTTGCATGGATAACCTCTTCTTAAAAACATACACTTCAAGTTATCACATTCACTTAAAAAATCTTCTATATTAGAAACCATACGGGCAGCCCGAACAAATTGTCCTTTTAAGATGGCTTTCTTTTGTTTCTGAGGATGTGTGCTAGAGTAATGAAGTAAGGAATTGGAATATGTTTCCTTTCTATAAACTTTCGACACAAATTTGTTGTTCCCATAATCCTTAATTAAAAGGACATCTAGAAAAGGTAACTGTTCCATACCGTAATTATATGTAAACTTTAAAAATGGTGTAGTCGAATCCATATAATCAATTAAATCCTTAATATCTTCTAAGGGTCCATCCCATAAAATAGAAAATGTCATCCAGGAAGTGGGTATAACATTTTACATAGCCAAAAAAAGAAGACATGAAAAGAAATTTTTTCCCATTGTGTGATTACAATATTGGCATAAAGGCCCCCACATGAGGAACCCATTGCCACCCCCTCCTGTTGTAAATAAATTTCATGATTGAAATAAGTAAAATTGTTTCTCAATACAAGTTCAAATAATTGAGTGTATACCTGAACATTGTTGTGTTCAACACCTTTTTCATACAAAAATTCCAAAAACCAGTCCAGACATGTACTGTGGGGAATGATAGAATACAAATCTTTAATGTCACAATAGTCAAGAGAACATATGTAGTTTTAAACTGGGTGTTGATAAGTTGCAAGAAACTCCATGAGTCTTTGCATATATGGGGTTCCTTATACACCAGATCTTTAAGCTTAATATCAAGAAATTTTGCAATTGGGTGAGTAATGGTACCTTTAACATCTACAGTGGGTCTCTTAGGTGGTTGTTCAAGGTTTTTATGCAGTTTGAGTAACCCAAACATAACTAACATCCTGGGGTGTGACACTGTTAAATAATTTAGAACATCAATGGTGATAGAATCCTCAATAAATATGTCTTGTAACTCATTGTTAATTTTTTTTTTTTATAAGCTCCATGCAATTCATTGATGGAGGATTTAGTATTGGCCTTCCCATTAAGAATATATAACATTTTGTTGGTATAATCCTCCTGATTCATAAGGACTACCCCCCCCCCCCAAATCTGGTTTCATTATTCTAACTAAATCCAGTACTTTTTTAATGTCTTGCAAAACATCATAAACATTTTTGTCCATCAGTCTATGTTGGTTAGTCCTTAAAAAACTGCGAATGCCTAATTCTCATATTCTCTCAAAAAACTGAATGATGGGATGAAGTGGGGAGTTGTATGTACTGGACATGGCCCATGGATTAATAAAGTCTTCTGAAAAGGGATTCTGAAATAATACTTTAAAATTCAATTTACGTGTATATAACTTTAGGTCTGTAAGTGTATTAGAAATATCTGTGTGTTGTGCTGGCACATAGTTAAATCCTTTTGCAAACAAATCACAATGTTTAGTTTCAAACTGGAACACTGGAAAAGTTATATACTTTAAAATCGCCCTCTGAATTGGTAATGATGTAAGAATGGGGCAGTACGTAATCAATACTATCACCTAATAATAAAGGTGAAAAATCATTTAATTCCTGTTGGTCCAGGTTTGATTCTGAGGCCCTTTCCCCCTCCTGTTGAACTTACCTCTCATGTTTTCATTGTGTACTGTGGGGTTGTGAATTCCCCTGATTTGCTTCCCAAGATTGGACTGTAACAACTGTTTTGTTCCTCAACCTCTCTGAGCATCTCAGGGAGGGAAATTCTCGAGGGTCTAAAAAACTACTTGATGCTTCAATTGCAAAATCACAGTTTCAGAATCATTAGCATGATGTGAAAACTTGTTACCCCATTCTTGTGATGGAGGGGGTTTGAGGTAAGCCAACCCCTTACCATAATCGGTTTTGTTTCTGATAAGTTTTTTTACCTTACGGGCTTTAATAGAGACAGATAACCGGTCAATGCTATGAAATACATGTAAATGTTCATATTTAAAATCATCATATTGCATGTGGTCACAAATGTTTTGCCTAGTTCTGACACACTATCAATCAAATCATTAATAGCAATCTCATTATTTTTTACAATAACTTTCATATATTCGACCCCATGTTCATCAAACAAATGCATCAATTCTTTATGCAGGTCAGAACATGCTATTAAACCATTGGGGTAGCGCCACATACATAACCCCTTAGGGACAATGTGTTCTTTTATACATTCTGCAAAATAAGCATTGTCAAGTTGTGGGCACTTAATTTTGGAGAGTTTATAGTCAATCTCTTCCAACAGAACATGTATGTTGTTAGAAACAGTACCTGGTTTTTGCCTCTCATTGTTCAAACAAATAGCTTCAGTCAGACAGTCCTTCAGTTTTAGGAACAGAACTCCTGGAGTTGGAACGAATGTCCGAGTTAGCAGAGTTAGAGTTAAAATCCAAATTGGAAGCCCTTTGTCCACAGGGTATTGAATTATGCTCTTTACCATTCGTACCAGTCCTTAAAAATGAAGAATTCGAAGAATTAAGTTCCTGAAGTATGTTTCCTTCAGTTAGAATGCTCCGTAGGCTCGTAGAAGCAACAGCTGCTTCTGCTGGAGTGTTCAAAGTGTGTCTGATGTCATCAGGGGGCGTGCCAAGAAAGGAATCAACTTTCTGTGTTAATCCCTGCACGATAGCGGTTAAATTGAAAACCGCTTGTTGTAAACTACTGAAATTCATTTCTTGAGAGAGAAGAGGAGCAGATAAGTCCACACTGTCTTCACCGGCCATCTAAACTGTAGTAAAGAGAAGACAGATGAATAAACTTTTCAAACACATAAAAAAGCCAAGCCAAAGCAGTAGTATATGCCCCTTCACAGTGAACAATACAACAAAAAATCAGTCCAATAAATCCAAATACTGGAGTTTATTCAGTTAGCCGATGAGCACTTTCATCCTAACCACTTCAGAACTTCATCAGAAAAATAGTTAATCTTTCTAATACATTTTATACTAAAGTTTAAAAAACGTCATAGCTAATCAATTGATTTTAAATGACACACCCCCTTAAATAGAAACACATATTGAATACAATAATTTTTCATAAGAATACATTAAACAGTGTGTTAAAATAGACCATAAATGCAGTAAAAATTCATATTTAAATATGCTTTATATAACAAAAAAAGGTATATAAATAAACATATGTATATTTAAAAGTTTAATTAAAAATATAATTAATTATTTATTATCTTTCTGAGGCCTTCAATTTTAAAAGGGAACTTACGGAAATATGCTTATTCAAGCCTGGCCAGCTGGATGCATCAAGTTGCAGCTGCCAATATTGTTCCCACTTCTCTAGTAATAGGGAACAAGCGCCACCCCGGAGTTCTGTTTTTATGTTGTCGATAATAAAATTAAAGGAATGTCCAACATTTTCCATTATATGTTTACTAAGTGCATTAGTGTCCTTTTTCAGTGTTATGTCATGTAAATGTTCATAGATTCGATTTTTGATCTCATGATCAGTTTTACCTGTATAAAAACAACTGCAACAGTTACATAAAGCACAATAGATAATCCTTTCAGAGGCACAATTATACTTCTGATGGGTCCTTACCTCAATATTGTTAATCTGGAAAACATTCCCTTCCTTTATATATTTACAGTAATTACACATTGCACATTTCCTCATGTAGCCATCTTTACTCTTTGAAAAAGAGAACTACATATGTTCTCTTGACTATTGACATTAAAGATTTGTATTCTATCATTCTCCGCAGTACATGTTTGGACTGGTTTTTGGAATTTTTGTATGAAAAAGGTGTTGAACACAATAATGTTCAGGTATACACTCAATTACTTGAACTTGTCTTGAGAAACATTTTTATTTATTTCAATCATGAAATTTATTTACAACAGGAGGGGGTGGCAATGGGTTCCTCATGTGGGGGGCCTTTATGCCAATATTGTAGTCACACAATGGGAAAACAAATTTCTTTTCATGTCTTCTTTTTTTGACTATGTAAAATGTTATACCCACTTCCTGGATGACATTTTTCTTTTATGGGATGGACCCTTAGAATATATTGGAATAGTTACCTTTTCTAGATGTCCTTTTAATTAAGGATTATGGGAACAACAGATTTGTGTCGAAAGTTTATAGAAAGGAAACATATTCCAATTCCTTACTTCATTACTCTAGCACACATCCTCAGAAACAAAAGAAAGCCATCGTAAAAGGACAATTTGTTTGGGCTGCCCGTATGGTTTCTAATATGGAAGATTTTTTAAGTGAATGTGATAACCTGAAATGTATTTTTGTAAGAAGAGGTTATCCATGCAAGTTTATTATGGATATTATGCTGGAAGTAGTAAATAAAAGAGAGAGAGGCTTTTTTTGCCCTTTATTAACTAACAAAGATACCAGCATAGTTACTTATAACAGTATATCTAATTTATCTAATAACAACAATCAAGAAGAGGAAAGGGATTATAAGACCTCCTTTATCACCATTTATACTAATGACAGCTACACATTAAGAAAACCTCTGGAGAAGAATTGGTCCATATTGAACCTTGAGAAGGGTATTAGACCGTATATAGGTATTCAACCTACCACAGTATTTAAAAGGGTAGAAATCTTAAAAACATTTTTGAAATGAAACCTATGTCAAAGAGTAAAGATGGCTACATGAGGAAATGTGCAATGTGTAATTACTGTAAATATAAAAAGGAAGGGAATGTTTTCCAGATTAACAATATTGAGGTAAGGATCCATCAGAAGTATAATCGTGCCTCTGAAAGGATTATCTATTGTGCTTTATGCAACTGTTGCAGTTGTTTTTATACAGGTAAAACCAAACGTAAGTTAAAAAATTGAATCTATGAACATTTACATGACATAAAATTGAAAAAGGACACTAACGCACTTAGTAAACATATAATGGAAAATGTTGGATATTCCTTTAATTTTATTATTATTGACAACATAAAAACAGAACTCCGAGGTGGTGCTTGGTCCCTGTTATTAGAGAACAGGGAACTATACTGGCAGCTGAGACTAGATGCATCCGGTTGGCCAGGCTTGAATGAGCATACTTCCATAAGTTCCCTTTTAAAATTGAAGGCCTTAGAAAGATAATAAATAATTAATTATATTTTTAATTAAACTTTTAAATATACATATATTTATTTATATGCATTTTTTTGTTATATAAAGTATATTTAAATATGAATTTTTACTGTATTTATGGTCTATTTTAACACACTGTTTAATGTATTCTTATGTAGAATTATTGTATTCAATATGTGTTTCTCTTTAAGGGGGTGTGTCATTTAAAATCAATTGATAAACTAGCTATGACGTTTTTTAAACTTTAGTATAAAATGTATTAGAAAGACTAATCGTTTGTCTGATGAAGTTCTGAAGTGGTCAGGACAAAAGCACTCATCTACTAACTGAATAAACTCCAGTGTTTGGATTTATTGGACTGATTTTTTGTTGTATTGTTCACTGTGAAGGGGCATATCCTACTGTTTTGACTTGGCTTTTCTGTGTGTTTGAAATGTTTATTCGTCTGTCTTCTCTTTACTAAAGCCTACTACTCTGTCAATTGTGCCATCCTTGCTGTGATTTTTTGCATACTCCCTAGAACTGTAATGCAGCATCCTCTTTACCTTAATCCCCCAGTATGGAGAATCATTGAGGAATTTGCCTTTTGTTGATAGACCAAAGCCGTTGTCTCTGTTCTCTATGTCATACAGACTACTCATTGGAGATCTTTGTCTAGCATTAAAGGCAACCTCAGATATTGCCCTGATGGAAATGCTGCACATTAACAAGTCTAATGGCACTTGTTGAACTCGTTCTAGCGATCTTAACATGAGGTGTGATGTCAATAGAACATGTTAGAGGCACAGATTCATCTCACTAAGATTCCCCCTAATCTGGAGGCCAGTCCAAGTGAAACAAAGTCCAACACTAACCCTTTTTAAGTGTAATCTAGGCAATTGGATGGCAAACCATAAATTCTCCTCAGGGGTCTCTCCTGTGACTGTCCCTTCTGGACAGGGGGCAGCAAATGTTGGGCTACATCTGACCTTAAAAATCAAGGCATGAGGGAAAAGGGACTCCACAGACTCTGGAATAGACTGTCCATACATGTCAAGCAGAGCGCCTCTTTGGCCCTCTTCAAAAGGAACCTTGATGACTGGATGGGAGATAGGAAATTCACCCGGGGGATCATGTCAGTCACCATACTAGACAGGGGTCCAGGGAAGTAAATACCGTGGGAAGAAATAGCCAGGGAATTGTTATGGCTAGGCTTGTATAGGCCGTAGGGCTGATAGCCTAGTACCAACCTATGAACCTATGAACTTGACTAGGCTTGTAAAGCCTCCAGGGTCATTAGCTCCTATGGTTCTATGATCTTATAATCTACTTCTCAGTGCCCCCCCGCCCCCTGATTCCCTTTATGCTTATCCACCCATCCTGTTATTTCTAAACGTATTTCAGAAAACTGTCACGTTTAAGAGTGAAGACATCCTCACTGCTCCTACTGGCCTTGAAAGAGTTGTCTCCCTTCTTTTGGACTCTTTTGCCTTACAAACCTTGGATATTGGACCCGACTACAGACCCTTTGTATCAGCTGATAAACGTGACTTATCCAAAAAAAAAAGCCCTCAAGAGGACTGCATGGCTTGTCCAGTACCGCTAAAAATCCTAAGGCCAAAATCTAACCTATCTCAATCACTACTTAAGAAATCAAAGTCATGGACATTTTGCATGTTAGTCTTCCATGCTTCTTATGCACACTGAATTATGTGATTTTTACATCTTCATGACTCACAATGTCAGATTAAAACAATTTGCAGTTCTCTCATCTGTCTACTTGGCTTTTGGGTATAGAGGTTCTTCCATCCAGATTACTGTTCTTCACAATCAGTTAAGCCCGCCGGGGTGTTTTACCTAACTTAAGGTTGTGGCTCCCCAGTTATTAACCTTTACCAACCGGAATTTTTACTTGCTTGTTTTTCACAGACACCATATGTAGTGTTTTCACCATCTTCAAACTATGAATCAACGACAGTTTCTTCCACTCCATCAATCGACTTGTTGAAGCTAGATTGATCGCCTATTATAAAATACACCCAGGTTTACAGACTTCATGCTCGTCATTGCATCCTTTCATCCCAAATTTATTTTTAAAACCAACAAACAGTGTATTTATGTTATCTCTTCCTCTTCTGACTTCTCTCTCTCTCCTTTTTCCCTTACTGGTTCCTACTCAAACATCCTCCATGTATTTGAGAGCTCTGCCTGGGTCTCTCATCTCATCCAGTGGAGACTAAACATTCCCTTTCCATACCTTCTACCTAACCATATGTTGTTTTTACCAAGGCCAGCTGTGGTGCTATTCCGTTCTCTCATTTCCTATTCATAGCATTATTATTTAGCTCTCCAGAAAAGTCATATAGAACCACTGGAAATCATTACCCATGTAGGCCTTTAAAAAGAACATCTGGCCTTTTATCAACCATTGCTTCTGTCTTTTTTTCCCCCATTTCCTACTAATTCCCATTCAATGAAAAGTGTGAGCTTTTCTTTCCTACTATTAAACTTCAGTTTTTAATTATAGTAATACTCTATTCTTTCCTGAAAAGAAATCTTGCTGCGTAGATCTACTGTGAGACCATTTTTTCCTCCAGATCTCACAATTTTGTTCTTTCAGTGATCTATATGGAACCCTTGAACTGGCAGACTTTTGGATATGAGAGTTTTGTTATAAAAAATCCTGTCCTTCGACAACAATAACATTTTCAAGATGTTTTCTATAGGCCTCGTCTTACCAAATCCACCTTACATTACTTTCTCGGGAGAGAATATCCCTCTGGTCCTTCCATTCCTTGTTAATTAAACTAGCTACTCAGGCGAACTTTAGTTATCAATATAATTGCTAATTATTGTTTTTAACTTTTTTCATTAACTGATAACAGAATTACATTTGTTTTGCTAGGAGCAAACAGCACAGGAACTCAAACCAGCTGTTTTTATCCCTTTTCCTTCTATCTGCTTAGGTTAAGCAGTCTTCAAGATTACATTGCCTAAGCAGATTACTAACTGACTTTCATCCATTTTTCTTTCCCAAATTGTTTTCTAATGGCCTCATCACCGTGGAGTCCACTATACCACATACATGACTTCCTTATATACTTAATAATCCTGAGCCTTTATCAGTGTTTTCTGTACTAGTCATTTAGCCATAGACTTCTACCTTGTGAACATTGTAAGTTGGACATTGTCTCTAAAACACAGTTTAATTGGGTCAACAATGCTTAGGTATATCCTTCTTTGAAGGCCTTCCAAAAGCTATGTTGCGGGGATTCTGATCCACAGGTGAGGAAGAAGTTATGTACTTACCATAATGTTCCATCTATGTTGTCCATTTTCATTTTTCATCACTTTCCCTCCCAGCCATCCCCCAGCCTTGTCATCCTTAACAGGATCTTATATGAAGTAGAAATTTTTCATGTTTTATTATTTCCTTTAGCTGCTCTGTTTTCAAAAATCAATAGTCAATAGTCAGCAAACTCAGTCTGTGGAGATAGGCATAGTGTAGTGCATTATGAGAAGAGCTCAAGAAGAGGGTACAAAGTCTAGGTGATGATGAATGAAAATGGACAACACAGATGGGGCATTATGGTAAGTACATAATTTCCTTTTTTTTCATTACTGACACTACTCAACATGCCTGTTATTTCTATACTGGGAATAAGGTAGAGGTGACATGATATTTACACTGGTTTATGGTTTGGTGTCTTCATGCTTTGGTGTTTTCATAGTTGATGCACTGTTTGGCTCTATCACCATCGATATTCCACTGCCTGATGGCAGAGAAGAGTCCAGCTCTGACTGTGATGGCAATCAATGAACAGCTGGCATGGTCTAAGAATATGGTGTCAGTGTTTGATACAACGAATATGCAGACTGTTTCCCCTAAACAGGTCATAGACATGGCTGTCTGCTACAAGCTGCACAGGATATGGAGATGACTGTGTGGGTATGCATATTGTTGGCTTTAGACACCATGAGTACTGCCTCCCCCAGAACTAGATGTGCTATTGACTGCAACTCAACAAATGTCTAAGGTCGTCTTTGAAGGTCAAGCTAGCAACACCTTGGTCTTTGCCTATGTAGTATGACTTATGGGTCATGTGTGTATGGCATTCTTGACATGTTACATAACCTACTTGGCACGTTTTAGGCCCTCCTTTCGTCATGTGATACATGCCAGACATGCATAATGCAGCCCCTTTAACTGTGGCTCAAGGGCCACTGGCCATTGTGTATGTAGGAGGCCTAGATCATGGTCATGCAGCATCACCACTTCCACAGCAACATCTAGTGTGGAGGTGAATATAGGCAGGGAGGATATTCTGGAAAGAGAATGCTTCTCATGACAGTGACATGCTTGGTTGAGTGTGTAGCTCACCGTCACACAACACACCTACTTTTGGCCAAGGCCTAGTTACTACCTGTAAGACTCCTTGGAAAGATAATTCCCATGGTTTGCATGTGTCATATTTACTGTAATATATATGCTTAACTATTGTCAAATGCTATGTGTCAGTTACTGTCTTTTGGCCAGTGTCATGGTGTACAGTGCCTATCCTCAGCTGGCATGGTCGTACCCTGCTGCTTAGTCCTTCATTGACTCATCTGACTCATTTTCCACTGCTTGGTGTGGTGGAAGAGGCTACTTCTGTATACAGCCTCCCTGCTGCAACTGATCCCTCAATATTGTGTTATGTAAAATTGCCTGTTCTGAGAATATCTTAGCACATGTGGCAGGGTCATAATGAAGGGTACCACCAGATACATCCAGGCAGCCAAAACATGCCTCTAGCAACCCAAATACATGCTCCATGATGACTTGAGTTTGTCATAGGACCTAGTTGTAACTATTGTCTGTCAGAGTATGTGGATTTCTGATAGGTGGCATCTACCAGGGTTCCAGGGGATATCCAGCATTGCCAATAAACATGCACCTGAAAAGTCACCCTCCTCACAAACCCCTGGTACATGGGGCATTTGTGCCATATATGGAAGTCAAGGTGGCTGCCATAGTGGCCTGCAGACACATTGTAGATAATAGATGAAAAAGCGCAAACCAGTGACCTCCAAAAAACATTTATTGCTCCTAACGTCTCGGCTGCAAGCCTTCAAGGAAGATAAAAACAGGATTGAGAATATTCCATTGAATGAAAACATGTATTGGGTTACTATGGATGTTAGCAGTCTCTATACTAATATCACACACTCTTTTGGTATGGAGGCTGTTAGATTTTTTTCAGGGAGAATGTCCCGCCACTGAATATATTTTGGAAATGTTGCATTTTTGTTTGTCTAATATTTTTTTTGAATTTAATGGGGAAACATTTCAACAAAAACATGGTACAGCTATGGAGGCGGCTTTCACCCCTTCTTATGCGAATCTGAGCATGGGTCTATTTGAGCTAGAATATATATATAAAGCTTTGTTTTATAGAAAATTTGTTGGATACTATGTTAGATTCATTGATAATCTAATTTTTTTATGTGAAGGGGGAGAGGATGAAGTGGATAGCTTCATTGATAGTTTGCAGATTAATAAATTTGATCTGAAGTTTGATGGTATACAAAAGGGCAAAATGGTTTCTTTTTTGGATGTGGATCTGGATATTTCCAGTTCTATAGGATTACATACTCGAGTACACAGGAAATATGAGGGAAATATCTACTATTTAAAAGCAACGAGTTGTCATCCACCACACGCCATAGAGGCTTTACCCTATGGTGAGATGATATGGATTCATAGATTATGTGATATTGAATCTGAACTTAAGGAGGAAATTATGAAGACTAGTAGCATGTTTCAGTCTAGAGGGTATGACAAATATGCTATTTCTAAGGCAGTGTTAAAAGCAAACAATAAGTTTAGTGGGAGTGGAGTTAGGCCTTATGGATATAAATATAACTCAACTGGTACTCAAACAGATATATATTTTACAACTGTGTATAGTTGCTTTAGTGACATCTTGACTAATTTAGTAAAATATTACTAGAATGTTTTGCAGTCCAACAAAGAAGCACACCCATGGCTCCCTAAGCAAATTAAATTGCGTTATAAAGTGGGGAGACATTTTAAAAATATGTTGGTAAAAGGAAAATTTGTTATGTCCTTAGTTAATCTGGACCCCATTATTCTTCCTTTCGGTACTCAGGTTTGTGGAAAATGCAAAGATTGTCAATATAGTTTTGATAACATTAATGGAATGAGATTTAATGTCAAGGGTAGTTATAAATGTAACACGGAAGGTATTATTTATGCCTTGAAATGCCCTTTTGATAAGTTTTATATTGGTCAATCAAAGAGAGCTTTTAAAGTAAGATTATTGGAACACATCCATGATATAATTAATGTTACGGAATAGAGTTCAGTGGCGGTACATTTTCAGACTATACATCCGAGTTCTATCGCAGGTTTACAGGGTACAATTCTGGAAAGAATTGATAAGGCCCCCTTTGATTTATGTATAAAAAGTAAGTTGCTTTACAAAGAAGCTCTTTATATATTTAAATTTGATACTTTAAGTCCTAAAGGCATGAATTCAGAGCTAAATTGGAAAATTTTGCTTTGAAAGGAATTTTTTGCTTTAAGTGTTTTAATATGTTGATTGAAATTTTAATTGTGTTGTTGATTGTTTCATTGAATGATGGGTTATGATATATATACATGGGAGGTTACTCGTGTTTTCATCTTCCTTGAAGACTTGTAGCAGAGATGTCAGGAGCAATAAACATTTTCTGGAGGTCACTGATTTGTGGGTTTTCATCTGTTTATCGTGTTTTTGTGCTTTGGTTACATTGTAGATAATATCCTGTGCATCACAAACCACCTGGTAGTTGATGAAGTAGTAACCTTTATGATTCACATACCTTTGTCCCAGCTCACTCACTAGGGCATTTATTTAAATGTTGCTGCCATTTGTGGTCCTCAGTACCTTAGGAACATGGACAGTACATAAAAATCCTACATGATGTTGGTTGCCTCCTGTATAGTAGATGAGAACCACATATGCTTCCATAAATGTTATAACAACATTGATGAACTGGTGGAGTATTCGTGAAGCAGATGCCTGATATACCCCTTTGTGTCTGCTATTAGCGCTGAAAAATCACTGTAGTTAATATTCTTAAAGCCACACGTACCTTGGTATCCACTGAGACAGGTAGTCCATGACTTCCATGGGCCTGCAGATGAGGATGAAATGTCTACCAGCTCCGTTGTGGTGTCTCTATCCACACAGTATCAGTTTATGATGGTGGAGTCATGAAAGCCATGAAATGTTAAATGCTATCAGATGACACAGCACCCTTGAGGCTGACGAAACACACCACCATGATTACAAGCAGCAAGTTCAGCCTGTTGCAAATACACTTGTTAAAGTTGTGGCAACCCCTAACATAGTTCTGCTACTCCCCAGAATTAACACTGGGATTTCACAGAGGTCACTGGTAGTGGCACTGCATGCAACAGACCCTGTACATTTTTGAATTGTACTGTCTTATTGTTTTCCCTCATTTGCATACATGGAGACACTCATTTTAATAGTGTTACCCATTACTGTGTCATTAAACCACCATTAGTACATACTGCAAGTAACTCTGATGACTGGCTTCACCACCTTGCACTCATTTTTGTCTTTGAATGGCACATACACTAGCACATAGCTGCTCAATGCACAAAATTGCTTACTAGGCTGTGGCAAATGTTTCTGAATCTTTGCCAAGATTTTGGATGTGGTGGCTCATTAATATCCTACTCATCTTTTGACCCCCTGGTAAGTTAGCAAACATGTTTACAATGTGAGGATGTTGTTTAAAAGATAACTTTTGCAAAAGAAACAACAATGTAGCTTAAAATCCGGAGACATGTTCAGTGGAGAAGGCCTAAGCTGCAGTGGTTTAAATTAATGAGATTTAATTAAAGTAGACTGTTTTACTGTAAATCCCAAGATATTTGGCTGTTATTGCACTGAATAGTAATGAAGATTTGAATGCCTTTGTTGAGTTATTTTTAGCATGTCTTGTTGAAGAAATGGAGCATTGTTTTATTAAAGTGCAGTTTTTAGAAGCTACATGGGACACACTGGCAGTCTGGCAATACTGAGACTGCTGTAAAATATTACGCAGCTTTTATTTTATTCATTTTCCTTTTCATAAGCAATATTAATATGAATACATGATAATGTTAGTGGAAGATCCTAATACTGCTTTTTTTAACAGTATTGATGTTTTGTATATTGGCTTAACTGTGCAATACGATGAAGAAATGTTTGCTTTTTTAAGACAAGAATTCATTTTGGTTAAATATGTCTAAAATGGAAATGTATAACTGAAACCTCAATGAATGATTTTACTTAAAAAGTTTTTTTTTTTGTTTTTACTTAACTGATTAAAGTGTTATCAGCCCATCATAACATAGTGACTGTCATTTGGTCCTGAAGTCTTGTATTTTTTTAAAACCTAAATCAGAAAATATACTTGTAAACTTTACTCACAGTTTTAGCTTTGCCAGTTTAAGCAAAAGGATACTTCTGGCCCTGCCCATGTATTTAAGTGTAGAACCATGCAAATAAGAAGCACGTTTTTAATATAGACTGAATGAGACTAATTATAGATACTTTTTATTTTAATTATTGCTGCCACTGCAGCAAGTTAGCCTTTTATTAAAGATTGCAATGATCTAACAGGAATGTCTTAAGAAAGGATATGTCAGCATATATGTAGAAGAAGCAAGGAAAATAGTGAACACTACGATCAGTTTGAGTGGTTTTGGCATAAAGACTAGGGAAAAATATCTGAAAGAAGACACCCCTAAAGTGGCCTGAAAATATAACAGGTGTGGATCTAAGTGCAGCAGTGGACTGAAGAGGAGGCAGAGGGATCTGGGTTGACAAATGAAGATTCCTATATCTGTAAGAACCAAGTAGGAAGTATCATATTTTATTGCACAGAGGTGCTAAATAGTCTCACTCTAAATTCTTGCTCTAATTGAAGACAGAAGGGCATAAATGAATGATGTGGGCTGGAAGTTCTTCACAGCATAACAAATGATGTCAGGAGTAGGAGGATTCTTTAGCTACATAAGGAGTACACTGCTATGCATATAATATGCAAACATCCACTCTGTAGGTCTAGCAATGGTTGAAGAATGTGTCGACAGAGTATTGATAGATGTAGTACTCACTGAGGCACAGAAAAATAAACTAGAAACACCAAAAAGATCTGTCCACATAGTGCAGAGGGGTGAAGCCCTCTGCACCACTGAAGAGAGGGATAAATTCCTGACTGAGATCCAGATGACTCTTGTTCAGCTAACCGAATAGAAATTGGATGAAGTAAGCAAAGGGAGATGGGAGTCAGAAGCCCCCACCACCTTCTCTATCCTGGGATGGGAGGTTTCTGCATTGACAACACTTGCAGTAGTGCAGGCTTATCACTGGCAGTAAGGAGCCTAGCACACATATGCTGTACAGCACTGCACTACTTAACCAGGAGATTGCACAGGCATGCAGTGCCTTAGAGCAGCAGTTGTGCAGGAAGCAGGCTGCTGAGGGGTGGGGATAGAATAGCTCACATGATCAGAAGATTGGCCTGCTCTGTAACACATGCCATTTGCTTCCACTGGAGAATGACTGGCCCGTAGAGCTCTATACACAATAGAGAAAAATGTGTCAATTGGATGTAGGATGTGAAGCCACTGGGCAGATCCTGCAGACCACACACACACACACACACACACACACACACACACACACACACACACACACACACAGACAAAAGGAATAAAGAAATGTCAGTAAGGTAAGTGCTAGATGTGCACATAATAAGCCAACTGTATAAAGACATGAATAATACTGAAACCATTTTTCCAAGCCACACTGAATGCATTTAAAAGAATAATAATCCACTTGTTTAGCAATGCTAAGGTGATATAGTAATTTTTTCACTGAAACAATCCAGTCTCTCACTAACCAACTTACTCCCACACACTCTAACTCCACCACTAACACACCTGCTACTCATCACCACTTTAACTTCCAACCTGTCTCTACCACTCTTATCTGATCCCTAATCAAAAAATTGAAACCAACCACCCTGTCTGCTGACCTCCTTTCTGCAGAGTTATTACAAAAAGCTGCAGATGCCATAGCATACCCCATCTCTGTCCTGATCAAGAGGACCTTAATGGATGGTGCTATCCCCTCCATCTGGAAAATATCCCATGTTATTCCACTCCACAAAGGTGGAAGTTCCACAGAACTGTCCAATTACAGACCCGTTGCCATTCTTTCACCACTAGCCAAAATAATGGAGAAGTACGTCCATAAGCAAATTATGCACCATCTCATTCAGAACAATCTGCTGGCTGTCTCTCAGCATGGCTTTAGGCCACATCACAGCACCACCTCCACCCTCCTTTCCTTCACCAATGTTAGAAACTAAAACAGGAATAATAATGTGCTATCCTCAGCCCTCTTTCTAGACCTCTCAAAGACCTTTGATATGGTCAACCACCAATTACTCATCTACTCTCTGAAATCTATTTCCCTGGACAACCATACTATACAGTGGTTCCTATCCTACCTGAGTGGTAGACAACAGGCTGTATTATGGCAGGGCAAACTGTCCACCCTGTTACCTCTCACCCTTGGTGTCCCTCAAGGCTCTGTTCTAGGTCCTCTACTCTTTTCTGTCTTCATCAACAACCTTCACGCTGCCATCCCAGAAGCAACCTGCATCCAATATGCAGACGATTCCACCCTGATCTGCATGGCCTCCTCCCTGTCAGCCCTGCAAACCTTAATCCAGAATACATTTAACACAGTTGAAAATTGGCTCTCTAATCACCTTCTTCTGTTGAATCCTAACAAAACTAAACTGTTGCTCTTTTTACCCCCGCTAGTAGGTTCACCCCACTTTCCTTTTCTATAATATCGAACAACAGTACCTCAATTTCCCCAGACGGCCATACTAAGCTCTTAGGGGTAATAGTAGATAATAATATCAAATTTGACTTGCATGTCAGTAAAACTATCAAAACCATCAATAAAGAACTTGGCTCATTATATAGAAATAAACCTTTTCTAACTCTATTAGCTAGGACCGCAATCGCCCGCTCTCATCTACTCTCAACCCTTCTATATGATTCCCCTGTACACTCCAACCTGAACAACTCAGAACTTAGCAAGCATTCTTGCTGTTACAACCATATTGCGAGATTTGCCACCGGGTCCACATGTAGGACACATCACTGTCAAAATCTCAATCTCCTAGGGTGGCTAAAATTACCAAGCAAGTTCAGTTAGCTAATAGTAGTGCACAATATTCGTAACCAACCCAAAAATACACCCGCTCTTAAAAGTATCATAAAACCATATAGTAACTCCAGGCTGCTACGTTCATACAACAAGCTGTTGGTTCAAACACACAAAGCTAATAACTCAGCTGGTGACTCCGTTTGCCAACTTTGTTGGCAAAACTTGGAATTCACTTCCATCTAACCTTACCCTTGAACCCTCTCAAAGTCTCTTCAAAAAAGGCCTCAAACAGTATTTTAAAATCTACTGGCTCTGTCCCTGTACCATCCTTGATTAATCTCCATATCTACTTCCTTATTTAAACAGTGCTATATTCATTTCTTGCTCACAAATGCTTGCTGTAACCTTCTTGGCTTGTATATTATGTTACACTGTGAATCTTGTGAGTCTCTTCATGAGGGCCACACTTTACATACTTTGTAAATAATAACTGTTTGTTGTAACCTACTTGCTTTGTATTCCATGACACTCTGTTAATCTTGTGAGTCCCTCTTGAGGGCCACACTTTACTTACTTTGTAAATATACTTGGCTCATATGTGTGATGTTTATCTGTGTAATTGGAGCTTTTCTCCCCGGGCCTCCGCTGAAAATGGACATGTATCCAGTCGGACTATCTCGGTCAACAAATGTAAAATAAATAAATAAATAAATAAGCTGTATAGCCTGAAGAGAAATAAGGTGTAAACTTGAAGTGGAAAAATAAAGTAAGTAAAAGGAAGATAAGAAGCAGTACAATGAAGGCATAGCGGATGCTTATTAGTTGAAACTTATTAGCTGTAAAGGTTAAATTTTTCCATGTAAGATTAGATGGGGCATGAAGCTTGTGAATTTGTGGAAGTAGTAGAGAGGAAGGATACAATGTAAAATAATGGAAAGGCAGTTTTCTGACATTAGCAAACACTCTGTCTTCAGTATAAGTCTTCCTGGTATTTATAGACAACAAAGGTATCATTTATTTAGTATAGTGAAACGGGACTAGGAAAAAGTAGTGATAATTTTGTCCCGAGTACAAACAGTTGCAGCCACAGGGCTTCAGTGTAAAAAATTCAAACATACGGTTTTAAGCAGGGAGCAATTCAAAAAGAGAAAACTGATTTCCCAAGGCACAATGATCATAACATAGTGTTAGGTGACTTTAACATAGACTGGACTACCTGCAGCTCCCCTAATCCTACCACCCACATAAATCTTTATGGATTTTCCCAAATTATAACCACCCCCACTAGAATCCATAAGCCTAGCAGTAAAGAAAGCACCCTAGATTGAATCCATATAAATAGCCACCATGACACATACAAACCTGGTACCCTTCCAGACGACATTAGTGACCACTCTCTAATCTATATGATTAAACAAAAAATCCATAGTCTCACTCCATATCTTTTCAAAACCTCACGCTCAAAAAAATACTTTAATCCGGAGAACTTCCAAAATGAACTTAAGGCATGTGATTGGTCATCTCTATGTCATCTTCAGCTGGATGAAGCAGTATCTTACTTCAATACAAAATTCCTACAAATCCTTGACTACCATGCCCCCTCTCGCTCTACCTGTATTAGGACCAAAGTCGCTCCATGGCTCATTAAAGTAACTAGGCAAAAGATCCTCCTACGTAATAAAATATGGGCCAAATGGAGAGCTTATAAAACCTAGCTGACCATCTTTACTTTAAATAATTAAGAAACTCTACCAAAAAGGAAATTCTACTCAACAAAAGGAACTACTACCTTCACCTACAACAGACCCACCAGGATAAACCACAAAAATTCTGGTCAGGCATTAACAAATTGCTTCAGCCAGGGCATTCTAAAACTCCCTCCCCATCAGGTATTACCCAGAATAACTCTAAACAAATTGTTGATGCCTTCAACAACTACTTCACCGAAGCTATTCAAAATCTAGCAAATACGCTACCCCCTGTTAGCTCTAGCCTATCAGATAGCATAAATAGCTCAGCTCCTTCTTTTCATCTACAACCAGTACCAACATCACTCATCTGCTCCCTCCTTCAAAAACTCAAACCATGCACCCCCTCAGCTGACTGTTTACCAGATGAATACCTACAAATAGCATCTAAAGTCATTGCCTATCCTATATCCATCCTTATAAACAGAACAATCACAGAAGGAACAGTTCCCTCCATCTGGAAAGTCTCACACATTATCCCTGTGCATAAGGTTGGCTCTTCTACTGAGATTTCTAACTTTTGACTAATAGCCTTACTCTCTCCATTAGCTAAAATAATGGAGAAATGTATCCACCGACAGCTACTCTTCCACCTTCTCTCTCATAATTTACTTGCTAACTATCAGCATGGTTTTAGACCTTAACATAGTACAACCACTGCCTTGCTATCCTTTTCTGACTGCATAAACAAAAATTGCAATAATAACTCTCTTTCCTCTGCACTATTTATTGACCTGTGAAAAGCCTTTGACATGGTCAACCATCACCTACTTATTGACAAACTAACAGCCCTATCGCTTGACCCCCGGGCAGTACTATGGTTTAAGTCCTATTTAGATAACAGACAACAAGCTGTTCTCTGGGATGATAATTTATCAACACCACTCCCTGTTAATATTGGCATACCTCAAGGCTCTATATTAGGTCCCCTTCTATTTTCCGTCTTTATTAATGATCTTAAAGCTAACACTCCACAAGCCACCTGTATACAATATCCAGATGATTCAATTTTAATCTGTTCTGCCATTTTCATTTCCTCACTCCAGACCCTCACCCAAACAGTATTTAATAATGTTGAAAGTTGGTTTATGCAACATTGCCTCCTCCTGAACCCCCAAAAAATGAAATTGTTGGTTTAGACTCCTACCCAAAAGTCTCCACAATGTCACTTTATAGTAACCTTTAACAATGGAACTACCATATCCCCAAACACTACAACTCGACTCTTAGGAATCACAGTAGACCACTACATTAACTATGATGATCATATTAATACTACTATAAAGTCAGTCAACAAAAAACTAGGCTCCCTTTATAGAATCAAAACCTTCCTCACACTGTTGGCTAGAACTACCACTGCCCAAACCCACCTTATCTCTACCCTGTTTTATGCCTCTGCCATTTATACCAACCTATCTAAAAACAACCTGAGCAAACTTGCAACCAGCTATAATAGCATTGCCAGATTCGCCACAGGTGCCCCTTTTAAAACCCATCACTGTCACAACCTTAAACAGCTGGGATGATTAGAACTGCAAAACCAACTGCATTATCAACAACATGTGAGAGTGTTCAATCAGCTCTGCATCGAGATGAACACTCCACATGGAACGTTATGGTAAGGACATAACTTCTAATTACTGTCACCTAAAAGATTCTCTACCACCCTATGAATACTCCAATTCTCTCTAGTCTGATTACTCCATACAAAAATCGGGAAACACTACGCTCAGCAAATAAGCTTCTAGTTTCCACTACTAAATGTAACAACAAGGCGGGAGACTCACTATTCTCTAACACAGTGGGAAAAACCTGGAACCAACTTCCTAATGAACTCTCTTCTCTTTCTTCTACACTGCTCTCCAAAAAATATCTCAAGGAATACCTCATAACACACTAGCTATGCCCCTGCTCTAATCCTGACTAACATCTCATTCCCTATCTCCCACTCCCTTTACTCATCCCCTCTATTCTGTCCTACAATGTCTATTTGGTTTTACTAAAAATGCCAACCACTACCTAAGTGTTAAAGGAGACTTCCTCTCAGCTCTATTAAATGAATTACTTACTCTAGAAGTACTCACATTCTACTTTGCTAAGTAAGCAAAAATATGTATGCCTGTACCCAGGCCTCTGATGTAAATTATCTAATCTTGCTTATTTTTTTTCTTTTTCGTATTATATGTTATCTTAAGTTTTTTTTTTCTCTTGCCAGCTCTGTACACTTTTTATGTCTGATCTAAATTAATTTAATGTCACTTCCTGCTATTGCATATATTGTTTGTTATGATACTATTTGCATTTATTGTATGTTATGATACTATTGCATATATCGGAACTTTTCTCCCCGGACCTCTACTGAAAATGGACATATATCCAGTTAGACTAGCCCGGTCAACAAATGTAAAATAAAATAAAAATCAAATAAATAACTGTGTGATTCAATCATATGTTTAAAAAATGCCCATATCCCCACTGAAAGGCATCATTACAAGTAGAGATTAAGACTGAAACAAGTGAATTGCTGTTAAGCAACTGTTTTTGCTAATAATGCCAGAGCACAAAAACTCTGGATGTAATGACTATCTTCTTCTTCTTCTTCTTTCGGCTGCTCCTGTTAGGGGTCGCCACAGCGGATCAACGGTTTCCATTTCTTCCTGTCCTCTGCATCTTGCTCTGTCACACTAACCACCTGCATGTCCTCTCTCACCACATCCATAAACCTTATCTTAGGCCTTCCTCTTTTCCTGTTACCTGGTAGCTTCATCCTTAGCATCTTTTTCCCAATGTACTCTGCATCCCTCCTCAGCACATGTCCAAACCAACGTAATATTGCCTCTCTGGCTTTGTCTCCAAACCTTCCAACCTAGGCTGACCCTCTAATATACTTATTCCTAATCCTGTCCATCCTCGTCACACACATTGCAAATCTTAACATCTTTAACTCTGCCACATCAAGCTCTGACTCCTGCCTTTTTGTCAATGTCACTGTCTCCAACCCATATAACATAGCTGGTCTCACTACCCTCTTGTAGACCTTCCCTTTCACTCTTACTGGTACTCGTCTGTCACAAATCACTCCTGACACTCTTCTCCACCCACTCCATCCTGCCTGTACTCTCTTCTTCACCTCTCTTCCACACTCACCATTACTCTGAACTGTTGATCCCAAGTATTTAAACTCATCCACCTTCGCCACCCCTACTCCCTCAATATAATGACTATGGCAACAGAAAGTAGAAAGGGATGTCGGGAAGCTTAGGGAGCCTATAACAAGGAAGACAGCAAGAGATCCTGTTGAGGTACTAGAAATATTTTGAAAATTTTCTGAAAATCTGTACAAAGCAGAGAAATATGGAGATCAAGAAAAAGTATAAATGGAAATGTTTATGGCAGAATTAAATATGCCAAAGTTAGAGGTAGATGAAGCTCAATTACCAATAGGATAGGAGGAGACAAGATAAAAATGGTGATGTATAACCAATCAACAGGAAAGTATCCAGAAGTTGGTGGTATTCCTGTGTACATTTGGAAGCTAGGAGGAAAAAATACTGATAAAGATCTGTAAGGTTT